>NC_080670.1:94182710-94505210 GCF_030247195.1 Topomyia yanbarensis | reverse complement strand
CGAGATCGGAAAAAGTCTGTATGTGTGTGTGTATGTGTGTATGTATGTGTGTGTATGTGTGTGTGTATGTGTGTGTATGTATGTGCGTATGTGTCAAATAATGTCACTCATTTTTCTCAGAGATGGCTGGACCGATTTGCCCAAACTTAGTCTCAAATGAAAGGTGCAACCTTCCCATCGGCTGCTATTGAATTTTGGATCGATCGGAATTCTGGTTCCGGAATTACGGGTTTCAGAGTGCGGCCACACAGAAATTTCTCATAAAAACTATAGGAAAAATTCAAAATAGAATTTTTATTTTTGATGCTAAATGTATTCAAGGTGCATAAAACGTCGAGATTTGATGCAAACACGAAAAAAAAAATTGACGAAGATTCACTTTTTTGGATTTTGCACATTTTTGCCTTTCTCATATAGAAAGGTAATGCAATCACTCTGAAAAACGTCAACCTAATCCCGGCCCGGAGGGCCGAGTGTCATATCCCATTCGACTCAGTTCGTCGAGATCGGAAAAAGTCTGTATGTGTGTGTGTATGTGTGTATGTATGTGTGTGTATGTGTGTGTGTATGTGTGTGTGTATGTATGTGCGTATGTGTCAAATAATGTCACTCATTTTTCTCAGAGATGGCTGGACCGATTTGCCCAAACTTAGTCTCAAATGAAAGGTGCAACCTTCCCATCGGCTGCTATTGAATTTTGGATCGATCGGAATTCTGGTTCCGGAATTACGGGTTTCATAGTGCGGCCACACAGAAATTTCTCATAAAAACTATAGGAAAAATTCAAAATAGAATTTTTATTTTTGATGCTAAATGTATTCAAGGTGCATAAAACGTCGAGATTTGATGCAAACACGAAAAAAAAATTGACGAAGATTCACTTTTTTGGATTTTGCACATTTTTGCCTTTCTCATATAGAAAGGTTATGCAATCACTCTGAAAAACGTCAACCTAATCCCGGCCCGGAGGGTCGAGTGTCATATCCCATTCGACTCAGTTCGTCGAGATCGGAAAAAGTCTGTATGTGTGTGTGTGTATGTGTGTATGTATGTGTGTTTTTGCCTTTCTCATATAGAAAGGTTATGCAATCACTCTGAAAAACGTCAACCTAATCCCGGCCCGGAGGGCCGAGTGTCATATCCCATTCGACTCAGTTCGTCGAGATCGGAAAAAGTCTGTATGTGTGTGTGTATGTGTGTATGTATGTGTGTGTGTATGTGTGTGTATGTGTGTGTGTATGTATGTGCGTATGTGTCAAATAATGTCACTCATTTTTCTCACAGATGGCTGGACCGATTTGCCCAAACTTAGTCTCAAATAAAAGGTGCAACCTTCCCATCGGCTGCTATTGAATTTTGGATCGATCGGAATTCTGGTTCCGGAATTACGGGTTTCAGAGTGCGGCCACACAGAAATTTCTCATAAAAACTATAGGAAAAATTCAAAATAGAATTTTTATTTTTGATGCTAAATGTATTCAAGGTGCATAAAACGTCGAGATTTGATGCAAACACGAAAAAAAATTGACGAAGATTCATTTTTTTGGATTTTGCACATTTTTGCCTTTCTCATATAGAAAGGTTATGCAATCACTCTGAAAAACGTCAACCTAATCCCGGCCCGGAGGGCCGAGTGTCATATCCCATTCGACTCAGTTCGTCGAGATCGGAAAAAGTCTGTATGTGTGTGTGTATGTGTGTATGTATGTGTGTGTATGTGTGTGTGTATGTGTGTGTGTATGTATGTGCGTATGTGTCAAATAATGTCACTCATTTTTCTCAGAGATGGCTGGACCGATTTGCCCAAACTTAGTCTCAAATGAAAGGTGCAACCTTCCCATCGGCTGCTATTGAATTTTGGATCGATCGGAATTCTGGTTCCGGAATTACGGGTTTCAGAGTGCGGCCACACAGAAATTTCTCATAAAAACTATAGGAAAAATTCAAAATAGAATTTTTATTTTTGATGCTAAATGTATTCAAGGTGCATAAAACGTCGAGATTTGATGCAAACACGAAAAAAAATTGACGAAGATTCACTTTTTTGGATTTTGCACATTTTTGCCTTTCTCATATAGAAAGGTTATGCAATCACTCTGAAAAACGTCAACCTAATCCCGGCCCGGAGGGCCGAGTGTCATATCCCATTCGACTCAGTTCGTCGAGATCGGAAAAAGTCTGTATGTGTGTGTGTATGTGTGTATGTATGTGTGTTTTTTTTTTCGACTCGCATAAGGTTTCTGGATTTTAACAGGGGCCCTCCCTTTCAACCCCATCATCTTTAAACCACCACTATATTACAAAGCATACCAATTTAAGCTGGGGAGTCGTTCGTTCATGGGACTCTCGCCCTCCTCACATACCCATCCCCGCATGACAAAATGAGTTTGCAAGCAGATAACATTGATCTAATGCTGATTATGCTAATGGAGTATGATATTTTTTTGTTTCAAGTGTTTCACCGTCGACACGTAGCTCATCAAGTTCGTGGCTGGCATGCCATTGTGTATAAGTGCAAAGTGTACTAAGAATGTAATGGACATTTCCACAATTATGTTGAACATAAAAAGCCTCCGTGCCATAGTTTAGAGAAATGAGAAAGACACAATTGCACCGCTAGGTGGATTAAAACAGGTTTTTTTTTCGACTCGCATAAGGTTTCTGGATTTTAACAGGGGCCCTCCCTTTCAACCCCATCATCTTTAAACCACCACTATATTACAAAGCATACCAATTTAAGCTGGGGAGTCGTTCGTTCATGGGACTCTCGCCCTCCTCACATACCCATCCCCGCATGACAAAATGAGTTTGCAAGCAGATAACATTGATCTAATGCTGATTATGCTAATGGAGTATGATATTTTTTTGTTTCAAGTGTTTCACCGTCGACACGTAGCTCATCAAGTTCGTGGCTGGCATGCCATTGTGTATAAGTGCAAAGTGTACTAAGAATGTAATGGACATTTCCACAATTATGTTGAACATAAAAAGCCTCCGTGCCATAGTTTAGAGAAATGAGAAAGGCACAATTGCACCGCTAGGTGGATTAAAACAGGTTTTTTAAATTGGATATGCTGGCATGCCCCCACAGTGATACAAGGTAATTTAAAAGGGAATGGATATGCGCATAGTAGAACTTCAATAGTACGTGCTGTGGGATAAAAGAACAAACCGGCGCATAGCCCCACATAATGAAGCGATCTTTTTTTCAAGTGATTTTATATGGTCGTTCCAAGAAAGTGTGGAATCAAGACAAAGACCCAGGTATTTGAAGACTTTCGTCTCCTCGATCATGTAGTTTTCAGTACACGGGTCAGGGTGTTGGGCTATAGATCTTCTAAATGAATGGAAAATCATATATTTGGTTTTGGATAAATTTAAGGAGAGAAGGTTAGCGTTGAAATATTTTATAAGCAATTTTAAATCATCTTCCATATCTCGCACAATACCACTACAGCTGGTGTTTGGATAAAACAAGGCGGTATCATCTGCAAAAAGACGAGGTGTACCTTTTAATTTAAGCCTTCCTAAATCGTTTATATAAAGCAAGAATAGCAATGGACCAATATTGCTGCCCTGTGGAACTCCTATTTCGATGCTTCTATACGAGCTAGATACATTTCCAATAGACACGCATTGAATCCTATTCGTCAATCAATTTGTAAAGAGAGCTCAACAATAAGTTTTGCTATCATATGGCATAGTCGTTTTATAGAGAACCATGCTCATCGAACTTGTTTAAGGAAACCTACTTGTATTATATGCGTGTCGATTTTATCATCTGCTCGCAACATTGAAATATAAGTAATATTTAGTTAATAATGCCAGTATTGTCTCTATCACAAATAGTTGTCTAGCTTGCACTGCACTACTTTTCGCCCACTAAAAGACTTGATTTTCACACAATTCTAACTAGTAACTGCGACAGGAAAGCGTAGGATCATTTTTTCTCACACCTTTAGTTGAATGTAGGGCCCACCCATGTGTGTTTTAGATCACCTTTCGTTAAAACTAGATTAAGGTTCAGTATCTAAATGAAATGAATGTGTCACTCATGGTGATTTGAACACAAGTCGAATCCCTTTTGTGAACACTATTTGGGGTCATAGATGGAATGAAATTCTTGGAAATAGTCCTTATCGGTAGCAAGATGTATTTAGATTAAGTCCTTGTTAAGATTCCAAGATCGAAAGCAGGAAATAACACACTCCTCAGCTCTAGATCAGTGATATAATAATTGGATTTTCTTTTTGGAAAAATCGTTGGCAACAAATAAACACGCAATAAGTAAAACAGTCGGATAAGCAAAGCATGCTTGATTATCGAGGCATTTTCTATTTGACATTTCGAGGGACCTCTAGTACTACATGAGTTAGTACCTCTTGAGCCATGGAAAACTCGTGAGTCCGCCGTCTCAATTAGTCTCTGGTGAAAGTGAATATGGTAACTTGTGTGTACATAGTGCAGGAAGCAATCGCTTAAATTTGTGAGAAATACTTTGCTTTTCGTTGAAAACTTTGTGGGCGCTAATCGCTAATCGGAATATCATTCAGATAAGTATAGTGTGTAGTCATACAGACTATTATTGTTCTGTGATTTTCGGATTTCATTTCGCTGCATCGGCTGGCTTTGTAAGTTTCCCAGCAGCGAGGTGACGCAGAGTTATATTTTTTTGTTTTTGTCCCGCTTCTCCAGCTGTTGTTTAATTTGCCTATAATGAGTGGCCTGTGTGCAAAGTGTACGGGCACGGTGAGTCTCGCCGAAGGTCTTGTACTATGCCTTTTTTGCGGTGATAAATACCATCAAAAATGTTCCGGGTTAACAAAGGCCATGGTAAATTGGGTGGCTGATAATGCAAGTCTTTGCTATAAATGTGCAAAATGTTTATCAACCCAGTCTTCTGGTGTACAGGATGTCAGTTCGATAATCATTGAGTTGGATAAGAAAATGTAACAATTCGCTTCCATTTCTGAATCTCTCACTGATGCCCGAAAAAACATCGATGCACAGATAAACATCGCAGTAGAAAACGGAATAGAAAAACTGATCAGGTCTTTCAACAACTCTCTCGAGAGTAAATTGGCTGGCTTGGAAAACAGTGTTGCCAAAAAGTTGGAAGATTTTAAAAGTTGTTTTAATGAAAATGTTAAGCGTGAAATTGAATTAGTTGGAATGAACAGAAAGAGGAATTTTAGTAATACGAAGGTTCATTCTGAATCTGACGGGAATCCCAGTAGAAAACGAAAAATTTTGACGAATAAAGAAGATGAACCGATGTTAATTGAAATAGACGATGATGGAAATAATGACGAGGTTTTTGATAAAAATAGTAGAATTACTTACGCGAATGTTTTGTCGGGAGCTACAGGGACGAATAAAATTAGAACTAGAAGTCAAACGAAACGTAAGGCTCGCCCGGTCATTGTGATTAAACCAGTCGAGCCGTTGCAATCGAGTGACGACACGAGGAATAAATTAAAAAATAAATTAGATCCAAAGGTGCACAAAATTAGCAACTTTAAAAACGGTAAAGATGGCTCGATTATTGTGGAGTGTGCAACTCGGGATAATATTGAATCGGTGAAAGAAAACATTGTAAGCAATCTGGGTGAAAAGTATAATGCTGTTATACCGATACCCGGTAAACCGAAGATAAAAATAATGGGGATGAGTGATCGATACTCTGAAGAAGTCTTCATTGACTTATTGAAGAGTCAGAATGAGGGTATTCCGTTTGAATATGTTAAAGTTGTTGCCAATTTCCAAAATCCACGCTTCAAATATAACAAATACAATGTTATTATTGAAGTTGATAAGGACACTTATAGCAGCCTGATGTCAGCCCGTGCGCTAAACATTGGTTGGGATAGGTGTTCTGTTTTTGAGGCCTTTAACGTGCTGCGCTGCTTCAACTGTGGAGAATATGGTCATTATTGTGTTTGGTGATTTCGGGAGATATAAAAATACGTGTACTTCACTTAGTGGTTAGACTACAACTGCTTTATTCTCAATTTCGACCGATCGGTGATCGTTATACTCTCGGGCAGTTACGATCATGACGAGATGATCGTAACTGTATAACAGTTAGATTCGAACACTACAATCCTCCCTTCTCTTGTAGTTAAAACTTCATTGATCATTTTACTAACTTTTCGATTTAAGAATTCCTTAATGTACATGCAATTCGATATCTAACACTAGATTTTTGAAACTTATTCACTAATTTGAATTCATTATTATTAGCACAATAGTTCACTGATCGATGAGAGACAAATCCCTGCTTTCTTCGCCATTGTCTACTAAAAGACGTCGCTTCTTCAGACGCTCGGATCTTCTAATTCCTGAAACGATAGGTATAGAAATCTGGTTACCTATTTTCGAACACGACCGACTTGGATAGCGTTCATCTGTACATTTTGCATTAGCTGATTCATCGAAATCTTCTTCACGATTTCTTTTGTGATTATGTTTGATTTGCGTAAAACCTGTTGCTTTTAGATTATTGCGTAATCTAATTTGTTCGCGGTGTGCTGACAACACATGACCGTTCACCGAAATTTGGAAGATATTCAAGGACAGTCTGTTAACAAATGTCGCTTCTAACCATCGTTCGACATGTTTGAGATGGTGGTTCTTATACCATAACGTATCTCCAGAATTTAATTTTTGTAGCTCGTCATACCGATCTTGCCTAGGATTCTCTATTGTTGATAAATCCTGCCGACGGGGAGCTAATAATTTATTTTTGTAATGATTTTCTGGATGTACAAGGTCCAGTAAAACTTTTGGTTTGTATGCCAGCACATGCTCAGAGGGAAATGTTCTAGTCCTGGTTAGGCAGCTATTCCTGTAGTTCAACAAGAAATAACTTAGTTGTTCCTCCACCTCAAGTTGTTTAAATTGTGGCTCCAATAGAAACTTTTTAAGTACATCCTTGACGGTACGAACAGTTCTTTCCGCCTGCCCGTTACTGGCTGGATGGTAAGGAGGGCTTTTCAGAACTACGATGCCTTGTTTGCGCATAAATTCAATAAAATAGTCAGAGTTGAACGGAGGCCCTCCATCAGTTACAAGTACATCTGGGAGACCAAACCGAGCAAAAACATCTACAAATTTGCTAATTACCTTTTTAGAATCTGTTCCACTACGCATGTAATATAATTCCACCCACTTCGAGTAGCTGTCAACGATTAAAAGGAATATTTTTTCCCCCATATGAAAAAAATCAGCGTGGATCCGACTAAACGGTCTACTGGTGGGTATCCACGACGATTTTTCCTTTGAAGGAACAACAAGAGTACGATTGCAAATATCACAGTTCTTAACATACTGCTCCAGGTCAGCGTTTATGCCAAACCAAAAAACTGTTCGACGAGCAAGCTGTTTAATTTTTACGATTCCAGCATGATTGGTATGTAATAGTTTCATGATATTTGGTTGCAAACATTTCGGCACAACTACTCGATTGCGGAACAGGAGACAATCCTCGGTCAACTCCAGGTCATATGCTTGAGCTTTAATATCTTTCAATTCCCGTTCAACTCTTTCCGGCCAACCGTGTTTAAGATAGTTAATAATTTGCGTAAGAAAAACATCTTTTTTTGTTTTATTGGCTATAACTTTAAAATCAATGGGTAATTCATTAGTAAAATTCAGGCTATTTATATATTCTCTGTCTAAACTCCGTGGAACTGTATGAGGTAGTGGAAATCTGGAGCAGAAATCCGCATTTCCCATATTTTTTGACGGTCGGTAACGGATATCAAAACTATAGATGGATAGTTCCATTATGTAACGTTGTAAACGCGTGACCGAAATAGCGTTTTTGTTTTCCTTCCCAAAAACTCCAAGAAGAGGTTTGTGATCGGTGTAGATCACGAAATGTTGACCATATAAGTATCGATGGAACTTCTTAACACAACTGACTACGGCCAACGCCTCGAGATGCAAGATCGGGTACTTACGTTGCGCATCATTTAAAGTGAAAGATGTGAAGCATATAGGTTTTTCTTGATCTTCAATCTCATGGGCTAAGACGCCCCCTAAGCCATAGCTACAAGCATCTGTGACCACTACGAGCGGTTGTTTTGGGTCGAAAAACTCTAAAACGTTAGGTTTTAGCAAATACTTTTTAGTTTTCAAAAATTTCGTTGCATTTTGAGTCCCAAATAAATTTAGAATCTTTTTTTAGTAAATTGTATAAGCTATGTAGCTTGGACGACAAATTTGGTATAAATTTGCCGTAAAAGTTAATCAATCCAAGAAATGCTTTAAGTTCCGTTGGATTATTAGGTGGCTTAGCGTTAGATATTGTATCTATTTTGTCAGGGCAAGGTAAAAGTCCATTTCCTGTTATTACGTGTCCGAGAAACGTAAGCTCATCGACGAAAAATTGGCATTTATTCAATTTAACCTTAATGTTTGCTTCTTGCAAACGATCAAGTACCAATAAAAGCTTTCGTTTGCACTCTTCGAAATCTTTGCCTGCGATTAGCACATCATCAAGATAGCATGATACTCCTTCTATGCCATGCAGGACTTGGTCCATGACCTTTTGAAAAATAGCTGCCGACGACGCAGCTCCCTGTGGAAGTCGGTTATACGTGTACAGCCCTTTGATTGTGTTTATTGTCATGAACCTTCTCGACCGCTCTGAGAGTTGCAGCTGAGTGTAAGCACCTGCTAAGTCGAGCGAGCAAAAAACCGTACACCCAGAAAGAGTTGCAAAAATATCTTGGGCTAGTGGAAGCGGGTATGTGTTGGGCACAATCAACTTATTTATCGATACTTTACAGTCTATGACTAAACGGATATCGTTATCTTTTTTGCCTTTCTCATATAGAAAGGTTATGCAATCACTCTGAAAAACGTCAACCTAATTTCGGCTCGGAGGGCCGAGTGTCATATCCCATTTGACTCAGTTCGTCGAGATCGGAAAAAGTCTGTATGTGTGTGTGTATGTATGTATGTGTGTGTGTATGTGTGTGTGTGTATGTATGTGCGTATGTGTCAAATAATGTCACTCATTTTTCTCAGAGATGGTTGGACCGATTTGCCCAAACTTAGCCTCAAATGAAAGGTGCAACCTTCCCATCGGCTGCTATTGAATTTTGGATCGATCGGAATTCTGGTTCCGGAATTACGGGTTTCAGAGTACGGTCACACAGAAATTTCTCATATAAACTATAGGAAAAATTAAAAATAGAATTTTTATTTTTGATGCTAAATGTGTTCAAGGTGCATGAAACGTCGAGATTTGATGCAAACTCGAAAAAAAAATTGACTACGATTCACTTTTTTGGATTTTGGCACATTTTTGCCTTTTTGCCTTTCTCATATAGAAAGGTTATGCAATCACTCTGAAAAACGTCAACCTAATCCCGGCCCGGAGGGCCGAGTGTCATATCCCATTTGACTCAGTTCGTCGAGATCGGAAAAAGTCTGTATGTGTGTGTGTGTATGTATGTATGTGTGTGTGTATGTATGTGCGTATGTGTCAAATAATGTCACTCATTTTTCTCAGAGATGGTTGGACCGATTTGCCCAAACTTAGCCTCAAATGAAAGGTGCAACCTTCCCATCGGCTGCTATTGAATTTTGGATCGATCGGAATTCTGGTTCCGGAATTACGGGTTTCAGAGTACGGTCACACAGAAATTTCTCATATAAACTATAGGAAAAATTAAAAATAGAATTTTTATTTTTGATGCTAAATGTGTTCAAGGTGTATGAAACGTCGAGATTTGATGCAAACTCGAAAAAAAAAATTTGGCTACGATTCACTTTTTTGGATTTTGGCACATTTTTGCCTTTCTCATATAGAAAGGTTATGCAATCACTCTGAAAAACGTCAACCTAATTTTTTTTTCGACTCGTTTTGGGTTTCTGGATTTTAACAGGGGCGTAGTTGATGGTTTTTCGGAGAGGGGTTACACCCCCCCCCTCTATTGTTCGCGCCCCCCCTTTAAAAATCTCCTTAAATCACCCCTCAGACCACCACCCCATCCAGCCCTCACACTCCTCCCTTTCAACCCCATCATCTTTAAACCACCACTATATCACAAAGCATACCAATTTAAGCTGGGGAGTCGTTCGTTCATGGGACTTTCGCCCTCTTCACATACCCAGCCCCGCATGACAAAATGAGTTAGCAAGCAGATAACATTGATCTAATGCTGATTAGGCTAATGGAGTATGATATTTTTTTGTTTCAAGTGTTTCACCGTCGACACGTAGCTCATCAAGTTCGTGGCTGGCATGCCATTGTGTATAAGTGCAAAGTGTACTAAGAATGTAATGGACATTTCCACGATTATGTTGAACATAAAAAGCCTCCGTGCCATAGTTTAGAGAAATGAGAAAGGCACAATTGCACCGCTAGGTGGATTAAAACAGGTTTTTACAATTGCCACAACTGGGGAAGCCCACTCACTGGCTTGGATTGGCGTGATTATCCCACTTTCTTCCAGTGAGTCTAAATGCTTGATGACTTTTTCTTTTAAACGTAGAGGCACAGTGTACGCTTTTTTAAAAATAGGCGCACTTTCCCGCATAGTTAGTTCTCCCTCGAAACCTTTAATTGGAATAGACATATCTTTGCTGAAAACAGCAGTATACTTTTGTTTGATTTCTTCGATAGTTACTGATTTTTCGTCCCTTTCACTTACATTATTGATATTTGCTGGTTGTAAAAAATTTGTTCTCCATCCTTTGAAGAATATGTCAAGCCAATCTCGCCCAATAAGAGGCACAAAATCTGTGTTGCCCTTTAAAATAATTAGAGTTACATTATTAGTCATATTTCTCATCGAAACTGTGACATCTAAAGCACCTAAAATTTCCAATCTGGCACCGTCTACTACGGATAACCTTCGTCTACACGTTTTAAGAGTAAGTTTATTAAAATAATTTTTATATACTTGTTCACCAACCACGGAGACAGCAGATCCGCTATCGATCTCCATATCAAATCCCAATCCATTTATTTTCGCTCGAATAAAAACTGGTTTATTTACCTGAAGTCCTGTTGTAATTGACATACAATCCAAATCCTCCTCCGAATCACTGCTCTTATTTGGTAGCCCCAAACGCTTGAAATCGAATCCTAATGACTTCATAGGGGTTTCATCTTCTACGAATCGAATAGACTGTCGGGAGCGTTGAAGCTTAAAACAATTTTTTCGCACGTGTCCTCGATGCTTGCAGTAGCTGCACATAACGTTCTTGTTGCTATTATTTTGCCATCTCTGTCCGGACCTCGATCTACTTCGGCTACGATGATAACGGTCTTGCTCACTGCGGCTACTATACGGATAAACTTCTCTTCTTCCATAGCGATAATCCCGGTTTCCGCCCGAGTAATCATCTCTATGGTTACGGACAGTCGATTTTTCTATTGCACTTACACGATCACCAGTTTGCTCCATCCGCAGTGAACGACGTGCCATCTGTTCACGAGCTATAAGAACCCGTTCTGTTTCTTCAAGTGAAGGCTCTTCTTCTTCCAATAAACGTTCACGCACTTTCTTATCATAGGCACCGAAAACCAAACGGTCGCGTATAATGGCATCCTTCATTGCACCGAATCCACAGCTTTCCGCTAATAGCTTGACATCAAGAATAAAATCTTCAGCCGGCTCGTCTTTATGCTGGCATCGCTCATAGAATAGGGACTTTTGTATCATTCGTCCGTCCTTTTTATCAAATCTACTTGTCAGCCTGCCAATGATGTCATTGTACTGTAACGTGTCAAGGTCAATTCCAGGGTACAACTTCTTTAGCTCAGAAAAGACCGCAGCTCCGCTCACCGTGATAAAGAGTGATTTACGGTTCGCTTCGGGGACTCGGTTATAGTTAAAAACGTGTTGTAAACGCTCTGCGTAGTCGCTAAACGATGTACCCACTACGTAAGGTTCGACAGATCCGATAAAGGTCGACATTTTTTTTTGTGGGAGCCCTGGATAGAATAGAAGATCAATCACTAATGATTCCCCAACAGCACAAAACCACGAATCTTGACGCACTCAACCACTACTGAACAACCTAAGCACACGATCAAATCGATTTATTGCGTAAAAAATGGTCAAGTCTAGTCACTCACCTTCCACCAACGATGATACGCACACGAGGCACCTTGTTCTAATGCGAATAGACGGCAAGTCTATCACTGATAATTTCAAACTTTAATAATGGTGAATAGAACAATGTAGAACAATTATGATAATAGCGTGTAGTGATGGCGGTGATAATGATGGTGTTCGCAAACCTCGTGGTCGAGATGAAAGAGAAAGATGAGCTATTGTTCACGCTGCGGCGGCGTCGAATTTTCGGCATCGAATTTTAGCAAACCTCGTGGAGATGGTATCGAGATTATGATTTATAAAAGGTAATACGCTGTACCGGTGTCAAATTTAATTTGTTTAAATAATTATGCAGACACTTTACTGCCGTCAGCACACAGCAACTGTTCAGAAGCACACGAAATTCACGATTTACTGCTTCAAACAATAACTTAAATATTGAATTTAAAACTAATACCTTTGTTCATGGTGTGTCACACCAATTAAAATCACTTGCACGCGGGTTTTTTTTCCTTCGTCGCCACTATTGTGTTTGGTGATTTCGGGAGATATAAAAATACGTGTACTTCACTTAGTGGTTAGACTACAACTGCTTTATTCTCAATTTCGACCGATCGGTGATCGTTATACTCTCGGGCAGTTACGATCATGACGAGATGATCGTAACTGTATAACAGTTAGATTCGAACACTACAGTCATAAGAGCACGGGATGCGTGAATAAAGAAACATGCTCCAGATGTAATGGAGCACATAGAACATCTGAATGCTCGTCAACGGATTTTAAATGCGTTAATTGTATTAAAAAGAATAATGAACGTAAAATGAATTTGGACGTAAATCATGCGGCATTTAGTAAGCAGTGTTCAGTAAATCGGAGACTGCTAGAATTGAAAAACCGATTTAATCCACCTAGCAGTGAGATGAGACATTTCTTACACATATCACTGTTGGATCATTCATTAGTTTGCAGAACTCATGTGAAGTAGTAAATCAAAATTGTAAAATACACGAATCAAATTATATTAGCTTAATTAATGAAAATTTAGACTATATTTAGAAATAAGTATAAGATTAATAGAATGAATTGACTCAAACTAACAAATTGAATGAAATAAATAAATGGAAATCGAATAAATCAAATAAATCAAATGAATCAAACGAATAAAATAATCAAATTAATCAAATGAATCAAATAAATCAAGTGAAGCAAATGAATCAAATGAATTAAATGAATCAATTTAATTTAAGGGTTCAAATTAATAAAATGAATGGAATGAACAAAGAAAATAAAATGAATAAAAAATAAATTAAATGAATAAATGAAACAAACGAACCAAATAAACAAAATGAAGTGAATTGACAAAATGAATAAAAAAGAAGAAAATGCATTGATTGAAATGATGAATTAATCGATGTTGTAAGGTTATACATTAATAGAAAAAATAAATTGTGTCAAAAGAATCATTTGGATGAAATGAATAAGACTGAAAAAATAGTCAGGTTAATAAAATGTTCTTCATTTTAAACAAAATGTATGAACTGGGCAAATGAATAGAATGCATTGAATGAAAACAGTGAATAAAATAAGTGAAATGAATGATATGACTAAAATGCACGAAATGAATAAACTGATCAGAGTGAATCCAAATGATGAAACGAATAAAGTGGATTAAATGAACGCAGATGAACAAAATTTCTAGGGCTTCTATCCTTTTTTGTTTTAGTCTTTTCGTTTTCACGCTTCTTTACTTGACGGCGTCGTTTTAAGATTATTTAATGTTTCAACATTATTGATACACCTTAATTAGTTATCAGGAAACTGGAACGTTCAATTTGCTTTGGAAATCAAAGTTTACTTTTTGGTCATATATTCCCGAAAAATATTGTGCAGAATAGAATTTGCTGGTCCAGTAATTTAACGCGCAATTGAATATAGTAAAGTGAGACAAGGTCACATGACACATTCTTTCGTGACGTTTACAACGATTTGACGAATCTTCATTCAACAAATATGTCATAACTTTATCAAATGAACGCCTACATTAAAACTTATTACAGATTCGGAAAGTAGACAAAATCTCACGAAAGCCCTTTGAACAGAGAGCAAAAGATGGAGAATACGATTCGTAAAAGAGACAAGTAGATATTTCAAAGTTTTCATTTGAATTAAAATAAATAGTGTGAAGTGTCTAGGCTATGTCGATAGCATAAAAGGCGTGCATTCAGTTGATTATAATGCAGTCTCTTTCCAGTCATCCGTATAGTTTGCATATTGTTTCGTTCGAAATTCTCGTTCAGGAAATATGTATAAATAAGCCCAGGACAATCCTTTACTGTGAAAAAGAAATGGTTCAAACTGTCAGGATGGCAAAAATGTAGTCAGATCAACTATCTGTCCAATGCATAAACTCTGATTGTAATCCTCGTTAATTTACTTGTACAATATGGAAAACTCGAACGAAACGTGTGCTGAATTATCCAATGCCTCCCTACTAATTGTGACTTCCATTGAAACTTCAATTGAAGTGTACTCAGTATAGAGCAGATATGGACGGCGATAAGTTAGAAGACACCTTGTACTTGCATCCCCCATTGAGAGTGGGGACTTTGGGAGACTTCTTTTCCCGGATCTAATTCGTGGATATTTTTGGGCTTTGATCCGTTATTTTTCATGAAAGTTTATACCAATATAATGTATGTGCATTTTCAATAATAACATCACAAAAAGGTGTTCTTAGTTTTCACATGACATATTTGAGCTTATGTTTTATTCAAAATTCAATAGAGATACGAAGAGTTGAAATATCGCACGTGGAATGTCCCACCTCCCAGTTAAGTCACATATTTTTCTGAGATAGCCATGAATTTCCTTTATTATAGTGTTTATACAAGCTTTGAATAGAACTGAATTAAATTTGAGTTAATGTAGTTTTCGATGGTCACCTGTCTACCCATAGTGCAATGTTTCGAAATACCAATTTCACCTTGAAAATAGTTATAGTTTTCCCATAAGGCAAATATTTTGCAAATTTTCTCGGACTACAAATATTTTATTTGACATGTAGGATGTATTATTAAACTTGTTTCCACGAGTTCCTTTTTACATTAAAATGCTAAGAAAATAATAGGTTAACAGACAAAAAATAGTTTTGTTTTCTCTAACCTTCACAATTACATCGCACACATGAAATCAGCTTGAATATTAATAAAGATTAGCAGAGAATCTTATCACACAACTTAGAAATGGATAGAGAAATAGCAAGATAGATGTGAGTCGTGAAAGTTGCCACCAACATGAAGAAAGAGAGAGAGAGGGTGAGAAAGAGAGAGTGAGAAAGAGATGGGGAGGGCATGTGAGGCCATGCCAGACCTTATTTTTATAGGTATACTATGCGATATATTGATTCCTTACATCCTTATTATAAATAATGTAAGTAGTAATTTTTGCGCCATAACCAATATAATCCAAATTTTGCAAAGAGCTTTGGGATTCAAAAATACAGTTTCTTTCGGTGATGCCACGAGTATAATTGTATGAGAAGTCTTATCTCACTACTAGGTGAATTACTTGATGAACTGTATAGTTATATACCATCCAATATTTACTTCACGATTGAACGCAACGCCTAATCCAAGGGATAAATACATGAACTCTAGAAAAAAAATCACTATGAACGCATTATTTTGTTTTTGAAGTGAACTTACATATTGATTTTTTGAGAAATAGTTCAATTATTATATAGGTAATTAACAAAATCGAATTCCTTGAACCACGTAGATGTGTTTTCATACCCCGATGTTCAAAATCGGTTTAGTTTTGCCCCAAAAACACCAGTAAAGCAATACTCTATATGAAACGGTCTCCTTTTTAATTAGTGAAAATTGGTAAGCGAGGAATAGAAATACAAAATGTTTAATATCTCCGTCGCTCGTAAACGGATTTTGACAACATAAAGCTTGATAGAAAGGTATTATTACAAGGTCTCTAATTATGTGCAGTTTGTGAAACAGCGTTGCTTTGTTTGAAAGTTATTTACTAAAAACCTGCAATATTTTGACAAAATGACATATCTCAGAAAATAAACAACATCGAAAATCAAAAATAATAGTGTCAAATGGCAACGTTAGGCCTTTCATTTGAAACTAGTTTCATTAAGATCGGTTCAGCCATTGCTGAGAGATTACATAACATTTTGTACATACATACATACACACATACACACACACACATACAGACATTGTCTCAATTTGTCGAGCTGAGTCGATTGGTATATGAGACTCGGTCCTCCGGGCCTCGGAAAAAGTTTTCAAAGTTTGAGCGAATCCTATACATTTCTTTTGTAAGAAATGTAAAAAGTTATAATAAAAAAATGATTTTTGTGTGCCTCCCACAAACAACGCGCTTTATCCCAACACCATTACATTTTGGAGAGTTTGCATGTTTAGCAAGTTTTCTCGTAGTAGAATTTTCTATAAGTTTGTCATTGACATTATGACTCTATATCGAAAGTTAGTGGAAATAAATTGTCTATCTCACTTTTAGGTGGATTATTCACAATTCAATATACATCAAAAGAAGAGGGCTTACATTCTGAAAAAATGTTCCTAACACACCAAATCGCTAAAATCAACTCCTAGAGCACCATTAATTGATCGCACGTTTTGGTACCGTTGCGACCACTGTCGTGAGTGTAATATAAATATGATTTATATGAAAAAGTTATTATAAATTTCTAGGAGAGTTATATGATGATCTGCGTATACATATACCTTCAAAATTCAAACTCGCGATTCATCGAAATGCGTAGTGCAAAGCAAAAACACCTTAACTTTGGAAAAAGTTCGCTCTTTATCGATGTAGTAAACTTACATATTAATTTTCCAGAAACAGTTAATTTATCGTTGAGTAAATTCACAAAATATTTTCGGAATTGTATTCCTTGACTCACGTAGATGTGTTTTCATACCCTGATATTCAAAATCGGTTTAGTTTTACCCCTAAAACACCAGTAAAGAGGTACTCTGTACGTAACGATCTCGTTTTTAGTTGGTGAAAATTGATAAGCGAGGAAAAAACACAAAATGTTTAATATCTCCGCCGCTTGTGAACGGATTTTGACAATCTATAGCTTGTTGGAAAGGTATTTTCATAAGCTTTTCGTTTCTGTTTAGTTTGTGCGATATAATTGCCATGTTCGAAAGTTATTTGCTTCAAACTAGCCCTGTTTTGACAAAATTACCCATATCTCAGAAAGTAAACAACATATCGAAAAACAAAAATAATAGTGTCAAATGGGAGCGTTAGGCCTTTCATTTGAAACTAGTTTCATTAAGATCGATTCAGCCATTGCTGAGATAATTACATGACATTTTGTACATACATACATACACACATACACACACACATACATACATTGTCTCAATTTGTCGAGCTGAGTCGATTGGTATATGAAACTCGGCCCTCCGGGCCTCGGAAAAAGTTTTCAAAGTTTGAGCGAATCCTATACATTTCTTTTGTAAGAAATGTAAAAAGCAACGTTTTGTCAAGTGAATAGCAACTAACAAACGAGAGGTTGTCTGAAACAATGAATTTAAATATAGCTCGGTTATCTACAAACTTTGTCGCAATGCGACATCTTGTAGAAAACAAACGTCCATTGTTGGTTTTAATATCAGAAACACATATTGTTGATGCTGATGCATTTGATCAGTATAGCATTCCGGGTTATAAAGTTGCTTTTTGCCTATCTCATTCCAGACATACCGGTGGAGTTGCTATTTACGCCAAAGAATCGATTAAATTCAACGTTCGGTTAAACGAAGCAGTTGATAATAATTGGTTCTTGGGTATATCAGTTGAAAGAGGCATGCAGATGGGAAATTTTGCAGTAGTATACCATTCTCCTAGTTCAAGCGATCGACGGTTTTTAGAAATTTTAGAAAACTGGTGGGAGAATTTCCTTGACTTAAGTAAACTTAATGTAATTTCGGGCGATTTCAATATTGATTGGCTCAATGATCAAAATTCGAATCAGTTGGCAGAGTTTTTCAATTTCATGCAAACGGTTAGTGTGTTTACAAGAATTTTCAGACACAGTAGAACATTGATAGATCACGTGTATTCCAATTTTGATGGGGTTCATTCGTATGTAGAGGCCGATTGTAAAATTTCAGACCATGAGACAATTTCAATTTTACTGGAGAATGAACCTAACCGTGAAGAGGATAAAGTTAAAATCAAGTGCTGGAAAAGATATTCGAAACAAGCTATGTCTCAACTGGTTTCGAGAAGCATGGATTTTACGGAATTGAATGGAAATTTGGACAACAAGGCAGCTGTTCTAACTAACGCGTTAAAAGAGTGTACAAATAGTTTAGTTTCTCAAAAGTTTGTTAATTCAAATAACTCGAACAGCTGGTACTCTTTAGATCTTTTGCACCTTAAACGTAAAAGGGATAAAAAGTACAAGATATTTTGCAGAACTGATAGTGAACGTCTTTGGAATGGGTACACACACGCGCGAAATATTTATTCACGGGCCTTGAAGAAGACCAAATGTGAATATATTCAAAGGAAGATCGATCAACATCAAAACAACAGCAGAGAGTTATGGAAAATCCAAAAGAATTTAATTAAACCTAAACGTAGTTCCTCGCAGTCCATAACTTTTAACGGGATAGAAGAACAATCTGAACAAATAATAGCTGAAAAATTGAACAGTTATTTCGTTAACAGTGTCCAACTGATCAATCAAAGTATTGAGCTGGTCAGTGAACCTGTGGAAATAACTATTTATGTGATAGAACTCAGAAAACTAGTTTTAACGATTTTGTATATAGTCCTCTCGACAATCCTCTTGGAGTGCCGCAAGGTAGTGTCTTGGGTCCTATTTTATTTATTATGTATATAAATGACATTAGGCGAGTTTTGCGATTTTGTGACTTAAATTTGTTTGCTGACGACACTGTTCTGTTCATTGCAGCTAAGGATATAGATGAAGCCGTGGCGCATTTGAACGAAGATTTGCATTCCCTTGCTCGTTGGTTAAAATTTAAACAATTAAAGTTAAATGTTGCTAAAACTAAATATATGATTATCTCTTCGGCTAATACTAGGCCTGACGTTAACGTTGAAATAAATGGTGAGACTATTGATCGCGTTAGTGAATTAAAATATCTTGGAATAATCATTGATGATAAGTTAACCTTTAAGTCTCACATTGACAATGTCATCAAAAAGATTGCTAAAAAGTATGGTATATTGTGTCGTCTGAAAAATGATTTAACAATTAGTAGTAAAATTTTATTATATAAATCTATTGTTTCACCACATATTGGCTTCTGCCCGTCCATTTTGTTTCTTGCCAATCAAACACAAATATTGAGGTTACAGCGATTGCAAAATAGAATCATGCGATTAATTTTAAAATGTAACAGATACACTTCCTCTAGTTTCATGCTAAGCGCATTACAATGGCTCTTTGTGAAGCAAAGAATTTTTTACTTAACAATGGTGTTCATTTTTAAAATTATTAATGGAATGCTGCTTCGATATTTGTGTGATCGAATTGAAAGAGGAAGTGATGTGCATAGGTACAACACTAGAAACGCGTCTGATGCAAGAACACCTAACTTTTTATTTAGTAGATCACAGAACTCCTTGTTATACAAAGGAATAAGTTTCTTCAATTCGATGCCTAGACATATTAAACGTGCGGCAACATTAGCGGAGTTCAAAACACTATGTATTTCACACGTAAAATCTGCTTTGTAGACAGATTTTTTAAAATTAATATTTTGGAGTTATTTGAATAACTATGTAATACCACGAAGATTGTATTTTTTTTCTCTTCTATTATTTGCATTTAGTCACACTAAGTTATTATATTCGCTATGATGATGATGGATTTTTGTTAATTGTTTATTATAGTTTTTAAAAATAATGAGATGTCTACAGAAGTCTGAGCCACGCGCGCGATAAGCAGATAGAGACTAACTTGAAATCGAACATGGTGACCAGTACTAAGAGCTCATCGGGTTGAATTGAAGCTTTTATAGCGGTAAGCTTGAATCTAGTTGGTACCGCCACACGGTACTATCTTTGAATTTAGGCCTGAATTTAGTCCGGCCTAAGGCGTTAGTACCTATCATTGCAGAAATGGCTGCATCCTGAAGCCAAATGAAAACAGTGTGAAAGGCCGCCATGTTCCTCTTGCTTACATCTCAATAATCTGAATCAACTTTTCGAACTTTATGTGCAATATTATGGCCCATGTTGCACACAAACCATATGAGGGCAAGTAAGCAAGTTTTATCCCGTACGAAAAACAGGTGTAATCGAATTTTAAATGCATTTTTTAAATATTCTTTATTGGCGATTTGCGGCAAAACCAAAATTAGTCATGCGACACCTATGATTCAGCTCATGAACTGGCAAAGTGATGCAGTTTGCTTTTTTCACCCGTAAGTGAGTCGTAGCTTACAACAAAATCTTCATTATCATCTCGGAAAAAGCTTACCACTGCCAAAATATGAATGAAACGAGTAAGAAATTTAGTTTTATTTGCAATTATTCTGAAATTACAGCCATTTGCAACTATTTGACTCATACATTTCTTCGAAATATAATCGGGGTATTATTGTGGTTATAAAAAAACGTTCCATAAATAAAGTTCCAACTCGAAACCGAGACCCAATCAGTACCAATGTCAAACTCCTTCATATTTTGAACTACGTAGGAGATTCAGTGAAGACTATCGGAGAGAAGGATCGGCTGTGCATGATACAAGGCTGACACTTTTCTATTAGCCGGATATATTCTTTCCTCGCCTGATCTGGAGAGTTTCATGAATTTACACCATCTCATGAAGGTTTAGCTTAACTTAGGACGAACGGGAAATGCTGTTGCGGCGGCTACGGTGCTCAACAAATTACATTTCGAAACAGCGCGCATATAGATCTGCGAATAATATTAGAAACCACTATGTTTTACACTCTTTTCGCAAGATGTTTACTCATCATCTTATAAAATGATGGTTTTCCTTCATTTTCATAAAGAATTATCAACAAATTGATCGGTAATTTGGTGTTTAAAAGTCATTTTTTACCAATGTTTACAGAAAATATATTCACTATGACAGAACAGAATAAAATCAGCAACACTTTCCTTCCAGCGCTATCTGCGAGCGGTTTCAACGTAGAATCGCCAATCGTCCTATATCTAGAAGGTGATACACGCTCATTTCAAAACGCCACATCGAAGAGTTATATTGCAGGTTAGCAGAAGTCGAATCATATTGAAACAAACTGTCGAACGAAATTTTATAATTGGATTCAGAAATGAAAATTGTTTTCGTTCGTTAGTTTACCTATGGCTATCAAAATGAGTGAAGTTTAATTTGCTCACAATTTTTTAATTATTTTTACATGAGAAAAAGAAAATATAACCACAATTTGTTCCCTTTTCTAGTTGTATCTTCTCACAAAGAACACCATAAGCAAGTGGAAGTTTAATTATATTTTTACTGCTTTTGAAAGAGTTCAAAACTAAGATTGAATAAAAAATTGTAAATGAAGCCATGCCATATAGCCTAAGTAACATTTTTAAATATGACGGCAAACAAACTGTTACAAATATTCTCATTTTGATCGTTATTTAAATGTTAACGGATCTTGCTTGTATTCTTTCGTAATTTATAATTTTCTAGCATATCTTGAACGATTTGCATTTCCGCTGTAGTACAAATTTTCGTTTAATTCTTTATGATAGAACAGATATGCACAGGGTATGAAAGAGCTGTGAAAGCTGAGACTAGACAGATGACTTGGCAAAATGACGCAAAAAGTTGAATACGGAAAAATCGCTTAAATCGTGTCGGAACTTAAGGGGGGTTGTGAAAGGTATTATCGGCAAAAAATTGGATACTTTAATTTTTTTTCGATGCAAAGATTCTTTGTCTTTTCAGCAGGTGCCACATCGAAATCTTGTTTTGCGGTATACACCATAACTCAAAATCTACTGGACAAACGTTGAGACATTTGCACAGTTGTTTTTCACAGCATTTCACAAGTAATTAAGGGAGCTTTTATTTTTTGGTCGATTTTCGATTTTTTCGTAGTACTTTAAAACCAAAGTCCGATTATTGCTAAAACAACGATTAACATGTTATTGTAAATAATAATATTTAGCAGTTTGCAAAAAGCTCTTGTAGTTGCCTGGGCAATGATGTGAAGAAGAAGAATTGTGCAAAATTCAAAACGATTGGTCCAAGAAATTTTGTCTGCATCCAGTATCAGGTTCAATTTGTAAATTTATAATTGTCAATTCATTATCAGACAGATAGCAGACTATAAGAAGTAACTAATTATAATTTTTATTAATTAAAATTACTGGACTTTTGGTATTTCAGGCATGATTGGATAATCATGCTGATAATTTGAATTACTTCATTTTCAGCAAAGTAGGTCTGCCAGATTTCCATTCCATGGACGACATAATTATCTGAAGCAAATAAATAATTTTTATGGCATTTTTCATGTGTTGCAGAACAGCAACTGATACAAACTTTTCAAAAGATGTAAGCTTCCACTCTTTTTCTATAAGCATTTGATTTAATTTGGAACAGTCAGATTTGGCTGAACTGACAAACTACTAAGTGTAATGTTAGAGAAGCTCTTCAAGCCCTTGGAGTGGCAAGCGCCTAACAATACAACTCTATAACATTCTCGATAGTATGCACCATCATTAGCAAAATAACGTTTTAGTCAATTATGGATCTTAAATAATAAATTGTTTAAGCGGTTACTCCACAGTAGAATTTTAAAACAATCGATTTTTTATTTATTAGTCTAAAATGTGCTTTAGGATGTAAAAAATGATATCCCAAAACATGGAGAACGAAAACAATTCAAAAATATAATTTTCAATTTTGCCGCAACGCTTCTTATGTATAACCCGTGTGTACTGCAAACTTTAACCGCGTTTTTCTCGAAACCACTGGCCGGAAATGCAACTCGAGCAAATGATTTTTGGCCGCTTTGAAATTTTCACAGTATATTCAAAATTGATTTTTCTAGTCACGTACGCAGGATTAAATTTTTTATTGCTTACCTTTTTATTGATTAACGATTTTGTGTAGATTTTTATGACATTCTCTACGTTTTTTCACTCAAAACTGCGCCATTTCGCTTAAAATCAAAATATCGAAGAAAAAAAATCCTATGTGCATCGCTATTGACATAAGGAATCAGAAAAACTTTAGTTTTTGGCGCTAGGTCAAAAATCACGGGAGATAGATTTCCGACCGTGGATCCCTTCGAAAAAAGCGCATGAGGTGAAAATGCTGCAGAGCCGCCATCTTGTGATGAAATTGCTCGAAAAAATTATTTTATTTGATACAATACTTATGTTATAAATCCCATTCAACAAGATGTCGATTCACCATTTTATTGAGCAATAAAAAAATTCTCGAAATAATAAGACTATTAAATGGCATAAACAATGAATTTTAAATTAACTTTATTGTACAGTTTTTTTAACATAGCCGTGTATTGCTGATCAGAACGCAGTAATGCAAATGGCAGCATCATGTTACCGGAAGAAGACAAAAATATTCAAAAATTTGTCATGCTTCTCTTGCATACATTTCGTTATTTTCAACCCTCTCTTCAGATTTCTTCTGGATAAATTTAGCTCTCTTTGGTCGCAATAAAGATGGCAATAAATAAGCCAGTTTATCAGGTAGGAAAGACAAGCACTGACGAACTACACTGATAAAATAAAGTACTAATTAATGCATATAAAACTACGCATTTTCAATAAAAGTGGAATAACCCATTAACTGGGTAAAGAGTCCGTATCCATAAATGAATACAGATCTTGTACGTCAACCTGGGTATGTTTTACCCATTATTTTTCGCAGAACTGTTACAACAAAACGCGTGAAAAATATCCATTCATGAAAATCACGCCAGAATGAAAAATACTGTCAATAGAATCATTTCTGAATTAAAAAAAAAACATAAAATAACATTCATTTCACATTATTGTCTCCTTAACTACTTAACAAAATAAAACCGCCAACTGGATATATTTTTAATGGCTGGATCTTTTGGCTGCTCTAAAAATGCCAAACCCATATTTGCAACATCCTCAGTAGTTTAAACAGCCGTTTTTTATGAGCATTGCCGAAATGCTCCGTTTCCGCCACGTACTCAAATGCAGGCCGGTAATTTGCAGCTTCCGCTACGAACCTTACTTTGCAGGTTAATTCGCTTAAAATAATTCTTAATGACTTTTCACTTATTATTAAGATCAGTATATCCATTGACATTATCTCATCGAGCAGTTGTGAAATAAATAAAAAGCATCTATTGTTATAAGCAAAAAAATACCCATTTTTTGACAGCTCATAAAATGGGTAAAGTTTTTTTACCGTGTTTATCTACCCGCATTTTTTTTTATTTCCTCGTTCTTTCCTACTCTCTACACGCTTGATTCCAATTGCACATCAAAGGGTTACAGTAGAGCACGTTTGGATAAATTGAGATCTATTCAATCAATTCAGATCAAAGTTGTTTTTGTGAATTAGAAACAGAACTACAATAAGAATTGTTTTGATTCTTTTCTTTTTACTTATCGCTAAGAGAATAAACGGGACCATTTAATTCGTTAATATAAATCGATAACATATTTTCACGAATGATTGCCCATATATCTATTGTATCACACATCAAAGAATGTAAATAACGGAAGAAAATTATTGTTTTTAGGGGATAGATCCAAACAAATGACAATTGGATATAGATCGTAAAATGCAATGTTTTATGAATTTACTTACACTGGTCCTTAGCAAATTGAATCAGAATGTTAACAGCTTAGAAATTAGCTCCACAAATACCCTAAGCTAAGAGTAAATAATTGATTTTAAATATGTGCAATGTTCCAATAAGAATAAAATCACATAAAACTTCTGAATACAAAATGTTTTGAAATTTATTGTGAACACAACGGTGATCAATATATTTATTTCGATTTTTGGCATAAATCGTTCCAATTTGCATTGATGCATTATAGAAATATATCTATATTCTGCCTGCCACAGCGCAAAAAAAAATTAAATATAACGCTCGTGAATAGAAATGATCATTCTGTCAAAGTTTAATTTTCTGTTTGATCTTTGTTTACTTTTTATTTAAACCTCGCTGAAAAACGTGTATAATTTTAATTCGCAGACCTTCATTGATAATTGATCTTTATTCCAAACTTATGAAAATTCACTTGAAACGAAAATAAATATTCTCCCCCACGTCGATAGGTATCATGTTCAATTAGAATGACACTCACAGTTCATTTTAAATTCAAATTGAAAAATTTTAACCAATTTTTTAATCAAAGTATGAAATCTCGATAAACATATAATTTCGGCTTAAAAGCCAACTGTCAAAATTCTCTTTGAAAGGGAATTCCGGACAAACCGTTACTCGCCAATCACAGATGTTGGCAGTAAACAAAAGAGAAAAATTTTCTCTTTCATTAACTGCTATGAACTGTGTTTATCCAGCGGTCTGTTCACATGAACTGTATAACACTGATTAAAAGTTGGAATCAAAACAAGTAATTAATAACAATTTAAGAGAATTCACGCTTTCTCTTGCATCGCTTCTTCCCCACAAAATCCGAACGCTTTTATAACCTGAGTACCAGTTAAGCACATCAAAATGAAGCTTGTTTGCATTCGAAAAGTTTCAGGTCGAGTTAACAACATTGGCTCGTAGCAATGTGAACGCTGCTTAAAGCGCGTTCGCTGTCATTTTTGACAACTAGCCGAGCCAGAAAGCCAGCTTATGTTGGCTTCACTCATTTTTCAAAGAAACGTCAAAACATTCACCCTCTTGGTGCACACAAAAAATATCGTAGTAATATTGAATACATAATGACTAACATAACACAACCTTATCACAAGCGCAGAGTTTTTTGTGAGCGTCGACAGACAGCTCACAAAAAACTCTCAGGCTCACTTCTACAAGAAGTCGCAGAGGGACAGAGCAGATCTAAATGTTATCGACTTAAGCAGACCTTAAGATGTTGATAACTGCAGCATAACTAACATGCGCGAGCCTTGTTGCTCGCCAGATCTGAAAACTCAACCATAATCAAAACAAACTAAACATAACGGCAGCGAATCCTGCCAAAGGTGATCTGAACGGTCTCTTAAGAGCAAAAGGTTTTTACGCTAGTTCTTGTCCCATCTTCTGTGCTTTACCAATCTTGTGGCTCGACACCTAAACGATCTACGGTAGTTTTAGAAACTAAAGTAAAACTAGAGATCTTACATGTAACAAAATATAAACACTAAAGTTGGCTAACATATATAACGGTTAGTGGATATTGTCAGACGCGGCCTGAATTACTACGAGCCCAGAAAGGAGGATTTACCGCGCCCCTTGTTCGCGCTACTTTTGATATTTCGTAGTAACCCCCATGCAATCGACTACCACTTAGTTCAAGACCTGTGCCTGGAACTTAATCAATGTCACTCGTTTGCATTCACCACAATGCCTTTTCAACGACGCTGTGCGCTTCCGGTTAAAGATTCTGTAGTTGACGGTTTGCAAACTTATGGTAGTTCGTTGTGATGGAGGCTAGACCGTTTTCGTCAGAGGTCTCTGATGTGTTGGTCCACAGGAATGCAAGGAATGGCGAGGTTTCACGTCTTGATTTGGGTTCTCCACCCGCTTCCGTAGAACGTCTTTTTTGCGGCGCATGCGCTCGTCGTCAACACCTCCCTGATGGCTGCCTGCATATCTGGATCTTTCTTTTCGGTCGATGGCATTTGGAGCCTCCTTACTGATCGTAGGAGCTCCAATCTCCCGAACCTTCTTTGGCTTTTCCCGCTGCTCACTGCTTCCAAAGACTGCTAGTCGTAATCCTGTTGCGCCAGAAGAGTGGCCGTTGGCTTCAATTACCCGCCGAACCGGTCCCTGACCGTCGATCTCAGTGTCTCCGCTCCTCTATCCCAGGTACGTACTAAAGCTTTGCAAAGCTCCCTGGCACTCGTTCACAACCGCGCAGGGTAAGATTTCTCCCCATCGTGAACGGCAAGCGGTGAATTCCCCGGCGCATGTCAACAATTTTAACCGCATTCTCGTTCTCCTAGGACTAACGCGCGTGTTTGCAATGGCTGACCCTTCTGCTCGTTGTACCGCTTAGCGTGTTTTTTCTCTCTCTTGATAGTAATCGGCAGCACTACTACTTGCATAGCTTACCTTTGTCAAGGTGGAGAGATAGTTTAATAGTATGTTGTTGCTCATCACACCTGACTGGGCTGCTTATCCTGAATTGCCACTTGAGTTATCTTTGTGTACGTACTAGCGTGGACCTCGTTGTCACGCTGATTGCCGCCGAGTGATGGGCACCGATTCTGCTGATGATGCGGAAAGAATAATCTGGTGTGGCGCAGCACTGTTCAGGCTCTTCGTGTTTCCGGAGCGCGTTATTTGCTTGTTTCAACTGCATCCCGTCTGCTACCCTTCGGTGTGGTCAAGCAACTCATTCTGCATCATCGAATCGTGACCGCTTGGCGTGTTTTGTTGATTCTCCGTGGATTATCTCTAGTTGGCAGCTGTTGCTGCTTTCATAGCTTGTTTTATTTCCTTTGTTAGTCCGGCTTTATGTCCTTAGCATGGTACTGTCCTCGCTTCCCATCCTTTACATCTTCCAACATGTGCAGGTTTTTCACCATGATCTTCACCACCGCGGCTGGAACAAATTTGGCGTCGAGCTTGCGGTTGATATGATGAAGGCTCTTCACCATACGAGATCGCCTACTTTAAATGTGATTTCCCGTGTTCCCAGATTGTAGCGCTGTTTGGCTTTCTCGTAGTTGTTCTTTATACGTCGAGTAATAAATTCATGGGGATCATCGGGCGTGTTTAACATCTGCTGTTTTTTTAGGTAATACCGACTAAACTCCAATGGGCACCGCCATTGTTCCCCCCAGAGACTACCTCTCGGTATTACTTCTGGGGAGATGGCTCTACTTGATGTACTCACTCACTCGGCTGATTTGTGTGCTCACCTTTTGACATTGAAAATGTCTTACTGCACTATCTGGGGCAGGGTGTCAATCTAAAATCTAAAATCAAACGATGTCACGTTTTTGCGTCACTATTTTGAACGCTAATAACTTTGTTATTTATGAACGGATTTCCGTCTGGTTATCACCAAACAATTCGGAATTAACTGAAATTATGTTTTATTGCTATAGTGTTTTTGTATTTCAATAGTACACTATTGAAAAACAAGCAAAAATGATCTCGAAAACGTGAAAACTCCCATACATCAGTCATTCTATCCCCGCCAGCGCCGTCAATAGGGAGCAGCTTAGTGATTCAAACGAACACGAAAAGTTATAATTTGTCACGGTAAAGATGGACACGTCTATCATTACCAGGACACATGTTAGTGAACTCGGGTGATTCGTAGTTATACAGCCTAAGCTCGACCCTCATTAACAGAAGACAAAGATTAAGCCCGCACGATATTAAGCGTGTTCTAATGACCCTGCCACTTCTAGTTTCCGATCTGTTTACTTCACATCTTTGCTATCACTTGAGTACTATGGCTCTAATTTTCATAACTTTCCCTACCCAGTAATCTCTAGCTAATTGAATATCGTTAAAATGTAAAAAAGTTATAAATAAATGTACTGTGTGCCTGTTTGAATCAGTTGTTGCTCTTTTGCCAGACAAATAACATCGTGCCTATAGCGTCTCGTACGACAGATTTGAGCAGCCAGCACACTACGCTTCTATGAATGACGTCATCCTCGACTATTTAAAGAATATCATTTCTCGAGCGACTTCATTCTCCCGTCGAACGTCGGGCCGTAAAGAACAGCAGTAGCAATCATGCATGTTAACAATGCGCTGCGATGAGTGCTGCATTTGATCACTGCTACCGCTGGGGGTGATCCGATATAAATAGCGCGCGGCTGGAAGAGTTGGCAAACCTCAGTTTAAGCTAATTGTTCCATTCTGCATGTTATTGTTAAATTAAAAGCCCTTTTAAGGGCAAACAAACAAACAATAAAGAACAAACTTGAATATTTCCAATCATTGACAGCGATAATCCAATTGCGCAGTTTATATTCGTTATTTGTTGCTTGCATACGCGCAAGCAATCTGAAATTTGCAACGATCTGTTATTTGTTTAAATTTATCCTTCCGAAACAATACAAAAATGTGCAGCTACTTAAAGTACATTTCCAGGCTGAAATTGGTGAAAACCTGTGATTTATTAAAATAATCTTTCGGAAGCATAATTGGAGGATGTGGCAACACTGCCAACTAGAAAAAGCCGTACCAAAAAGAATTCGCAAATTTTTGTTCGTTATTCTGCATGAAAGCAGTCCTCCCATCAACAATGCGAAAGTGATAAAAGCCGATGTCACGTTTCAAACTATCAGTATTTCAAATTATCTGTTGAAGGGGAAGGTTGTTTGTTTCTTTCCAATTTTAATTATTTATACGATGTAAGTAGCGCGCGGCTGGAAGAGACGGCAAACCGTTGTTGCAGCTGACTGATTGTTCCATTTCGCATGTTCTTTTGTAAATTAAAAGCCCTTTTCAGGGCTATAACCAACAATGAAGAACAAATTTGAAAAATTCTTGACGATGACAACGATAACCTAATTCCGCCGTTTATATTCGTTACTTGTTGCTTGCGCGTACATTGACAATCTGAAATTTATAACAATCTGTGATTTGTTTAAAATTATCCTTCCGAAACAATACAAAAATGTACAGTTATTTAAAAGTATATTGCCATGCTGAAATTGGCGAAAATCAAACCAAATACAAAAGTCTGCAATATTATAGAAATCGGAGGATGTGAAAAATCCGCAAATGTTTGTTTCGTTATTCTGCATGAAGTGTTGAAAAAGAATATTTCGCAGTGATATACGTACGAAATATTCTTTGTATATAAACAATTTGCCATTCACGGGACGGCAGTTGACAGTAAGAACTGTCATACGGAACGTGCTATAAAAAGCTCGGAGATGTCATCTGACAGAACGTCATGTGACAAAAGCTTCAAGTGGGTAACTTGAGCTTTTGCATATGGACGCCGCGCATGGATGTGTTGTTTACTATAGGCAGAGGATATGACAGGGTATGGCAGTCAATAAGGGACTGTGATAAACAGTGCATGAAATATCAATCGATATCGAACTATGTTAGCATTATATAACTTGACGAACAAGAATCAAATAAAGTTATCTCAAACCAACCTACAGAAATACTTCGTGTTTTCTTACGGTATTATCAACAGGTTATGGGCCCAGTAGTTAACTGGAACTAGCCACCTGGACTATTGTAAAATAGTTGTTTTGGAAGATACACGTTTCGGGTAGAAACGGCCGGCGAGAACCACCGTTCCGGCAGAAACGGCATCCGGCGAGGACCAGCGTTTCGGGTAGAAACGGCCAGCGAGAACCATCGTTTCGGACAGAAGCGACATCCGGCGAGGACAAGCGTTTCGGGAAGAAACGGCATCCAGCGAGCACCAGCGTTTCGGGAGCAAGCAGAGGATGACGACCCAGCAGCAAGCTGGAGGATCTGCCGAGAGGATGGCAACCCAGCAGCAAGCTGGAGGATCTGCCGAGAGGGTTACTCTCGAGGACAGAAGAGGTGATGGCTACGAGAGGGGAACTCTCGAGCGCACCGTGCCGACGACGGCATACTTCGGTAGCGTCAACCGCGAATCGATATTCGACGGTTCGGAGTTGCGGTTCCCAGCCTGGAAATGGCGAATGGAACATCATCTTATAAAGATGAAACTCCAGCACACGTTGCTACGAACGCCCGAAGAAGAGGACTTCTACGAACCAGTAGTAGGTGCCTCGGAAGAGCTAGAAACAGCCAGGAAGGCTAAGCTCAGAAAACGGCTTGATGACGACGTCGAAGCATTGGACGAGATTGTCATGATGGTCAACAATGATGTTTTGAATAAACTCATTGGGCTCAACTATGCGAAAGAAGCCATGGATACTCTGGTCAGAACGTACCAAAAGGGCGGTACAGCCGCTATGGTTAATATGCGGGACCGGTTGTATACCATCAAACAAAGACATCACGACAAATTGTCCATGATTTTTGATGAGTACGATCTGATTATTCGCGAGTTAGATCGTATGGGTTCAAAAATGACAGCATCGGAAAAAGTTCATGCTCTACTGATCTCCATGCCAGACAAGTACCGACACGTCAAAGGCGCTCTGATGGTACTGACGAATGAAGAACTGTGTGCCAAGCCGATCATGGAGATCAAACGAATGTTTATTGATGCTGAAGCTGGGGAAGAGAAGCAGACAGAAACGAAAAACGTTGCGCTGTCTTCAAAGTACAAGCCAAGGAGAGAGGTAACCCGATGCTTCGGTTGCAACGAAACTGGGCATTTTAAAAATAAATGCCCACTAATGAAAAAGTTTAACGCGAAGGAGAAAGGTAAGTTCAAGAAGCAGCAAAAGATGGAGCTTAAAAAGAGCTTTGCAATGATGACCAAAGCGGATCGTGGTAGGAGAGTCAGATTCGTAATTGACTCAGGAGCAAGCGACCATATGGTTAATGACGAGAAGCTGCTGGAAGATGTCCAAGAATTAGAGAAGCCAATCACCATTTCGACGGCGAAAGCGGGCCAGAATTTACGGGCAACAAAAGTTGGAAAAATGCGATTAAAGAGTGTTGTGGGTAACAATACAATAAAAGAATTGAAATTGTACAACGTTCTTTTTACTCCGGGTCTTGAAGAAAATCTCCTTTCGGTTAGAAGGGTTAGCAAAAATGGTAAAAGGGTTACTTTTACAGATGAAGAGGTTATCTTTGAATTTGAAGATGAAGTAATTGCTTCAGGAATCTTCGTTGATGGTTTATTCCACCTTGATCTATTTCGGGAAGAAAAGTCGGCGGAAGATGGAACAAAATTAGCATTGTTCGGAAAGAAGGTGAGTTTGGAAACATGGCATAAAAGACTTGGTCATATCAGTGATACGAGTTTGGAGAAACTAATTAAGAAAGGAATGGTTGAGGGTATCAATCTAACTTCTGGAAATATTAGTGAAACAAATGTATGTGATGGTTGTATGGCGGGGAAGCAGGCTGCATCCAAATTTAAACAATTGCAGCTGCCAAGATCAAAACGACCACTGGAACTCATACATTCGGATGTTTGTGGAAGCATGGAGCAGGAAACCTATGATGGCTATCGTTACTTTGTAACCTTTATAGATGATTATACGCACTTTCTCGTGGTTTACCTCATGAAACAGAAATCGGAGGTTTTCGAGAAATTTAAAGAATTCGAAGCAATGGCGACAGCATTCTTCGAAAGACGTATTTCAATGCTAAGGTGTGATAATGGAGGGGAATATACAAGTAACGAATTTCAAGCTCATTGCAAAAGAAATGGTGTTAGAATGACGTTCACTGTTCCATACACACCGCAGCAAAATGGTGTAAGTGAACGTATGAACAGATCTTTAATGGAAAAGGTCAGAGCTTTGCTTTACGAAAGTGGATTAGCGAAAGATATGTGGGGAGAAGCATTATATGCAGCAACATATCTAATCAATAGATCTCCAACAAGTGGGATAGAAGAGGACAAAACTCCGTATGAAAAATGGTTCAAAAAGCGACCAAACTTGAATCATTTAAGAGTTTTTGGGTGTAAAGCATTTAAACAAATACCTAAAGAGAGGCGTCAGAAATTAGATTTCAAAACAAAACCTTTGATATTTGTGGGGTACGCAAATAATGGTTTTAGATTATGGAACAAGGATACGCGTTCAATAGAAATTGGCAGAAATGTAGTATTCAATGAATCTACCAGAGCCAATCAAGATATTGACCACACAAACATGGATTTCGTAGAATCATCTGGTCAAGATTTAATTAGATGTACACGCTTAAACCAAGGAGAACAGAACGAAGACGAGGATGCTGCTATACATCCTTCTGATGAAGAACAGCATGAAGAATGCACACTCGAAACAGAGCAAGATAATCTAGATTCACTTGAAGAATCAGTTGGCGAAACTGACTATGAAAATACAAATGAAAATCCAACAGACGAAAGAGAGGACGTCGATGATGGTCAATCATTGCGTCGCAGCAAGAGGGAGAGAAAGATACCGGGTTGGTATTCCGATTATACAGCAAAAACAGCAATGATTTTCAACGAAGAGATTCCGCAAACTATTGAGGAATTAAAGAAAGTTTCTGATTGGCAAGAATGGAAGCATGCTATTCAAGAAGAGTTTGATGCATTACATCAAAATGGCACTTGGACAGTGGTTAACTGTTTGCCAAAAGGAGTTAAACCAATTAACTCAAAATGGGTTTTCTCAATGAAAGAAGATGGAAGATATAAAGCACGATTAGTGGCAAAAGGGTGTTCACAGCGTCCTGGATTCGATTACTGTGAAACATTTGCACCAGTCGCCAAACTAGAGAGTGTTCTGTTAGCACTAGCCCTTGCTAACGAGCATAAATTGTTAGTACATCAAATGGATGTCAAAACTGCATTTCTACGTGGGAAGTTAGAAGAAGAAATATACATGAAACTTCCACCAAACGTAAATGGGCAAAGACAAACTGTTCGTCTACACAAATGTTTGTATGGATTGAAACAGGCAAGCAGATCTTGGAATAAACATTTTGATGATGCAATGAAAACACTAGGTTTTGTCCCTCTCAAAAATGACAACTGCATCTATAAGTCAAAATCTAGAGGCATTATAGTAATACTATATGTAGACGACATTTTACTACTTGCCAAAAACATCGAAGCAATTACGTGGATTAAAAAGAAACTTGGAAGGTTATTCCAAATGAAAGACATGTTAGAGATTAAGCACTTCCTGGGAATGGAGATAAATCGTGATTTGGAAAGCCAGACTATTGAAATTTCTCAAACAATATACGTGGAGAAACTTTTTAGTAGATTTGGGATGGCTGATTGTAAACCAGTGGGGACACCATTGGATATCAACACGAAATGGTCAAAATCTGAGGCAAAAATCACTGAAGAGCCATACAGAGAACTGCTGGGATGCTTACAATATCTTTCACTAACTTCTAGACCTGATATTTGCTCTGCGGTAAACACCCTAAGCAAATATGCTAACTGCGCCACCGATTGGCACTGGTCAGGATTAAAACGAATATTGCGATATTTGAGGGGAACGAGCAACACAAAAATAATTTATTCATCAAATAGCGAATATCCAGCTTTAGTAGGATTTGCCGATGCAGATTTTGCAAATGATCCTGATGATAGGAAATCAGTTTCAGGATACGCATTTCTACTGTACGGTAATCTTATTTCGTGGTCAACGAAACGACAACCGACTGTAAGCTTATCAACAAGTGAAGCAGAACTGATAGCACTTTACGCTGCTACGAAAGAAGGAGTGTGGTTAACACAACTTCTCAATGAATTGGATGTAAACATAACACCATTCATCATAATGGAAGATAGCATCCCATGTATCAACATAGCACAGGAGCCAAGATCACATCAACGGATGAAACACTTGGATATCAAATACCTTTTCATCCGGGATCTCATCAAAAATGGTAAAGTAAAACTACAGTTCATCCCAAGCGTCGATCAACCTGCAGATGCCTTCACTAAGGGGTTACCTAAAAATATACACAGAAAGTTATTCGGTGTATTGAATGTGCAAATTGTGGGGAAGTGTTGAAAAAGAATATTTCGCAGTGATATACGTACGAAATATTCTTTGTATATAAACAATTTGCCATTCACGGGACGGCAGTTGACAGTAAGAACTGTCATACGGAACGTGCTATAAAAAGCTCGGAGATGTCATCTGACAGAACGTCATGTGACAAAAGCTTCAAGTGGGTAACTTGAGCTTTTGCATATGGACGCCGCGCATGGATGTGTTGTTTACTATAGGCAGAGGATATGACAGGGTATGGCAGTCAATAAGGGACTGTGATAAACAGTGCATGAAATATCAATCGATATCGAACTATGTTAGCATTATATAACTTGACGAACAAGAATCAAATAAAGTTATCTCAAACCAACCTACAGAAATACTTCGTGTTTTCTTACGGTATTATCAACATGAAGGTAGTCCTTCCATCATCAGTGCGAAAGTGCTAAAAGCCGATGTCACGTTTCAAGCTATCAGTATTTCATAATAGATTCTGAAGGGAAAGGTTGTTTCTTTTTATTTCGAAATATTTATTTGATGTAAGTAGCGTGAGAAGGCAGACCTCGTTTTGCAGCTGACTAATTGTTCCATTCTGCATGTTATTTTTGTTAAACCAAAAGCCCTTAGTTAGTTTAGTACTTTTCATTCCATAGCACGCGTGTTTGTGGATTCCACAAATAGTCCTTTTCAGGATTCCACCAATGGACTCCAAATATAGAACATTTCAGAGTAAATGTTTATTAAACCACCGAATATATAAAGATACATATGTTAAACTTTCTTCGTTTACGAATAGTTTGAGTTATGACCAGTTATTTTTCTATCGTGCTTGCAAACATTTAATTTAATAGCAGGTATTTAAAGATAGATGTAAGATTTTGTTTGTGAGCATCATTAATTTATGTTCCCATTTCGTGGATTTGAATAAAACTTTTTTAAAACTTGAATTTGTCACAATACAGGTTATCGATTTTAAAATTTAAAATACAACATTAATCTCTAGTGAAGAATAGCATGCCTCTGTGTAGTTCTGAAACAGTCAATGGGATTTTAATTTAACCACGGATAATATTGCTTCCTCATAAAACTGGCTGCATTTTTAACCCATTATATCCTAGCGCATGAAATTTCATACGCAGAACTATCCATCGTTTAACGCGTATTTACTGCAGAATTTTGGCATCTAACTGCTTTATTATTGCACTAATGGGATCATTGCACCTCATACTTCATTGTGAAACAAGACAGCAGCCATTTTTACATTTCTTACAAAAGAAATGTATAGGATTCGCTCAAACTTTGAAAACTTTTTCCGAGGCCCGGAGGGCCGAGTCTCATATACCAATCGACTCAGCTCGACAAATTGAGACAATGTCTGTATGTATGTGTGTGTGTATGTGTGTATGTATGTATGTACAAAATGTCGTAATTATCTCAGTAATGGCTGAACCGATCTTATTAGTTTCAAATGAAAGGCCTAACGTTGCCATTTGACACTATTATTTTTGATTTTCGATATGTTGTTTACTCTCTGAGATATGGGCGATTTTGTCAAAACACAGCAGGTTTTTGGCGAATAACTTTTGAACATTACGATATTGTCCAACAAACTGCACATAAAAATAAAGCTTGTTAAAATACCTTTCTAACAAGCTATAGCTTGTCTAAATCCGTGCACGAGCGGCGGAGCTATTAAACATTTTGTATTTTTAGTCCTCGCTTACCAATTTCCACTAGCTAAAAATGAGATTGTTTCATACAGAGTATTGCTTTACTGGTGTTTTAGGGGCAAAACTAAACCGATTTTGAATATCGGGGTATGAAAACACATCTACGTGATTCAAGGAATTCGTTGCTGAGAACATTTTGTGAATTAGCTTTATAATAAATTAACTATTTCTCAAAAATCAATATATATATATATATATATATATATATATATATATATATATATATATATATATATATATATATATATATATATATATATATATATATATATATATATATATATATATATATATATATATATATATATATATATATATATATATATATATATATATATATAAGTTCACTTCAAACACAAAATAATGTGTTGATAAAGAAACAGTGAGTTCTAGTATTTATTCCTTGGATTAGGCATTGCGTTCAATCATGAGGTAAATATTGGATGTTATATCAATACACAGATCAACAAGTAATTCACCTAGTAGTGAGATAAAAGATTTCTCATATAATTATACTCGTGGCGTCACCGAAAGCAACTGTATGTTTGAAGCCCAAAAATCTAGCGAAAATTTAGCTCTTTTCCAAGATCTAGATTATACTGGTTATGGCGCAAAAATTACTACTCACATTAATTATGACAAGAATGAAAGGAATCAATATATCATAATAATATACCTATAAAAATAATGTCACTGCATTAACCATCATTTGCCATTCCTCACACGCCCCCCCCCCCCATCTCACTCTCTCTCTCTGTCTCTCTTCTATCGCATCTATCTAGCTATTTCTGTATCCATTTCTAAGTTGTGTGATAATCTGCCAATCTGAAATATTTATTAATTGTAATTGCGAAGGTTTGAGAAAACAAAACTATTTTTTGTCTGCTGCTACATCAACTCAATTTTAATTCAATTGTATTCAAAGCCTGTATCTGCACTATAATTAAGGAAATTCATGGCTATATCCGAAAAATATTTGGCTTAACTGGGTAATATGAAAGTTTGACGATGAAAATTTTCAAAAGAGACATTCTACGTGCGATATTTAAACTATTCGTATCTCTATTGAATTTTGAATGAAATATATGCTCAAAGACTGAAAGCTGAAGCCAGCAAGATTGGTCTTGCCATCAACGTTTCGAAGACAAAATACATGAGAGGAAGAGGTTCTAGAGACGGCAATGTGAACCTCCCACCCGAGTTCGGATTGACGGTGACGAAATCGAGATGGTCGACGAATTCATGTATTTGGGCTCACTGGTAACCGACGACAATGATAACAGCAGAGAAATTCAGAGAGGGATCTTTGCGGGAAATCGTGCCTACTTTGGACTCCGGAGGACGCTCCGGTCGAAGTTGATTATCTACAAGACGCTGATTAGATCGGTGGTCCTCTACGGCCACGAGACCTGGACTATGCTCGTGGAGAACCAACGCATCCTTGGAGTTTTCGAACGAAAGGTGTTGCAGATGGAAGACGGAACGTTGCGCAGGCGAATGAACCATGAGTTGTATCAGCTGCACATTCGTTGTATTGGTACGAACTTTCATGAAAAATAACGGATCAAACACCAAAAATATCCACAAACCAGATACAGGAAAAGAAGTCTCCCAAAGTACCCACTCTCGATGGGGGATGCAACTACAATGTGTCTTCTAACTTATCGTCGTCCATATCTGGATATACTGAGTAGTTTGAACCATTTATTTTTCACAGTATTAGTCTGTATAGGACTTATTTATCCATATTTCCTGCACGATAATTCCGAGCGAAACAATATGAAAGCTATAAGGATGAATTGAAAGAGACTACATTGCAATCAACTGAATGCACGGCTTTTATGCTATCGACATAGCCTAGACATTTCACACTATTTACTTCAATGCAAATAAAATTTTTGAAATATCTACCTGTCTCATTCACGAATCGCATTCTCCCTGTCGTTCTTTGTTCAAGGGGCTTGAAAGCACATGTGACCTTGTCTCACTTTACTATATTCAATTGTGCATTAAAATACTGGACCAGTAAATTCTATTCTGTACATAAATCTTTTTTCGGGAATATGTGACCAAAAAGTAAACTTCGAATTCCAAAGCAAATTGAGCGTTCCAGGTTCCTGATAAATAAATATGGTCCAACAATAAAGTAGAAACACCAGATAATCTCAAAACGACGCCGTCAAGTAAAGAAACATGAAAACAAAAAGAATAAAACCAAAAAAAGATGGAAACCCTACAAAGTCTATTGCATATTTATTAGCCTTTTCTCAGAAGATGGGATTTTCAAAAACATTTCAAAACTTTTTGATGCAATGGTTCTCAAATTCGTACCGGATTGGTTTATTCATTTTCTTAATTCAAAAATATTTTTAGCTTCAAATATATGACCATTTCATTATAATTAATTATTTCATTCCGCATCTTTTTATTCGATTTGGTCATCTGCGTTCATTTTACTTATTTTATTCGTTTCATTCTTTGGATTCACTCTGATCAGTTTATTCTTTTTGTGCATTTTACTCATAACTCATTTAATTTATTTTATTCATTGTTTTCATTGTATGCATTTTATTCATTTTTCCAGTTCAATCATTTTGTTCAGTTTCTTCATTTTAATAATTTGACTATTTTTCAGTTTCAATCTTTTTTTACAAATAATTTATTTGATTCAATTTATTTCTTTATATTAATTTATAACCTTTTACCATTCTTCAATTTTTCATTTTAATCAATGCATTTAATTCTGCTAATTTTCTTCTTTTTATTCATTTTATCACTTCAGCTCATTTTGTTTATTTGATGCGTTTGTTTTATTTATGCATTTCATTTATTTTTTACTTTATTCATTTTGTTCATCCATTCTTTTTATTCATTTGATCTATTTCATTAATTTGATTCATTGTATTCACTGGATGAATTAAATCAATTTGATTCATTTGATTAATTTGATTCATTTGATTCTTGTTATTCATGTGATTCATGTGATTCATGTGATTCATGTGATTCATTTGATTCATTTGATTCATTTGATTCATTTGATTCATTTGATTCATATGATTCATTTAATTCATTTGATTCATTTGATTCATTTGATTCGTTTGCTTCATTTGATTCAATTGATTAATTTGATTCATTTGATTAATTTGATTCATTTGATTCATTTGATTCATTTGATTCATTTGATTCATTTGATTCATTTGATTCATTTGATTCATTTGATTCATTTGATTCATTTGATTCATTTGATTCATTTGATTCATTTGATTCATTTGATTCATTTGATTCATTTGATTCATTTGATTCATTTGATTCGTTTGATTCATTTGATTCATTTGATTCATTTGATTCATTTGATTCGTGTGATTCATTTGATTCATATGATTAATTTGATTCATTTGATTCATTTGATTCATTTGATTCATTTGATTCATTTGATTCATTTGATTCATTTGATTCATTTGATTCATTTGATTCATTTGATTCATTTGATTCATTGATTCATTTGATTCATTTGATTTATTTGATTCATTTAATTCATTTAATTCATTTGATTCATTTGATTCATTTGATTCATTTGATTCATTTGATTCCCAAGCTTGTTGATTGCTGATTTAACGTCGATTTTTTCCCGTTTCGCTTTGTGCTGTGATGATGCACACGTCGATTCTTATAATGGTTTGTTCATCCCCAGCTATCTGTTCATGCGATGAATACAATGTCTGATGAGTGGCGTTGTTGAGTAAACGCTGGCACAATCTAGCTTAGAATTGCTCACACAGCATTTCGTTCGATGGATGAAGTAAATTCTCCCGAATGCCACGCTCACTGAATCTGGAGGCAGCATTTTCATGCGAATGCGATTTTCGCCACTCGTGAGAATTTTTTTTTTTGAAAAAATGTGTGTTGCGTTTGGCTGCAGGATGAAGAGTCAGTGGATAAAAAGGCTTTCAGATGCATACCCGGACAGAATTTTACAATAGCATTTACCCTACAAAAAATCATAAAACAATAAATATTATAGTTATTATTGTTTACACATTGTTGGATGCAAAGTTCTCACAGTAGATTTACAATAAAATTTCATTTAACAATAAATTTCACTGTTCAGCAAAAAACTGATACAGTGCATTCACATTAAATTTAACTGTTTTCGAGAAAAAAATGTATGGAGAAAAATTGATTTTTTTAATGTTAAGATGCATAACCACCCCCCTTTTTCATGGTAAAAGTCTATTTTACATTGAACTTTACTGTAAAAACGTTAAAGTTTATTGTTTTTGTATTGTAGCATAACACTAAAGCTTACTGTAAATTATTGTAAAATTACTGTACTGTCACAGTGAAAATCATGGTTATGTTACTGTACATTTCTATTCGGGTAGCGTGTGCAGATGCACAGTGATTTGGATTGAAATTATCGCGCATCCAATGATGTGTATGTATTGCTACCACCCATTGTAGCAGGTCTACCGCCTATAGCACTGGCCATAGCGGATTGCATTTATCCCCTCATTAAAATTTGATCAAGCATTACCCACTAACCATAATCACGAGCCATTGCTTGAAGAGTCAAAAAGCGATATGGGTGACAGAAATGAAATTATCTTAATCTTTCACTCTATAACAATATGGTAAGGAAATATATTTTGTTCTCTGCACACTTATGACTACACGATGCTATAGTGATTTTAAACTGCTAATGTTCATCAAAACTTTTCTCTTTATCAAATATTTGGTACAGCTTAAGATAGGGTTATTCGGAAATCGAGTCTACAGGTTTAATGCAAACTATCCTTGCAAGTGAAGAGTCGGAAACAGAAATTGATTGTGTTAATATATAATATACTATATAGTTACATAACGCATTAATCTGTTTGAAATGAGTGTTTAGTACAAATTCTACGTTGCAATACGGGTTCTACAGTGTAGAAGAACCATATTTTAGAATGTGTTGACTTTCATGAACCGGATAATTTGAAATATTGTAAATTGTATTTAAACTGGCATTTTATCTGATCAAATAGGTCATATGTATATAATCACAGTTCTGGGTATTACATAAGTTTAACATTTACAAGTTTTCATACCCATATCCGATCAAAATGAATTAACAGAATTTTATTACTATGCTGTTTTCGTAACAAGTTGGGTTATACATCTAGCAAACTTATTCAAAAGATCGATGTGCAAATGAGAACGATATAATATCCAGTCGGCTTATGGGGACCTGGGTTAATTCGGACCTAGTAAGAGTTTATGAGCTATAGATCTCACATGTTCACCAACTAGCTGCACTTATTTTTTCCTGGGAAGGCTGATCAATTGCGCACATTTTTGCTAATATGGCTTTTTCGATCTCTTACTTTTATTGTGTATAAACGCTTAAGCGCAAAAGTACATCAGAAGTTCGAATGACTCTAACCCTAGACCGCCTATGCAAAATCATCATATCATTTGGTCGGTGTTAAGTCAGACCGGACTAAGTGACATTGCATTGAATTCAAGAAAAACGAGTTCAAAGTTTGGATTGCAGCATTCTTTACATTATAATTTAAAATTAATTTTTTGCCATAATTCTTGCCTATTATAACATATTTCAAATTTGACGAAAGTCGAATGGAGCGGAAGAAATTCTTTATCCAGTGCTATCACTATCTCATTTTTAAGAATTTTGCGACTTGGTCCACTCTGATTTAACAGCGACCATTTTATCAGATCAGATTTTATAGATTTTATTGTTAGTATAAAATTATAAACTACACAATAAATAGAGCGATAGAAACAAAATCTTTAAAACTTAAATTATATGCTAACAAAGAAATTCACCTCAGTGAGATATTTGAAATTAATTATTGAAAAGTATTTCGTTAAAAAAATACAAATCTCTAGAAAACATAGGAGATATACTATAATTTTGCCGAATAATTTAAATTGTTATACAGATAAATGAGAACGCAAAGATTTACTTTTAAGGGGAGGTACTTTTTCTTTTGGAAGAAAATAAAGAAAAGTTTGTTTTTATTGTAAAATAGTTGAAAAATCTTTCTGTTTTGCTGATTAAATACGTTCATACTTCGTAAAAATCAGTATCTGGGTGAAACTCAAATTGCCGGCATCAATATAGCGAATTCCATCAACTACTACGAGCGAAACATGGTCCGAAAATTACGAATCTGCAGCCTATTGTAGTAAACTAAAATCTAAAATCATTGTAATTTCCTAACGTTAAGGAAATTTTGCTCGACTTAGACCTAACTGGAATGAATTTTGACGATGAAGTGATTGCATAACAAATATTTGAATTATTAAATACAGTTTTATGTCACCTATTTCACTTCAGTCACGTTGAAAAATTATAAATAAATAATTATTGATACTACTTTTAGGTATAGTTCACACAGAATTTCATTAGAAAATATAGACCTTTAAGAAATTGTAATGATCTTTGATTTTGGTTTACTATACAAGAAACTTCAAGCTCGTAGGTTTTGGACTATGTTCCGCTAAGGGTGGGCAGAGGGAAATCGCCATTTTCGATTTCATTCGGATACTAATTTTTACAAAGTCTTGAATAATAAGCGTATTTAACCATCAATACCTCTTTAAAGGTCTTTAAATTATTCCACAAAAAATAACAAACTTTACCTTATTTACGTCCAAAAGAAAAAATGACCTCCCCTAAAGAAGTTTATACTCCATAACTCTACCTAGTTATGTTAAACCGGAAAATGAGCCGAAATGCTGGCTGGTTCTAATTCGTATTCCGGCTTCAGTGACACAACTTGAATCGGTTGTGTAGGGGTATGAATTAGAACCAGCCAGCTCATTTCCGACTGAACTTTACTGGGAATATTTAAAGACTTTTTTTTACAGAACGACTTTGCAAAAAAAAAAATACTACCGCAGAAAAATCAACTTTTCGCGAGAAACATAATTTAGATTACCCAATTGTCGCTTTGGCTACTTTGTGCTCCATACAAGACGCTTTTCTTAGACAGATTGTTGATGGGAAGTTTATTTACTTTGTATGCTTTTGTATGTTTTGTATGTGATGATATCCCAAAAAATGGAAGACAAAAGCAATATATAAAAATTTAAATATTCAATTCTGCTGTAACGTCTCTTATGTACACTTCGAGTGTGTGTATTCAATCCATCCCCCACTGACCGGCAGTGTTTTATGGAAAAAACTTGCTTGCACCTATTTACTAATGCTTTGTTTTAGTTTATTGATGCAAACATGTTTAGCCCTGGTTAGTCTCTTATGTACACTTCTAGTGTACTGAAAACTTGTGATGAAATAACTCGAATTTTTTTTTTGTTATTTTTATTATACTTATGACATAAATCCCATTTAATAAGATCTCAATTCATCTCTTTATTGCGCCACGAAAAATTCCCGAAATATGCCTCTTTTTTTCGCGCTCCACAGTGGTGTAACTCCTTTATGTACAAGCATGGAGATCAATGCCATGCGTTTTTTCCTCCAAATAAATTTAAGATTTATGTTATTGGTATGCCCTGAACACTGCGCTCCATTTCACGACAGAAGTGCGCGCTTTAATTTAGTATATCGGGTAATTTTGCACGCAGTATTTCAATTTCCGGAGACAGTAGCCGCCCACCAAAATCAGTTCCTTCCTACTCAGGGAACGGAGGCAGAACACATAGGCACCAGCCACCAGCAGTATTCCGAATCAAGTAGGATCTACAACCAACGCGCACAAGAATAGCAGCAGCACCGGCATTGAAATGGCGCTCAAGAACGGCATTCATGCGAATGCGATTCACTATATTATTGCGAATTTCATTCTCATGATTCTATGCTCCGAAAATTCGTGCGAGTGTGGACTCACAGCCTAAACGAAAATGTATTGAGAACAGTGTTTCAAATAAACCACACATTTCACACCAAGGAGCCTGTTTCCAAAGCAGCGCTGTTGTTGTAGAATATTTGCTGGTTAGTCGCCAATTTAAAGCTGGGGCGCAACGACTTGGATAGGGCGCAACAACCTGGATGGGGCGCAACGACATTGATGGGGTACGAAAACTATAACGCCACTATACGTAAAGTGGACCGGAAAATGAGCGGCGTGAATGCAAACATAACGAAAAGTACTAAATTGGTGCTTTTTGCTATGAAGGGTGCATTCCACATAAAAATTAATACCCGATTTCTTCGAAAAAAATTTCTCACACCCTTTAACAAAAAAGTGTGTCAATTGTTATTTGTTAAGCTTATTATTCAATAAATTGTACATATACCATAATAACCATAATGATAACTCGTAAACTTTACAATATATAGAAAGAAATTAAAATTAAAGTTGGATTTTTTATTGAACTTAACTTAACTCTTAAGAGTTCGGAAATTAGTATAAACAAATTGAATATTTTTATATCTCGATCCATTTTTTACTTTCTAAATATTTAGAATCATGTTGGAAAGATGGTGTAAAAGATTCATATGGGAGTCTGAATACTTCATGAGATATTTCAATAATACCAATAAAGCAAGGCTACTTTATAGTAGACACCCTGTGATAGAAACTTACAAAATGGTTTGTAAATCTGATGTGAATTTTGTTTGGTGATGGCAATGCCCTGTTTTTAAACATACGCCCTAAACGAACCCCCTGGAACTGTTACTGTTGAGGTAATAGGGCGGTAGTCTAGTACATAATATGCTAACTCTTAACATAGGCTTTGTTCAACAAGCTGAGCCACCCTAGGGACTGAAATATACCTCTATGAAGTGGTTATATACAAAGTTGTGGCGAAAAAGTGAGCTAAGTTCGTGATTTTTTTAAAGTGCTTAATGCAAATTAAGCAGTTTAAAAAAATCAAAGTTCCCGAGAGATCCGGTAGCGCGGTTATCGTGTATTCTGTTCTTTGTGCAGAATAATGCGGAAATGCCTCTTTTCGAAATCAACAGGCTGTGTAGCGAAAGTATGAAAATATTTGGAACTTCATGTGAAAATTGTCTTTGTTCCAGTACCGAGTAAATTGGAAGTACTGAGCAAACAGGGAGAAAGTTATCCCGGAAGTCGCTTCTTGTTCTTCCTTTGGTACTATCGATACAGTTGAATTTTACAGTTTTCAATTGAATCGATCATCGGTGTAAATAGGAGCGTGTATTTTCCACTGCTGTTTTCTCCGAAACGATCACATGTAGTACTGGAACAAACCTATACATTGCTCCAAAACAAAAATTAAACCTTGCAGAAAAGTAGTTTTAGAATATTTAAAATAAATCCGAACAGAGAAGATTATTCTTGTGACAGAGGTTGCTTGACTCAGAAAGCAACTTACAAAAATGAAGAGGCATGAAGATATTTTTCGTAATGTCCAACAACGAATATATATTATTTTGTTTTGCTGTATTCCGATGGAAAAAATGTTATGATCGTTTAAATGCGGATATAAAGACTAAATATTTGATTTTTCCAGAAGCATGAAATTGGTACATAATATAGAATATTTTAATCAGAACAAATATACGACCGAAACAAAACCAATATTTTGGAAACATTGGTCGAGTGGGGGTATGTCGTTTTCAAAAGGGATTAGTAAAATATAAGAAGAAGCCAGCTGGCGGATCCTATCCTAGATAGATACCACAACGGCATCTGCAAGCTGCCCTAGCGTGACGGAATTGACAAGACATTTGTCAATGTCATTCACTTAAAAATTGTAGAGAAGGGGGCTTAGACATGAGCCCTGGGGAAGGTCCACGTAGCTAATTCGTGATGTCGACAAATAACTTTGCAAAAAATACATATGTTTTTCAGACAACAAGCCCCCTGAGTCAGTAAGAAAACTGATGCCATCTGCTCTTTGCTAGCATATGCCATTTGAATTCCTGTTAAGAGCAAAAGGCAATCGTTCGTCTCTTTGCCTTTACGAAAGCCAAATTGTGTATCTGACAGTAAGTTATTTGCTTCGGCCCAATTGTCGAGACAGAACAAGACCATTTTCTCGATTAACTTCCGAATAGAAGAGAGCATTTAAATCCGTCCATACAAGTTGTGATCGGAGGCTGTTCTTCTTGTTTTTTTTGATGGCGTGGACCTTCACTTGCCTCCAGCCATGAGGGACAAGGTTACTCTTAAGAAACATACTAAATTAATTCAACAAACGTCTCTTGGCAGATTCTTTAACAAGTATAATTTCATTATGTCTGGTCCTGGGGCTTTATTGTTACATTATCGTCCGCGGGGGAAGCGGCGCGGTAGATCTTCTGTGCCGGGGCGGAGTCCGTACAAACCTTCTTGGCGAAATCGAATGTCCAACTCTCTCGTTAGTACTGTTTCAGGTTCGGTTTCTCTCATTAATCCGTCAACGAACCAGCGACAGTAAGCGTTTGTTGACTTTCATAAAAATTTTCATTGGCTCAGGTAAACCGCCATTCCGGTTGATCTTGTACGCCGGTGGCCTTTTTCGCGTACACGTTTCAACACTTTTTGTCCCACCACGGGTTGGGAGACCTTCCACGAGAGTTCGCGTTTGGTACACGTTTTCTGAGCTTGAATAGCGGTGTCGAGAATAAAGCCACCTAAGAAGCCGTACTCTTCCTCCGGAGGAAGGTCTTGCATGGACTCGAGTTTACCGGATGCAGGATGCTTAGCTCTTCCAATCACTATTTCGTTTGAGGTCAGACGAAATATTGATTGAACTCATTGGCCTTAAGCCGTTAGCAATAGTGATTAAAATTGACAGAGGTTCGCTGCCGTGTCGATCAGGAATTATCTTCCACATGCAATCTAACCGAGTCGAGCAGAGGGACAAGTCTAAGGAGCTTGGGCGCGCTGGGGGAGCAGGGATCCGTGTCATTTCACCGGTGTTCAAAATTGTCAATGGAGTTATCACAAAGTTTTTGGAGTGAGGTAGATTTCGATTATCATTATCATGAAAGCAATCCCATGCTATGCCGTGGGAGTTAAAATCAACTAAAACTAAGTTCAGTGCAGGAAAGAGTTCTGTAATGTCGCAAGATCTTCAATGCCTGGTGTCGAGGGAAGGTTAATTCTATTGAAAAAATAGCACGTTTTGATCCCCAGTACTCTTCCGTAAGAGTGTTCTCGATCCAAGCAAATAAAATTAAAATCTATTTCTGAAGTACGTCATGTTTCGCATAATAAATTTTAAAAGGATCGAGTTTCGGGATAATGTTTTTTTAATGCTACTGTTAAACAGTGATCAAATCCGTGACCTCGTTCGAATTAGCTATCGAAGGATACAATCGCTGAAAAAGGGGCTATTTTGCAGTCAACTGCATTAAGAATGTTTTTATTGCAGTGAGAAAGCTTACCAGGATGCTTTTAAGAGGGTGTTCTGTAACAATACGGTCCACAGTGCTGGGAACTTCTTTTCTGAGCTCAGGTTTCGGAGACCAGGAGCTGTTTGCTTCGGTTTTGCACCAGTAAGTACTGTTATTTTGGAGGACATTGAAGAGACACCTTCTGAACATTACAACGAATCTTAGGAGAGGAAAAGTTCCTCCTTTTTCTATTGTTTCTAGATGTTCCCTCCTGGTGTTCATCAGAGTCACTATCGTCAGTAGACAAGCCAGTATAGATTTTTGTAGAGACTTGTGGCTTAGCTATTTAAAGCAGCATTTCTGCGAAAGATCCCTTAGAGCGTCCTTGAAGGGAACTCGTCAGTATCTCTCCGCACTGTATCATCATGTCGGGAGATTATGTTGATTTCCCCCACTGTAAAGATACTTTTCGACACCCCTCCCCCAGGAGTCATCCACATGATTCTCATCGCATTTCCCACAACGAACCTTGTTGCTACAATGGGAGGCTGTGTGTCCTGATTGGTTACAATTTTTGCATTTCATTACCCGTGGCACAAAAAGGCGAACAAGTAGACGATCATTGTCAAAGAGGAGGTAGGTAGAGCAAAACCGACGAAGGTCACCCGATAAGAGTCTAAGTTGACGTATGACGTATTCCTGTCAGCTGCCACTGATGTTGAATGCAAACATCCTGTATCTTCCCTGACTGAAGCATGGGGTCTTTAACCCTTGATAAGGCCGAGAGTTTGGGGCTAATAATGAATGTTATATTAATGGAAACACGGTTCTTTCACTTAGTTTAGAATCTACATTTATTTCGTAATAAAAACAGATTTGAAAAAGGTGGCGATATGGTTGCCACCGCCCGGTAAACACGTTTTATTAAACTCTATTTCTTAAGGATAGTATAGGAAGAAATCCAAACGAAAGCTTAAGCTAGCTACCGTTATGCCCGTTTTTATGTAACCATTTTTGTTATTGCTAGATTCACTGTTTTTACCTCCATCTCTGTTCAGGCCAGTGCTCAGGACATTTTTAAGGGGGTTGGTTTTATTCGTTTCTTACAAAAAAAGGGTATAGCAACCCTCAAATTTTAAAGATCTTTTCTCAGGTCTGGAGGCCCTATTCTTTTGTATCAATCGACTCAGCTCAACAAATTGGGACAATGTCTGTTATCGAGAAGGAATCTTAAACAGACAGTGCTGCCTGTGGCTCGTGGCAGTGCGGATTACTGCAGTGATTTGTAGTAAGCTTACCGACTAAACCTAAACCTCTTGTTCCTTCCAGCCTTCAACTTACGCAGTCACCGTTAGGTATTACCTCAGTAGGGATTGTGTGTTTACTCTTTTTATATTGTGTTAATTGTTCGTAGATTTCCCATTGCTGTTGTTTTTTGCTTGCTATCCAACTTTCGCGCTATATCTAACTTGCTGATGTCTACTGTAAATATCGTCACCTGCCGAGACGCGAAACGATCCAGAGGTGCTGATGACCGACATGTCTTTACAACTACCTTTCTTGGCGCTAGTCGTTTCGAATTATCCTATTTAGCTGGTGCTGAGCGGAGTACTCTCACAGGAATAGGAATTTTTGCTTACCGATTCCCGTTTTCGTAAACCATTTAGCTCTCAGGCACTAGGACAGACCACAGGCGGTGGTATTTTTTTGGATGATCTTATCCCGATTTCTCTGACTTCGTGTTGTTTGTTTGTTGTTTTTCATCCATAGCTGATGTTGCAAGCTCAGAAAGAAGGGAAACATTTCAAAAGTAATTCAAAGCCTTCATTGGAATGGGTTTGAGACAACTATATTGCCACCTATTTAGATTCATTTTATTTTGATCTTTGTATTTTTTGCAACTCAAGAACCGCGTTTTCGGATAAAAAATACTTGTTTTTACAAATTTTGATCACCAACTTATAGAGTGTAGAGTATTTTATTCAAAATCGAGTTAATTGTATTGTCCATGCAGGAAAAGAAAAGGTGACAATATAGTTGCCACTGTCTTATAAAGGGGTAAAACAGCTAACATGAGGACGACCGCGTCACATTCAACCCGATTAGATGGTACATATACAGTATACTCCTTTGCAAAAGGCCCGTAGCCAGCAATATAATTTGCGTGCTTCAAATTATTTTCCTCCACCAGAAGCTTATCAGGGCTAATTATTGATGTTTCTGTCACCGCCGAATATTGCTTCATCAGAACTCGAAAAATCTGCAATAGATCCAAACATTTCTTGTCTTCGGTCCGGAAAAGTTTACAAATGGCCCGGTTGCGGAGGGTGGGTTCATTTTTAGTCGGGGAGGTGATTTTATTGCGACATCCATCTCGCCTTGAGGCAAACCATTATCAACGAAAGCCGTTTTTGCACGGGTTGTATTATAGTCATGAATGAGGAATATACAGTCGTGATTCACTGGTTGGCCCACAGCCTATGTCCAACTAACGAATTTGATTCGCTAGTTGGACCAACTGACAAATGTCAAAAACTCTCCAAAGAAGACGTTAGTAGTGTAAAAGATTAATAAATAGGTTGTCAAAGCAAATTTGACATGAGATTTTGGCGTTCAGATGTTTTTCAGTTGGACAAAGGTCCAACGGCACGGCACGAAATAATATTTGTCATTCTGCCCGAGACTTGCGCGCTATTCATTCAACTTTCAGCCAAAATATCTTATGAAGGTTGCAATGATGTTCGGAAGGATTATTTGAAAACATCCATACCATGAAAAAATCATATAAGATGAAATACTCTTGCTTATAACACTAAACTTTTGCACTCTCTTCCTTTTACTACGCGATGAAGCTACAATATCCACATATTTGTATCACATATACTTATCTATACATCACACTTACTTTCATGAGAGGTTGGTTAACTTGTTTGCAATATCAGCCAGGGTATTCAGATAAATTCAATTTTCTTGAACGATATAGACACTGTGGGTATACAGAATAACTTTTGAACCAGAAGTCGTAGCCTATTACTTTTCTTGGAAAAGTTGTACACTGTACTAGTATCTGCCGAAGTTAGCATTGTAAATTTTTTAGAACACATAGGGAACTGTCTATACAAATTTAAATATGAAAATTTGTGCCACCCTAGTAGTCATATGTTTGTTAAACATGTATGTGAAAATAGTTAAAACTGACGAAGCTACGGCATTTATCTTGAAATGTATCCAGTGAAAATGTAATCGTGCACAGAGCATTCGCACGACTGATTTGTTTAGAAATATTTCCTAAATTATGAACGAAGGGTTTTGCATACAAAGATGAATAACTTTTATAAGCATAAAACATTATTTTCATCCTAATTATTATCGAATTTCCCCAAAATTCCACGCGGCCTTTCCCGATTGAAAGGAACGGCCGCGCTCCATGATACGCCGCGCTTAGCCCATCTGTCATAATATCGCGATTTTGCATAACGAAGGGCTAAATGAACCAACAGGTCTGTGCCACAAAAGGAGAAGGGCTAAAGGATAACACATATTGTTCCAGAAAACAGCACTGCGTTATGCAACGTTTTGTGCAGGTTGATTATACCAGGTGCAAGTGGTGCCAAATTCACAACGTTCATTCCGAATTGAAAAGTCCTTTTAGATTACAGAATTGATAAAATTGGTTAAATGAGATAAACTAATCAATCAAATTCTGTTTTAAAAATTGTCCTTGCGTTTAAAACAAAATGGGAGGCTTATTATTACCGCTACATACTAAATTTCAAGCGCAAATAGCAAATACAATTGCTAGTTACACCAAAAGCTTACTGGCAACCTTACAGCGGCATTTAAGAAGCAGTTGGTGCGGCGTGTACGTTTCAGTGAATCTCTCAATAAAAATTCCAACGTATAGGACGAACTTGTTAATAATTATTGGAGTATACCAAATATCAAACGTAGTTAATTTAATCGTGCGTGCAAACGCGAAAAAGACGGGAGCGGACTTGGTGGGCACAATGTCAGAACCACCACAACGAATTCTCTAGACTATAAATGGTATTGGTTTTAAATTTCAAAGCAAAAACGTGATTGGAACACTTCAGCGAACCACCTGTTTTTTTCTTTTTTCCAATGCGGGGGGAAGGGCATGTCATGTTTGTTCTTAAACGACTTTTTTCTTCGCTCCAAAGAGTGTTGCAGTAGTTCTGTGTAAAAGTTTGAGCTTAGAGATGCAAAGAGGCATGAGTTTCGGGCTTCCGAGTTTTGTTTTTTTTTCATGAGCTGTATAAGTATAGTCAAACATGAAATTTCAGAAACAACTAACATACCGCGTAGTAGCACAGCACCGGCTGGCTGGCTGGCTTGATTGCAGAGGGGAAGGAGCTATCTGACCAAGAACTTATTTCTCATAACAGTTCGATATGGCTTAAAGCCGCAGGCAAATTACTCTTACGTATGTGTTGGTGACCATACTGACATAATAAGAAATTCGCGTTAAAATAATTTACCCAAGAGACTTGAAACCGACAATCATTGTCTCACCGAAGACACCCCTTTACTAACTGAGCTAACGCGATACATAACAGAGTGATGGCAAAGTGGCATACATAAGTTTCGCTTGAGCGTGAACGATCTAAGCGCAGAGCTTCTGCTCGTGCATGCATGGGTATGGGACATTGCAAGATGACGTCGTATGAGTAAAAATGCTCGAAAAATGACAGCTCAGCGAGCTTGTTTACATGGACTTCGAAATTTTTTTATTCCGATTCAGTGCAAGTGAGCGTGTCATATCTTCGAGCATTTTTACTCATATGACGTCAACTTGCAATGTCCCATACCCATGCCATGCACGGGCCGCAGCTCAATACGCTTGAATCGTTCACGCTCAAGCGAAACTTATGTATGTCACTTTGCGAAGACACTGTCATGTATCGCTATAGCGCAGTTAGTAAAGGGGTTTCTTTGGTGAGATATTGATTGTCGGTTCAAGTCTTGGTAATTGTTTAATGCGAATTTATTTTTATGTCAGTTGGTCACCAACGCATACGTAAGAGTTATTTACCTGCGACGTCAAGCCATACCGAACTTTTGAATGAGAATGAAGTTCCGGGCCAGAGCGCTCCTTTCCTCTCTGTAATCAAGCCAGCCAACCAGCCAGCTGTGCTACTAACGGTAGGGGAGACCGGGGCTAGTTGGCGGTGTTTCCAGTTTTCATTTTTTACTGCTTTGACTTTGGTAGATCTTGCAAAATAGAACACGTTGCATGAAATAATAGACTGTTGGCAACATCTCTGAATTTTATTAAAATGTTTGATACGTTGTCTTCATTTCTAGAGACAAAAAAATTAACGCGGAAAAGCCGCCAACTTACCCCAGCCTCGGGCGGTATGCATGGGGTAAGTTGGCGGACTGCCAGAAAATAAGCAATTCATTAGGAATACAATCACATAAGTGGTCCATATGGAATGTGCCGATTGTCTTTTCAATAAAACTGTATAGTATTCGGCATATCTCATTATATTTCAGTTTCAATACCCTGTCATTTTGACTTCGACGCGTACTCCATATTCAAAAGCAAATTTACGAAATTCTTCAGGCGTTTGGCTGAAATAATTGTCCATTTCATTGATGAGAGACACAAGAAAAAGTTCCTCTTACTTTGGAGTGAATTCCAGAAATAAAAATATATGATGACTATTTTTGCACTATCAATAGTACCGCCTACTTACCTCGTGTGCGTTACCGCCAACTTACCCCAACCGCATATTTTATAAAAAAGGATTTAAAAAATTACTTTTGGGTATGAATAGGCATAATATCTATACGGATGCTGAAGCCTCTTTTCACGCACTACCGAAAAATATAATGGTTCGGGACCTTAAATTACACAAAATGTTTAAAATTAAGAAAATTTACAAATTATGCTCAAAAACACTTTTTCGTCCACAGCTTCTACAAAGCATAATGTTCCGCAACAAAAACACATTGGATAATGCGTTCCACATTACTTAAGGTACACAACGAGAGACAACGCTTTATGTCTAATAGAAACGGAGAAAAAGGGGTTTCGCCAACTAGCCCCGGGCTCCCCTATATTATTTGTTTCTGAAATTTTATGTTTGACATATAAGCTGATGAAAGAAATATTAACAAAACTCGGAGGAGCGAGAACTCATGCCTCTTTTTATCTCTAAACCCCAACCCTTACACAGAACTACTGCAACGCTCTAAGGAACGAAGAAAACAGTTGTTTAGGGACGATTCATAAATTACATAACGCTTTTAGGGGGGAGGGGGTACGACAAGTTGTGACATGTTGTGACAGAGGGGGAGGGGGAGTAAGCTAGATCGTTACGTAATATGTTTTCACCGAAGAAAAAAAAATTTCAATGAATAACATAATAGAAGAGGGGGAGATGGAGTCATTTGTGACAATTTGTTACATGGGGGGAGTCAATTTTGGGCAATTTTTACGCTACGTAATTTATTAATGGCCCTTATCCACAAGCATGACATGCACGGCGCATGTGCACCGTATTGTCTAAAAGAAAAAAGAGAAGAAACAGGTGGTTCACTGAAGTGTTCCCATCACGTTTGTGCTTGGAAATTTAAAGCCAATGCCATTCTCAATGATAGGTAAGGGACCATTCATAAATTACGTAACGCAAAAATTGCCCAAAATTGACTCCTTCCTCCTCCCATGTAACAAGTTGTCATAAATTTCTCTATCCCCCTCCCCTATTACGTAACAAATTCCTCGAAAAAAAAATTGTTTCGTAACGATCTGGCTTACTCCCTCTCCCCCATATGTCACAACTTTTCGTACCCCCCTAAACGCGTTACGTAATTTATGAATGGTCCCTAATCACCAGATGGAACTTTCTAAATGGAGCCTAACTTTGCAGGGATGATTGCTTTCGACGATAGCATGTTTTTGTTACAGCTCAGCAAAACAAAAAAAAAGTAAAATGCTACAGGCTACCCAAAAAAAAATTTTGTTGTTAAAATTTTCAAAAATAGTTAAAATTTGTTTGATGAAGATTACCACTAAATAGTTTTTTTTCCACGTTTTCATCGAATTTTCAATTTTGAGCTTCAATTTCCTTTAACAGAAAGCTACGATTATTCAAACAATGTGTGTGTATGAAAGGTGTGAGCGTTGGGAAGAAATACTAGTGCGGATGACAACAGACAATCATGTTTTAGTAGTTTTATTTAGATTTTTAAAGAGATCGCCTAGAGGCGGTGTTGGGAACTAGAGGGTTAATTTGATTAAAACCATAACATCCACCAGCAAAATCTAACATCCGGACGATTAACATTGCTGTCGTTCGTTTTGTTTTTTTGTGACATTTGACGTACTAATGAAAGTTTAATTTGTCTTCAAATGCTGTACATAATCATATACAAATAATAACCTGTCATAATAAAATGAAGAAAAAATTTATTTATGGAGAAAGTCGCAGAGGATCGGTTTTATTCGTAATTCCCCTAAAATTACTAGTCGTAACTCGGTGAACTTATGGCACTCAGAAGAAGTTCATGTATGTTATATTTCAACCAAGTGACTGTCTGTTGGTACGGTATGGTTTGAAAACGCGCTACGGAGTAAACAAATGGTTGGTGGTAATTGGCCGGTTCAAGCCCATTCCGCTACCTCCCTGTTTTTTCTGGTTTTTTTTTTCTAATTACGATATGATGTTCATATCGCGATGTTATATTTGAAAGATGCTTTTTGTTAGATATATTTGAACGACACGTTTTACTACATCAGATTCAATGAAAGGGTTTCTTTTAAATTGTTGTAAAATGACGGATGCAACTAGCATAGCAACATAAGTGGCCTTAATGTTCAGATGTTATCGTCATAAACAGTCAGATTTGAAGGGTATTAGTTTTGGCTCTTGATTTTTTTGCTGCCTGTAAGCGGAATCGATAGTATTAATTAATAAGGGAAAGTTCCCGGTTATGGCATATCTGTTATTTCTGGTGTGTTGCACGCTTTATTGCATTTTTGACAAAGTTATATTCTAAGCTTTTAGGTTTATTACCAAATACAAATATGTTTTGTGAATTTGTATTTGGTATTACTATCATTATCGCTGGATGCTCCGTTCAAACATTTTTGGGTTCAATCAAAATGCGCTCCAGGTCCGCAGACTCTGTCTTTCTGGTGTTTAATGACAGATATCGCCAAACTTACTCACCTGCAATATACTGCTCATGATCACATATTTGTCATATATTTGGGATTATTAATTTTTATCTAAATGATTTGTGATCATGGGCAGTAGAACTTGCTGCAGTTTGGCTGAATTTTCTATTGAATACTCATTAGCTCTGAGATACTTACTATATCTGAAATTTTAAGCAGAATAATATTTTTTCGAAATTGTTTATGGTAAACGAAATTGTAAACTTTTGGTTGGTTAGTGAACATAAAAAGTGTTATTTTTGTGCTCTGTATTAATAGCGTCTAAACCATTGGTTTTGCGTAGGGTTGGGAGTATCGGTTTTACCGTTACCGAAAACCGGTAAAACCGTCCAAATATTAAATACCGAAATACCGGTTTTACAAGAATGAAAAACCGGTATTTTCAATATTTTTTTAGCGAAAACTATTTAAATAATTTTTCATTGTTTTTTTTTATAATAGAGCTTTCGAAATACTTTAAAAATATTTTCACCTACTAATGTTAGAAGTAAGATCGCCTGTTTTGGGACACTTCAATGTTTTTGTATAAGCAGTGGAATGCAGCTCGATTCATCTTCAGCACATGGCTGTATTAGTGAATCAGTTTCCTTCCTTCGATCATTCTTTCTAATAGTAATAATGTTATTACGCGCGCGAATGTTAATTGCATAACAATCTGCATCATATTCAATCGTTTGTAGAGAGAGAAATCAACTCATATTTGTCGTTTCATTGGTTATAATAATACGACGAATATTATTTATATTTCGAAATCTTCAATTACACAGCTATTAGCATATTCAGCAGTCACATATCGCTTGAATCAACTAAACAACACTCACGACAATCAGTTGTCCGGAGTTGAAGTTGCATTTTTAACAATCTAAGAATCTGTTATAAATTCTCGGTGGCTAGCTGCCCAGAGCAATGAATACATGATAACACTTCTCCAAGTTGCATTGACTTGTGCAATTATTTACCTCCCCCCCCCCCTCACTGACAAAATTCCTGCCCGTGGCAAACGTGGAGATGCAGAGGTACACGGTCTCCATAACAAAATTTGTTACGCTAACATTTCGTTTCTTCCCAGATGGCTGTAAGGACGCGGCAGACATCGCCATTGGCATTATACCGTACAGAACTCTCGATTGATGATGGTTAGCTACTCCCAGGTTCCATTCGCAAATTTTTTGTGAAATTTTGCTTGTTCTGTTCAATTAAGGACTAGCAATTACGAGTTGTACGGTCATCCTGCCCATGCTCAATTGGAAAAGGAAGCACATAACCGCTAGTTTTCAAGACGAGGTGGAATTGAAACTTAAGCGGTTTCATATACGAAGTAGCACTGTTAAAATGGGTATTTTGAATACTGGTGACGAAATAGACAGATTAACATGACCTATTACAAATCTAAAACGTTTTTGATGCGCTGGAGCTCAAACATTTTTTGAACATTATTTTCAGTATATGTTAAGGCATTTGTATAAGGAGAAAACAGCAATTTTAGGTCTGTTTTCGAAGTAATGGTTTGTCGAATCTCTTTAGTCTCTTTTTGTCTACTGCATTTAGCTAACCTGCTGTGCTTTTTGGTACAATAAGCGAGTTAGACAACATGACGACATGCACACTTTTCATGCTGCGATCATCAGTGGTTCTCAAGTAACGTCTGTTGAGCGATTACTTTGTTAATAAAGTATGAATTGGCATTAAAGCAAGTTAAATGCGACTGCTTTGTAAATTCAATTTAATTTCGATTTTTTCTTTGTGGTTACCGGTTTTTAGCGGTTTTACTGGTTTTTTCATTTTCAATACCAAAAATACCGGTTTCTCAAAATGCCTCGGTTTTCCCAACCCTAGTTTTGCGGTTAGTTCGGAAAATTTTCGTTATTTCCAAACGCGTTTTTTCGATTCCAAACAAATTCAAATAGAGACTTACTCTATTCAGTAAAGTTGTAGCTAATTCTAATACCAACAATGGAATTTGTTGAGAACACTTGTAAAGTCATGAAGAGGCTGATCATGGTATGTTGATGTCGAGATTCTATGTATGAATAAATGTTGGGTTAACCAAATCGGTTAAAATATTGTCATGATTTAATCACTGTAGTGTAGTGAGCAGCGTAATGTTTTGTTTGATTAGAAGCACAAGTTCCAGTTTTCTAGCTCCCACTCCCTCAGACCGCCAAAGCTTTAGGGCTTTATGACAAAATTATGATTTTTTCAATATTCAAACCGCAAGTCAATATATAAATGTGATGTTATGTAATATATTTTTGCATTTGCGAAATTGTTTATTAATTACAAATACCTTCAAACTGATCTAATTGACTGACATTGTACTTTGAGGAATCTAATTTTTCGAATTTGCCCAGTATTCTTTGGGGTTAAGGTGAAATGTTGTAAAATTTACAATACACTATTTTATGTCGTAACTCCCACTAAAACCTTTTCCAAACACTCCCACCAATCATACAAATACGTCTGTTTGCTGAAATCATTATATAAATTGATATTTGAGTTGAAAGTTGAAAATTTGAGGAAACGAGTAAAATTAGGGGTAGGTATTGCTTGTGGCTCTAAAAACTGGATTCTAACCGCACTGCGCACTCACCATTCCTCTTTCAAATTCTTCTGATAGACTGGTTAGTTCGACTGGTCTGTCTATGAAAATACCATCTCTAACTCTTAAAATACATGTGTTTTGACAACTCGCACTTTGAAAGTGTAAAGTCCAGGTTGGTGGTAAATGCGCAATAATGTGCGGAACATAACAAGGGTGTTGACGTAGGACAAAATGTATGTGCAAATTTTCTGCATAACCTTAAAAAATCTTGACTCATGCTCTTGACATGCTGCTCTTACTATAGTAAACAAAATTTAAATTTCGAATAACTGAAGCATTTCTTAACTTTTATTGGCGAAAATTCACCGCAAGCTATCAACTCTTATTGACAGATGCCCATATACCTGTATTTTATGCAGAGAACTCAGTAATAAAATTATTTTACTGAATCGATTACCGGACAGGATACTATTGTAAATCCCCAGGAAAATTTCGCTGAACTCGATGAATCAAACGTAAGATGTAAATTTAGCCATTTGAAAGAGATACAAGCAGAATTTAAATAATATGATGCGTTAACACGTCAACACGCGGTTATGTCCCGGACATTACCCACCCCTAGTTTTTTTTAAATTCCGTAAAAATTGTCTCACAGCTTCAATGCGTCACTGAAATAATTTTGAGATGATTTTATTTATTTATTTATTCGTCAATCAAGTGTAGACTACATTATACAAATATTATTTGCTTATATACTATCATGTATACTATTTCTATGTACTATGATGCCGTAAAGAGTTGAAAAACTGTTTTTGTTGTTCGGGGCATGGTAAGGTCAATGCTCGTTATACACAGCCATCATCTGGTTTAGTGGTCCGAATTTAGCATAGTCTGTACGGTGATGACCTATCGCGAACAAATTTCTATTGCGTAATTGACGAGTAGGAGCATATAAATTTAATTATGACAATATGTAAGATGAGTCAATACGCTGCATGACGATATCGTTTAAAAACGAGATCATAGCATAGTCCCGACGTTCTTTCAATGTTTGAATATCTATCAACATACAACGTGCTTCATAAGATGGAAGAGGGAATACTGTCCATCTTAACTTGCGTAGTGCATATAATAGAAACTGTTTTTGGATTGACTCAATTCTCACTTTGTGTTTTTTTATGAATGGTGACCAAACAATACTACAATATTCTAAAATAGACCGAACATATGCTACGTAAAGAGTTTTAATTGTGTAAGGATCTTGAAAGTGATATCCGAAGCGTTTTATAAAATTAAGCATAGTCAACTTCTAATTTTATCAGATTGTCATATCACAATAATTAGTCTACAGTATCGAAATAGTAGGCCTAGGTCGTATTTAATATTTCAAATAACAATTGGCTTATTAAATAGAATCAGTCACTAAAAATGATTTTATGGAAACATGATTTTGTGAGGCTAAAAAACCTAACCTAAGCTCACCTTTCTCCTAACGTTACTAGAGGCAAACACTGATTGTCTACCTTTTGAGATACTGCGCACCATTTGTGGAATTCTGCAGAAACGGTTAGAGATACGATCAAACCGACTAAAAATTCACCCTATAGGGTAACAAAATTGCCTATTCACCCTGAAAAAAGTTAAATTAAAATTTTTTTTTGTTGGTCGTTATTGGGATTCAATCGCCCTCACCTTTATAATTTTAGCGCGAACATAGCGTTGCTGTCTCTAATATGTACCGTTCGAACCGTTCTGTCCCGCTCCAACGTCCCGTTACCCATACCATTAACTTATAGGGTAATGAGCTTATTTTCACCATGTTTCTATTTTCCATCTTTGTTCAACGCATTGGGCGACAATTGAGGCACTAAATCCGAATTTTCGTTGCGCTCAAACACGAGCATTTCATTGTTTTCAGGGCATTTGTGTTATTAGATTGATTCTAATCAACGAAGCAAAGTTCTTGATGCCAATTCATACGCATTCCATCGATTGTAGGCCGAGTAATTAATGAATTAGTGAAAATAGGCAATTTACCCTTTGTAAAAGTAATGGTAGTGGGCCTTCTTGTAGATGGATATACTGGATATATTTTTCCTAGAATTCATTTTACATTCAATATGTTGAACACCCAGAATTGGAACTTAAAATCGCAACGAAAGACGTTGTAACAATGGGAAAAATTGACAAGTGCTCTAAGCATCAGATGCTCGAGAAAACATGCAAACCGAGTGACTGTCGATCGAGCCAGTAAGAGACAAAACTATTCTGTAAGAACAACATTGCTGCATTGCCTTACAAGTTGTAAGTTACAATATTACATCATCACAAAGTGTTAGGAAGTTGATAGAACTGCTGATCATCGGCAATTGTCGCGTCTTCGCGTTTGAATAACTAGATACTTCAATGGTTATCAAAGTTTCTAAACTTTCGTATTCTTTAGTTGCTGTTATTATTCAGCTCTCCCTTGCCGAACACCTAAAATGAATGAATGATAAAATACTTTCATACTTTACTTGATGGGCTATATTGTGTCGATTTCGAAATGTATATATAGTTTATTTAGTAATGTTATAGCAGATCAACTTAAAGGACGTGAGTTCACGCCCACGCATCATTGTGCAGTCTATTTTTTCTTTGGACGGTCTTAATCCTCAAAAAGGCAAGCTAAAATCGTGGCTTCAACAATTCCATCATTTCTGTTCATAATTACAAGTTTATTCAAATTAGAGGATAATTATTGTAACCAGCCGTGCCTCTGAGACCACTTGCCTTTCTGAGGGTTAAAGAATATTATTAATACATATATTTTAAACATGGTATACAACACATAAATGATATGATAGAACGTTTGACAGATGAGTAATTATTGTATTCATCATTAAAGTTGTTTTGAAAAAGGGATATTTTGAAATCAGTGTATCAGTGATTATGCAATGAGAGCAGATACGTGCCTTAAGAGACATGATCTTCTACAATTAACAAAAAAATCAAAGCTTTTGAGCGATTTAGTGGAGGGGCTAAGACATGGTCTTTATTAATCACATAATAAAGGTTCAAGTAAATTTTATTAATACCTCGGCATGCAAAAAATGGATTGCGTTAAAATCGTTATCAATATGATGGCTTCATTCGTCAGTACAGTATTAAAATTCGCACAAAAAACGGGTGTTACACGCAAGCCAATGATTAAATTTTAAAAGCATTTATAGTATGTTTATAAAAGTGCACGACAAACCTACATGATGGTTGAATCAGTTTATTTGTACCCTGCGTGTTTGGCTAGCGTATCGTCTACTGCCCCCACAAACATTCAAACTATTCACTATGAACACCATGAAAGCACCTAACAAGAATTCTTTTTAATCAGTTTGATTTTTCATTGCGCCTGAGCTAGAAAATATACCACAGAAATACGCCATATGCACCTCAGAGAGCTTGGAAGCGCCCTACGAGTTAGGATAGACTATCCACTACCATCTCATGAGCTCAAATACTCATATCAACGCCCCAAAGAGATACAGTATATGCGCCCCAGAAAATCTGAAAGCGAGATATGTGAATATCATACTAGCGCCCCATAGAGTCTCGGAGCGCCGTGCGAACTATGAGAATATCGGACTTGCGCCCTAGGGAGTTAAAGAGAGCCCTGCGACCTATGCGAATATTAAACTGGTGCCCGAGAGACTGAGAGCGCGCAATGTGAATATGTGAATATCATGCTGGCGCCTCATAGGGTCATATTAGCACCATAGGGAGCTTTAGAGTACCCTGTGAGCTATGAGAAGCACCACAGCGAGTGCGGAAGCGCTCTCCGAGCTATGGGAATATCATACTAGCGTTTTAGAAAATCTTAGAGTCTCGGAGCGCCGTGCGAACTATGAGAATATCGGAGTTGCGCCCTAGGGAGTTTAAGACAGCCCTGCGACCTATGCGAATATCAAACTGATGCCCGAGATACTCTGAGAGCGCCCTGCGAGCAATGTGAATATCATACTGGCGCCCCATAGAATCATATTAGCGCCCTGTGAGCTGTGAAAAGCACCCCATCGAGTGCGGAAGCGCTCTCCGAGCTATGGGAATATTATACTAGCGCTCCAGAGAATCTTAGAGCGCCCTACGAACTATGAGAATATTAGAATAGCGAGTTTGAGAGCGCCCTGCGAATTATGTGAATATCGTAAAAGCGCTCGAGAGAATCTAAGAGCGCCCTGCAATCTATGAGAATATTAGACTAGCGCCCCCGAGAATTTGTAAGCGCCCGGCAAATTAAGATAACATCAGACTAGTAACATAGAGAGTTTTGTGAATATCATCTTAGCGCCCTGAAGAGCTTGAGAGCGCCCTGTGAGCTATGGTACTATGTATCACACTGAGGCCCTAGCGAGCATGGAACCACTCTTCGAACTATGGGAATATGATACTGGTACCCCAGAGAATCTGAGAGCACCCTACGAACTATGGGAATGTCAGATTAGCGCCCTAGCGAGTTTGGGAGCGCCCTGCGAGCTATGGAAATGTTATACTGGCGCCAGAGATAATCTGAGAGCGCCATGCGAGCGCTGAGAATATAAAGCTAATCTAGAGAGTTTGAGAGCGCCTAGCGTGCTATGGTAATGTTATGCTAGCGCTCGAGAGAATCAAAGAGCGCCCTACAAGCTATGTGAATATCATACTTGCGCCCTATAGAGTCATACTAGCGCCCTAGATAGCCTGAGAGCGTCCAGCGAGCTATGAGAATATCATTATAACACCCCAGCGTGGAAGCGCTCTCCAAGCTATGTGGTTATCACAATAGCACCCTATAGGGTCTCGGAGCGTACTGCGGGCTATGAGAATATCAGACTAGCGCCAATGTGAGTTTTAAAGTACCCGGCGAGCTATGGGAATATCACACTGGCGTCCCAGAGAATCTGAGAGCGCCCTGCAAACTATGAGAATATCAGACTACCCTACAGAGTTTGAGAGCACCCTGCGAGCTATGGGAATATCATGCTGGCGCTCGAGAGAATCTGAGGGCGCCTCGCGCGCTATGCGAATATCATACTAGCGCACCATAGTCATACTAGCGCCCTAGAGAGCTTTAAATCGATTTGCGAGCTATGAGAATATTATACTAACGCCTTAACGAGCATGGAAGCGCTCTCCGAGCTATGGGAATATCATACGAGCGGCCCACAGAGTCTGAAAGCGCCCTACGAACAATGAAAATATCAAACTAGCCCCTAGTGAGTTCGAGAGTGCCCTACGAGCTATGGGAATATCTTGCTGGCGCTCGAGAGAATCTGAGAGCGCCATGATATGCTGGCTGCGAGATATGTGAATATCCTTCTAGCACCCCATATAGCCATACTAGCGCCCTGCGAGCTATAAGAATACCATACTAGCGCGTCAGCGAGTGTCAAAGCGCTCTCCGAGCTATGGGAATATCATACTGGCATTTTAGAGAGTCCGAAAGCGCCCAGCGAACAATGAGAATATCAGACTAGCGCTCTCAAGAGTTTGAGATTACCCTACGAGCTATGGGAACAAAATGCTTGCGCCAGAGAGAATCTGAGAGCGCCCTGCGAGCAATGGGAATATCATACTAGCGCCCCATAGAGCCATACTAACGCCCTAGAGAGTTTGAAATCGGCCTGGAGCTATGAGAATATTAAACTAGCGCCCTAGTAAGTTTTGGAGTGCCATGCGAGCTATGGGAATATCGTACTGGCGCCCCAGATAATCCGAGAGCGCACTGCGAACTATAGGAATATTAGACTAACGCCCCAAAGAAGCTGTGAGCGCCCTGCGAACTATGAAAATATCGAACTACCGCCTGAAAAGTTTGGGCGCGCTCTGCGAGCTATTGGAATATCATACTGACGCTCGAGAGAATCTGAGAGCGCCCTGCGAGCTATGGGAATACCATACTAGCTCCCCATACAGTTATACTAGCGCCCTAGAGAGCTATGAGAATATCGAACTAGCACCCTAGTGAGTTTGAGAGTGCTTATGCTAGCGCTCCAGAAAATTCGTGAGCGCCCTGCAAACTAAGAGAATATCGAACTAGCGCCCAAGAGAGTTCGAGAGCGTCCTGCGAGCTATGGGAATATCATGTTGGCGCTCGAGTGAATCTGAGAGCGCCTCGCGAGCTATGTTAATATTTTATTAGCGCCCCATAATCATATTAGCGCCCTAGAAAGCTTGAAATCGATCTGCGAGTTATGAGAATATTATACTAGCACCCCAGCGACCAAGGATGCGCTCTCCGAGTATCATGTAGCGCCCCAGAGAGTCCGAAAGAGAAGAATCTGAGAGCGCCCTGCGGACGATGAGAGTTTCATAATATCCTAGAGAGTTTGAGAGCGCCCTGCGAGGAATATCATGCTGGTGCTCAAGGGATTCTGAGAGCGCCCTGCGAGCTCTGTGAATATCATACTAGCGCCCTGAAGAGCTTGAGAGCGCCTTGTGAGCTATGATATTATATATCATACTGGGGCCCTAGCGAGTATGAAAGCATTCTCCGAGCTATGGGAATATCATACTGGCACCCCAGAGAATCTGAAAGCGCCCTACGAACTGTGGGAATGTCAGATTAGCGCCCTGCGAGCTATGGAAATATCATACTGGCGCCAGAGAGAATCTGAGAGCGCCCTGCGAGCGATGAGAATATAAGGCTAACCTAGAGAGTTTGAGAGCGCCCAGCGTGCTATGGGAATGTTATGCTGGCGCTCTAGAGAACCTGAGAGCGCCCTGCGAGCTATGTGAATACCATACTTGCGCCCCATAGAGTCATACTAACGCCCTGGACTGAGAGCGCCCAGCGAGCTATGAGAATATCGTAATAGCACCCCAGCGAGTGTGGAAGCGCTCTCCGAGCTATGTGGATATCACAATAGCACCCCATAGGGTCTCGGAGCGCCCTGCGAGCTTTAAAAATGATAAACTAGTGCCCTTGCGAGTCTGAGAGCACCCTGCGAATATCATACTGGCGCCCCATAGAGTCATATTAGCGCCCTGTGAGCTGTGAAAAGCACCCCAGCGAGTGCGGAAGCGCTCTCCGAGCTATGGTAATATTATACTAGCGCTCCAGAGAATCTTAGAGCGCCCTACGAACTATGAGAATATTAGACTAGCGCCCTAGCAAGTTTGAGAGCGCCCTGCGAATTATGTGAATATCGTAAAAGCGCTCGAGAGAATCTAAGAGCGCGCTGCAATCTATGAGAATATTAGACTAGCGTCCCTGAGAATTTATAAGCGCCCGGCAAATTAAGGTAACATATTAGAGAGTTTTGTGAATATCATACTAGCACCCTGAAGAGCTTGAGAGCACCCTGAGAGCTTTGAAAATGACAAACTATTGCCCCTGCGAGTCTGAGAGCACCCTGCGAGCTATCGGAATATCATACTAGCGTCCTATGAGTTTTGCAAATATCATATTGGCGCCCCAGAGAGTGTGGAAGCGCCCTGCAAGCGATGGGAACATCAGACTATCGTCCGAGAGAATCTGAGAGCGCCTTGCGTGACTTGTAAGTATCAAACTAATGTTGAAACGCTCTGCGAGGTGTGGGAATATCATACTAGTGCTTTCAAGTATCTGAGAGTATCCTATGAGCATATCATACCAGTGCCCCATACAGTCTGGGATCGCCATGTGAGTTATGAAAATATCATACTAGCGCGGCAGGGAGTTTGACAATACCCTACGAGTTTGAATAGATTCACAAAATTCCAATTAGCTGGGATCATTAAATTTGCCTTCCAGAATGATAAGGCCAACGGAATTTTTTTTTTGGCTCAAAAAATATTTTTTTTCGGTTCCAGGAGCTGGTTAGTGGTTAGTCGACTAACCGTGACTAACCGCAACTACAGCACTGTTCCAAAGGAGCGGTGGAATCCAATCATTGTTATGCACGTTTCTGGGAGTGAGTAAAAAAATCAAAGCAATCCAAGTGGGTTTTTACTCTTTGGTTTTCACTCCTGGTTTTGGCTCCTCCTGTTCACTCCGGTTTGTGATTCTTGTTCTGTCGCCGCTTATAGACCGAACTTAATTTCAAACTTTGCTAACAGGTCTTCAAGATTTGTATGTTTAATTTCTCAATTATCCCAGCAGAAGGTACAGGGTGCGTCAGCTGAATGTATCCTTTTACAACATTGAACAACTCCGCCATTTTAGCCGTTTTCAGAAGTAAACAAGTTTTTTAGGATACTTTATGCCATTTGTTATAAACCAGGTTTATTATTCAACGTCGATTAAATAACCACCCCCATTTGATACACAAAAAGCAGTTCTTTTGCGGGCATTTTGCATGACATTGGACAGCATTTCGGGCTTAATCGCAGCAATTTCAGCTCGTATATTAGCTTTGAATTCGTCAAGGTACTTAGGATTGCTAGAATACACTTTACTTTTCAAGGAACCCCACTAAAAAAAGTCTGGCACCGTACGAGGAGAATGAGGAAGCCATTCCAAATCACCATTTTTGAGACAACGCGTCCTGGGAATTTGTTCTGCAAGAACTTGATTGCGGTGTGGCAAGGTGCCCCGTCTTGTTGAAAATAGAAGTTTTCAGACCTTTTTTCTGCATTTGTGGACAGACAAAGTTCGCTAAAATCCAACGGTAGCATGTGTTGTCGATGGTCTCTCCCTCTTTGAAAAAATAAGGACCGATGATTGTTTTGGAGCACACTCCGGCCAAAACAGTTACTTTCTGGCCGTGCAGTGTTGTTTGATGTATAACGTGTGGTTTCTGTGTCCCCCAAATTCGACAATTTTGTTTATTTACTCCGCCGGTAAGGGCGGAGTTTTCACTATTGAACGATCGTTTTCAATGTAAAGCGCTACGATTTCAGCGCGTTCTTTTGGTGTAAATCGACTTATAGCTAAAATAGCACTAAATGACCTTCGAGGTCTATCGAAAGGAAGCTTTCGCCATGATCTGTTTCGCTTTTGTGCTTGATAAAATGAAAATTGAAAATCTAAATTGAGCTCGGGCTTTTAAACTGTATGCTGCAATTATGATCTAGCAACCTGTTTTCACTCCTTGGCGGTTTTCAGTCCTCAGGAGCCAAAAAAACCATAAGTGATGAAATCATGGATTTTAATAATTTGTCAAACTATGGTTTTTTCAACGCATGCTGATTGGAGTGATTTTTAAAACACTGATTGAGAAGAATGGCATATGAATGAACCTATGCTGTGAGTTTGTTTATACTCTTTCTCCCGAAGCTCTCACTCCCTCGAGCTTGATTTCGGCTCTCGTTTTCAATCTGTGCTATGGTTCTTTCAAGTATTGCCTTCCGATAAATCTAGCACCTGAAGCCATTCGGCAGATGAGTTCATTTCGCATTCAGGCGAATGAAAATTATACAACCTTGTTTGATTCATTTGATACATTTGATTCATTTGATTCGTTTGATTCATTTGATTCATTTGATTCATTTGATTCATTTGATTCATTCGAATCATTTGAATAATTTGATTCATTTAATTCATTTTTTTCATATCTTTAATTTTATGCATTTCATGTTCAGTTATTCGTTTTATTTCATTCAATGTTAGTATGAGTCAATTTATTCTATTATTCTTATAACTATATCTAAATATAATTTTATTTAATAACCTAATCTAATTTGATTCGTGTATATTATAATTTTGATTTACATTATTTTTTCTACTCATTTTATGAATTTAAAAACCTATTATTTCATTTTTTGCTTTACTTTTTTTATTTCGTTCGTTTTGTTGATTTCTATAATTTATTCAGTTTATTCGAGATTTTATTCGTGCAAGACTAGAAACTGTTTTCATCCCCCCTCTAGTTGGGTGCATACTTCTCGTGAGTTCTGCAAACTAATCCAATAGTGAAATGTGTAAGAAATGTCTCATCTCACTGCTAGGTGGATTAAATCGGTTTTTATAATTTTGTTTACATTTTTGAACCGTGTATAGTTGGGGCAAATGGAGGCTGAAAAGTAAGTAATACATTTAATTAAATTTTATTGTAGGAATTCGTGCTAATAATTCCATTATGTGACAAAACGTTCCTACAGGTGTAAAAGAAGTGTTGTCTATCAGAAAATCCGAAGAAATATGTCAAACAACTTAAAGCTTGTTGTTTTTATTTAAGCGTACGAAATTTTTTTGCACCAGATATTTTCATTCTCAAAACCATTTTAAACGGTGATTTTATTTTTCCCATAATCTTTGATACATTTTTTGGTGGAATTGAAGATATCACTGCATTTGGCTCACTTTTTGAAATCCCTGGGTTATAATGGGTTAATGTCATCGTGGTCGTGTCTTGTACACAACCCTTTTTTCATACCTTGCTAGGCTGTAACATGGTCACATTTTGAACTTTTGTAAATATACTTTATATTATTTTCTTCATATTTTTGCATTATATTTTCTATTCTTGCATGTTTCTTGTTCATACGCACAACATTTCAAAAGTGTATTCCAGTTCACATAGCACCGTTACAAATGAAACGAACTTCCAAAAACCCAATGAACCCCTTCATGGGTAATGAACACTAAACGCACGCATACAAATAATCCCGTTCATGAACTGACTAATTTCATCCGCTCTTTCTATTGCGCGAATTCGTAGACCTTAGCGGGAGGTTTAGGGTAAGCGCCCAATTGCTTTCCCATGTGTTCTCTACAGCCTGGCAAGAATTAGCCGGCGGGGGATTCTTTATAATTATACACAGATGCACGTCGAAACGAAATGGTTTGATCTGGGTGGCTTGAGAGTGAATGAGATGTAGGATTGAATCAGCGGAGAACTGAACTCTGGGAGATTTCGGTTTTTGGTAAAGGTCGTTGTCCTGTTTCGGCTGGATAACGTACTTCCGGTTAGAAACCCGAAAATTAACACTCGCCGTATATCTGAGGATCTAACGCAATTTTCAATCCAATTTGTCCTGGATCGTGGAAGAAGACAGGTAAAGGTCGAGGTAAAACATTATAACGTAGCCTAATATCTGCTTTAGATCCACATATAAAGCTGTCCTAAAAAGCCATGAAGCCCTAAATACTTATATAATGCTGATATTATGCCAGAAAAGGCGAAATATAGTACTATTACTGTGCAGAGATTGACAGCTCGTTTCTTCAGTACTAATGCTATTATATAGCAAAAGCGTACAAGTGTCAAATTTGAAAGCTTTATATTGGCAATACTAATGCTATTAAAAACTTCAGTTGGTTGTCATTGTCCGCCATGGTTTTAAAACAATTTCTTATGTTTCCTTTCGGTATGATGAGCAAAAAGGAAAAATTTTAAAATAAAATAATCTGTTTAAAACCGTAATTTACTCTGTTCTAATGCATTGTAATGAATATCCTGAATGGGTTTTCGTTCTCACATGATATGAATGTTTACGAAAATTACCTTTAGTAAGTCTCGATCTGAGGTACCTTGCCTCGTCCAGCATTTCAATAGCATTATATCAGCTTTTTATTTGCTCTATAATCAAATGCACTTGTAAAGCTTACATGCTTTAAAGATCCTTGAAGCATGTACGCGTTATATCAGCTTTATATACGCATATAGAGCAAGCTATAATGCTATATGTCGGCTGTGCAGTTATGCATTATTGATGCTAATATAGAGCTTTATTGCGTTGTTAATGCTGTAATGGAGTCTCAATGCAACATTAGTGCAAATGTATAGCCAATATAGTGCAATGGCTTAATGCTTATGGTTACTTGGGTAATATTTGATATGGTTGATCAGATCGAAGAAAAACTGCGGAGGGGACAGGACTCTTATGGGAGAATCTAAATACAACTACAGTGAGATATCACGAAAGGAGCTTCTACAAATAATATCTAGAATCCTTCGAAAAGCATCCTATGAATTGCAAACTACGTCAGACGAAGACTTCCTGTTTTCTGAAGATGAAGATGTATATAATTGCCAATTAGCAGCTTCTAGTTATTGTTGTATACCAACCTTACTTGATCTACTGTGGTATCAAGTGTAACCTAATGGTTATAATCGAAAGAGAATAGATAAGCCGAATCGAACAGGCAGTTTGATTTCGGACGTCCAACTGTACAGTGGTGTTTTATCTATCCCCTTCCGAAAACCCTCATATACATTAGTGGCGACGAGTAAAAGTATTTCTATAGATATATCAAATGTGTGTGAACCGCGACAAAGACAGATTAGTGATTGCAATTTATACCATCGCACACATCTCGCACGTGGTGCTTCTGTCGTAAGGACGGTTTTGATAGCTAAAAGTTGTTGAAAGTAGTACATCCAGCGAGTAGGCTGCTTTCAATTCCATAATCAAAAACGCTAATCGATACTGATTGTATACGGAGCTCGTATCTTACCGTGAATAAAAATTCAACAACGCATCATTATACTACGTCTGCCAAAGGGTGAAAGTTCGAACTGTGTACGGCAAAGGTCGGCAGCATCTACAATCTCGGTAAGCTTTTTCCATTTTTCCCTTTTTGGTTCCGAATTTGTCCACAGCGCGATTGAGATTTATATAATAAGAGATTTAGTTCAAAATGGCGCAAGCCAGCATATCTCTAACAATTGAGCCATATCGTAAGGGAAACTCTTTCGCTGATTGGATTGAACAGCTTGGATATTTTTTATGGTAAACAATGTAGCAGATGAAATGAAAAAAGCTCATCTCATTACTATGAGCGGTCCTACAGTTTTCACAGAACTTAAGCTATTATTTCCTAATGGTGGGTTATGTTACTGGCCGGACTAGAAGGGTCGCGGCTTATATTGCCCCTAGTCCCTGGTCAAGCCACGGGGACCGTTTGGGGTGGGCTCCGAAGGCCTCTTTTCTTGGCTAGCTCGGACTTGAGGCACGGAGGCTTCAGGGTCGGCTCAATGTCACTCTATCCCAATCAGAAGACAAACACGGTCCTTTCACTTTTTTAATTATTTATTGTAACTTACAATTTTTGTGTGTGAGTGTAGGTGTATACAAGGCCGGCCGGCGAACGCTGGGACGAAGCGGGAAGCGGTCGGCTGCTGTTGCGATGGCTACGACGACGGGATGCTGCTGCGATGGTCTGCTGTTGGTGTGGCGATGGTACACGTGGGCTGTTGGGTGGCGGGGTCCGATGCGACCAGCGATGCCACTTTCTGGCGAGTGCGTCGATAGGCGGTCACTGCGGTTGATCTTCGGCGACAGACCGGCGATTCAAGGGCACTCATGGCTGGACTCAGCTACCTGCTGATGACCCGGAGGTCTCGATGGAACCTCGTGGCTGGTTCAGTGTGCTAATGGGCACTTTTGACGGGCTTTTAGCGATGATGGTGCCACTATCAATGACGGGCCGTTCAAGGGACACCACGCTTCGGTCTATAAGCCACTCCGATGGCTTTAGGATCTAATATAATGGGCCCTGTTTCCTTCTTGGTATTTAATTAATTCCTTTCTATCACTCCTCTATTTGCTTCACCATATACTTTACGTTCAAATATTTCCTATCTATCTATCTTCTTAAACTTTTCTTAAACTTTTGACTTTGATGTCTGCCTTTCTTGAAGTCTACAGCAAAAGTGATTCGCATTCTTTCTATCCTAACCCAGTAGCTTCCCTCTCACTCGCAATTTTCCTCTCCCATTTGACTTTATTTCCTGCTTTCCCATGGTTTTCCAATCCCGAGCGTTTCCTGTTTTCCTAACGTGTGTATATTTTGATGTTTTGTGTTCATGTGTTACATATTAAAGCTTAAGTATTTATTTAGACCGTTTGAAAATAATTTACGTGTGTTTTATTTTAATTCTCCTCCTAATCACACTAAACATTATATGAAATTTTTAGATACAAAAATAGGCGTTATATATTTATCATCCAAGACACATATCTAATACTTTTGATAGTATATACTTCCTAACTGTTATACGCAGTATTATAGCGAATCCACTACTGCCTACGTTCGTGTCGAACAGCAGTATAGTAAACTCTCTCGCTCGCGTTTTGCTCTTGTTTTTGCAACTGGTCCATGGGGTAAAGGGTCCAAATGCTAACACTACCCCACACTCCCCCTTAAAAAAAATAATCGTTATTATTTTTTTATCTCTTGAGATTAACCCTGCCCAGGGTTGAGTCGCTTCTTTTAAGCTAACGAATTTTCCCAAAAAGAAATCATCTGCTTGTCGATTTACCAAATAGTTAATTTTGGTTTCTTAAAATTAACCATTTTCGACGATTTACCCTATCGCGGATCTCTTTAATCGATCTTCTCTTCTCCCGGTAATCTAAACCATATCTATTGTTCAGAGGGAGAGAGAGATTTGATCTACTCTTGATCCTCAACGGTGAATTTGATCAAATGAAGCTGTTACTCAAATGTGGACTGTCATGGCTACCGAAAGTAGCTTGGGTGCAGTTGTGAAAATCTATAGTGAAATTTTTAGATCGTTAACTTTTTTTTGTTTTTAGGTTAATTTGTGAAGATTTGTGGACATTTATATTTTTTTTAATGCCAGCAAAGAACCCGAAAATTGTAACGCAGAGTAAACCGGTTTAGAAAATCTGCTACGCGAAATTTAGAAATGATCATTTTTGCGTTTAGTTTTCCTTGATCGGTGTTATTCCAAAGTCGCCAATTACATTTTAGGAAGTTTGTTTAGTATTTATTTGTGAAAACATGTTGGACTACGGTTATTGGACAGTACAAACGGACCATAACAGAACAATTGGACTTCATTTGATTCACTAACTTTGACCTTGACATTTGACGTGGACTGAGACTGACTGAACTGTACATTTTTTACTAATTAAATCTAGCTAACTCATAACGACAAACTTATAATTATTTGCGGAATTTATTTACAAAATTTACATGAGAACTGAACGAGAAAATCTTAGTCCGGGATTCCTGGCTTAAGATCGGCCGCCGAAAAGATCCCCAAGTTCTTCCCCAGCTCATCTTCTAGTTCATAGGAATTTGTTCCTCGCTTGGAAATTATCTTACAAGGGATGTAAGCAGGGCCGAGTTTTGCATTGAAATTTTCCCCAGCTGCTGATTGTGCAAAACTCTTCCGATAAACCTTCTGACCAACCAAGTAGACAGGGGCCGGTTTTTTGAAGCGAAGGTTATAATTTTTGTTACTCTTCTCATGAGCCTTTACTAAATTTTTAACAACCGTATTGTAAATAGCCTTGTCTACGTTTAATTTTTGTTCCAATCTCTCTCGATCAGAGAGTTCATTAGTGACTACATCGAGCCGATGTTCCTCGCCACTTGCAATGATCTCATGACCAAACAGTACACGGTAAGGGAAAAAACCTGTAGACGAGTGAAGGGTATTGTTGATCGTAAACTCCACTTCGGAGATTTTCGTATCCCATGTACGCTGATCCGACCTTACATACGTTCGGATGCATACATTAATGCTCCTATTCAATCGTTCTACTGGGTTCGCTTGGCTGTGGTGGCGGGCATTGGCCCAATGAACAATCTTGTAGTTATCCAGGAACTGCTTAAAACTTTTATTTAGGAACGTGCTAGCGTTATCGGAAATCAGGATTTCTGGCACAGAATACCTGCGAAACCACTGTTCCTGTAAAATTTTAATCACTAAATCTGTGCTAATCTTTTTCATTGGAAAAAACATTGTCCATTTCGAAAAAAACGTCCATTAGTACCAGCAAGTGCATATTGCCTGCTTTTGAACGTGGTAGTGACTGTATAAATTCAAGGACTAGTATATGAAATGGCTTTGTCGAAATTCTCTGCTTCCCCATTTCAGGGTGCTGGGAGGTATTTGTGGGCTTGCACTCACGACAAGTTGTGCACAAACTTTTTAACAGTAGGTGCTAACCTCGGCCAAAAATATTTCCTTTTAACTTTTTCAAGAAGTTTTTCATATCCTAAATGAAACGCCTCCTCATGTTCAGTTTTTAATATCTTTTCTCGGGATGCCTCGGGCACACAGACTTTCCATTCGAATCGGTAGTCGAGCGATTCGGTTTTCGTAGGAACAAATTTATACAAAATTTTATTCTCTATTTTGCAATCCAGGTGATCGTCTGGCGATGTTTTTACTTTTTCGTATAGGTTCGAGTACCAACTATCTTGCGTCTCAACCACATCAACGGTTTTAACTGCCCGCGAGAGCGCATCTGGAATGACGTTATCCCTCCCACGTCTGTGACGGATCTCCAGATCGTATGCTTGAAGCTCAATGCTCCAACGACTCAACCTTGAAGACGTCCACCATTTTCCCTTCATGATTTCTCAATGGCCAAGATCACCGCGAGCCCTTCTTTCTCGGATGCAGCATAAGCTTGCTGCACAGGAGAAAGCTTTTGGGAGAAAAACGCTACCACCCTCTCTCCATCGTCATGCTCTTGGATTAGGATCGCCGACAGCCGTATCACTAGCATCGCTTTGGATCTGGAACGGTAGGTAGAAATTTGGATTAGATAGAACTGGAGCGGTTATCAGGCATTCTTTGATGCGCATGAAGGCTTGCTCCGCTGATTCGTTCCATTTTATCATTTTAGGTTTCTTCCGTAGAAGATTTGTCAGAGGCGCGGTGTATTCACTAAAGTGAGGTATAAACCGCCTATAATAATTGGCCATGTCAAGAAACCGACGAAGAGATCGGATCGACGACGGCCGCTCGTAATTTACAATCGCCTCAATCCTCTCCGGGTTGGGTCTAAGTCCTTCAGATGAGATAATATGTCCGAGATATGCTAGTTCCTTTACACAGAACTTCGATTTTTCGATGTTGATCGATAAATTGGCTCTTTTTAATTGACTTGCAACCTCACGAAGCATTTGAAGGTGTGCCTCGAATGTACTGCTTACCACCACAATATCGTCGAGGTAAACAAATACATTCGGTTCCAGCTCCCCATACCCCAAGACCTCGTCAATCAGCCTAGCCAAGGTAGCAAGGCTATTGACGAGTCCAAAGGGCAGCCTGGTGAACTGGAACAGTCCTCTCCCCAACACCAAGAACGCCGTATACTTCCGCGAGTTTGGATCAAGTGGTATTTGCAGGAATGCCTTGGTAAGGTCAATCGTTGACAAATACTTACTCGATCCCAATCTACTCAGTATACGATCCTGGTGCGGGAGAGGATAGGCATCCCTTCTCGTGCGTTCATTCAGACGACGCGCGTCTGAACACAATCGTACCTCCCCGGTGGGTTTCAGAACGGGAACAGTACTTAAGGCCCATTCGTCTTTACTTTTCTCGATCACATTTTGTTGAATCATTTTATCTAATTCCTTATTTATTTTACTTTGCATTTCGGGAGAAGTTGGGTAAGGGTTTATCCGAACTGGTGGAGTTTTCAAATACTCCTCTTTAATTTCAATTTTGTGCGATATCATTGTGGTGATATCAAGCATTCCCCCTTCCACCGCAACTTTGAACAACCCCTTCACTTCTTCCAGTTTCTCTCTCTGCTCGATCGTGAGTTCCTTCTCGACTTTCTCTTCTAAACCACTCTCTTCAACAGAATTACTCAGTTCGCAAGCTTCTGCTAACAACGAAGGTTGTAATTTAAAAGCATGCCAAAAATCTTCGTAGCCTAGAATTAGTCTACGCTTTAGCTTTGGAGCTACGTGACACTGGTCGTTAAAAGCAATAGGTAAATTTACATACCCTTGTATTTCAATAGATGCTCCCGAAACTGTTTTTAAAGAAATTTCGGACGGATATACTTTCAATCTTAAATCTTTTATAAATTTCTCTGAACCGATACCAAGCACGGTTCGCTGAGCCCCGCTGTCTAAGAGACGTATGATTTGTTTGCCTAGTGCATCAACTTTTACAAACGGGCGTGCGTCTCCATCGATGCTGACAAAAAGTTCTTCGATGTTTTGGTCGGCAGTATAATCAGAATCCGACACTGGCTCGAAACCATTCTCAAGCAGATTATTCGTGATATTTGAAATGTTGGGGGCTTTTGAGATTATCTCGTCAGCTTCCCCCATTAAGCTGAACTCTCTTCGTTTTTTGGACACCTTGGGCAAGTTTTCGTGAGCACATCTGGGAATCCACAAATTCGACAGAACTTTCGTCGGTTTTGAGAGCACTCCCCATAGTGATGGCCTGTTTCTCTGCAGTTGTAGCAGGTACCTATTGGGGGGCGTTTGTACTGTTCGACAAGTTGTTGAAGTGTACCTTTGCTCGACCCCTCCATAGGTTCTTTTCTCGCGCTTTGTTCCCCTTTGACCTTGTCGGTTGTCTCAGTAGATTTGGCAGTAGGTTTTTGCTCATTTTTATAAAAAAAATTCTTTATTTGATGAACCTTTAATATTTTTATTAGAATTTCCCGCGGTTTGAGTCCCTGCGGAAATTTCATTGACTTGGTTGCTACGTGGTTTATTTGGGTTGTCGAAAGAACGCTGAAAGCTGTGCCAGTTGTTCTCATCGACAAGCATGCCGTATCGTTTAAGTTTTGCCAAGGATCTAATCCCTGCTCCTGTCATGGCATTTTTATAGTCAAATCGCATATTCCTCCAAATAATCTCGAACTTTCTCCGTTCCGAGACTGGACGAGTCATGGACTGAAATAGTTTGACCATGTCATGAAAATAGTCGACAAATCTTTCACCTCGCACTTGTCTACGGTTTGTAGCTTGGATTTCTAATTGAAAGTCGAGATCTGGCGGGAGAAAATCTCTCTTCAACTCTCGCTTCAATTCGGACCAATTGCGGAATTCTCTATTGTCCGAAGCATCGATAAACCAATCTTTGGCTCTCCCAGCAAACAAATGAATTGCCCCCTGAAAAGCTCTAGATCCGAAATTTCTTCTGCCCTAGACCTCATTTTAATTTCTTTTAAGAATTTCGATAATTTTCGACCGTTGTCTTTGCCCTCGTACTTTAACTTCCAGTCTGAAATCGGTACTCGTTTCAAAGAAGTCCGACCTCTTGTATTCTGTCTACTACTATCCCTTCTTCTAAAACGGTCTGGTGATTCAGAAGTAATGCTTCTCGATTGCGAGCATTCAGTACGTGACCATTCATCAGATATGTCTGAGGATGAGGTTTTCCTCTTACTTTCGTATTTCCTGCGAGGCAACGTATTACGCAATTTGCCATCACTCTGTTTACAATTTGTCTTCTTTCCTTTTAATTTAATTTCATCGAAGCTTTCATTTACGGTATCATCATCAGAATCTGACGAAACCTTTAGTTTTTCCCTTGCCTTTTCAGTAGTTTATCTTTCCCACTCATTTCGTCCACAAAATCATCAATAGGATTCATATTATCAGACATATTAAGTGAGGCGGATTTATCTACTTTTGGCATTTGTGGGTTAATTTTCAGTTTTTCATTTAGATTTAAAAGCAATGCTTCAAGTCATTTTTTCCTCTCCATGTTATCTTTTGCTTCCCTAATCATTCTCTCTTCTAGCAATATCTCTCTTTCTCTACGTTGCTTTTCTTGTTCTGTAGTCGTTGCAACGAAAGCTTTCAAATGCTTGACCATATCGATCGCTATTTCCTTACTACCTTGTTCGTATAACGACAGCTCATCCAAAATTTCTTTTGATCTAAACACAGATCCCTCCATTTCCCGCTTTTTCCTTTCTAATGTTTTTTCTACAACTCCCCCACTTGCTTCATTCTCATTTTCTCCCAGTTCTCCCTCTTTTCCCCAGACGGTTTCACTCAAAACTTCAATTTCACTTCTTATTTCCTGTATGGCTTGACTTATATCGTTTTCAAGCTGGTCTGGTTCCTTTCGATCATCGAAAGGATCGATAATATCCTGAAAATGCTTCTCAAATTTTTCTGAAATTTGCCTGCTAATGTTTATAATTCCTATCTGGTGCCTCCGAGCTTCCGGAGCACGGACGAGCAGAAAATTTCGCACTCTGTAGTGAATCAGCCGAGTCTTAAGCGTTTCTCTTTGGCGTAAATCAGTTCTCGGGTTTTCTAATAAACCCTTAATAATCAACGTTTTCGAATGTACGAGTGAAATTTCATGCGCAACTTCTCTCCAGCTAGGAGAGTAAGCTACCGTGAAAGTGTTCTCTTTTTCTTCCCTCATACGATCTTTCATTTTCCTTCTCTTTATGCTCTCATGTTCATCTAACGAAAAAACAATATTTCTAATCGACATTTCGTGCTCTACTTCATCTATTGACAAGTGAGCCACGTTTAAACTTTTATACAACATATGCAAGTCCATTTCCACCAGAACTTTAGGCGAAATCAATGTATCTGATAATGGTGAATATGTATTTTAAGATATTTGAGTTAAACTTCATATGAATAAAGAAAATCTCTGCACTGTTTGAATTACTTCGTTGAATCAAGACCCATTAAAGAGAAAAAATTATCACAATTTAACGAAAATGCATTGTTTCCGCTATTTGGTAAATCTACGAATACAGATTCTATCTTTTGTGGTTGTACGCGCACTAGTAGGTAGAATTGATCTCAAGCTAATTCGGTTCCCCTAATGATCTCGTATTACCACTTAAACACCTTTTCCATCCATCAGTATGAGCAAATGAGCAAACGAGCGTTCCCTAGCGCAAAAATCTTATTTTCCCTATCTTCTGCGCATTAGTTTTGAACTTCTGATTGGTTTTGACTGTTAGTTGGGCGCCAATTGTTACTGGCCGGACCAGAGGGGTCGCGGCTTAGATTGCCCCTAGTCCCTGGTCAAGCCACGGAGACCGTTTGCGGTGGGCTCCGAAGGCCTCTTTTCTTGGCTAGCTCGGGCTTGAGGCACGGAGGCTTCAGGGTCGGCTCAATGTCACTCTATCCCAATCAGAAGACAAACACGGTCCTTTCACTTTTTTAATTATTTATTGTAACTTACAATTTTTGTGTGTGAGTGTAGGTGTATACAAGGCCGGCCGGCGAACGCTGGGACGAAGCGGGAAACGGTCGGCTGCTGTTGCGATGGCTACGACGACGGGATGCTGCTGCGATGGTCTGCTGTTGGTGTGGCGATGGTACACGTGGGCTGTTGGGTGGCGGGGTCCGATGCGACCAGCGATGCCACTTTCTGGCGAGTGCGTCGATAGGCGGTCACTGCGGTTGATCTTCGGCGACAGGCCGGCGATTCAAGGGCACTCTGGCTGGACTCAGCTACCTGCTGATGACCCGGAGGTCTCGATGGAACCTCGTGGCTGGTTCAATGTGCTCATGGGCACTTTTGACGGGCTTTTAGCGATGATGGTGCCACTATCAACGACGGGCCGTTCAAGGGACACCACGCTTCGGACTATAATCCACTCCGATGGCTTTAGGATCTAATATAATGGGCCCTGATTCCTTCTTGGTATTTAATTAATTCCTTTCTATCACTCCTCTATTTGCTTCACCATATACTTTACGTTCAAACATTTCCTGTCTATCTATCTTCTTAAACTTTTAACTTTGATGTCTGCCTTTCTTGAAGTCTACAGCAAAAGTGATTCGCATTCTTTCTATCCTAACCCAGTAGCTTCCCTCTCACTTGCAATTTTCCTCTCCCGTTTGACTTTATTTCCTGCTTTCCCATGGTTTTCCAATCCCGAGCGTTTCCTGTTTTCCTAACGTGTGTGTATTTTGATGTTTTGTGTTCATGTGTTACATATTAAAGCTTAAGTATTTATTTAGACCGTTTGGAAATAATTTACGTGTGTTTTATTTTAATTCTCCTCCTAATCACACTAAACATTATATGAAATTTTTAGATACAAAAACAGGCGTTATACATTTATTATCCAAACACATATCTAATACTTTTGATAGTATATACTTCCTAACTGTTATACGCAGTATTATAGCGAATCCACTACTGCCTACGTTCGTGTCGAACAGCATTATAGTAAACTCTCTCGCTCGCGTTTTGCTCTCGTTTTTGTAACTGGTCCATGGGGTAAAGGGTCCAAATGGTAACAGTTATGAGACGCTTCTTATGAAGACATAGTAGCCAGATTAAAGCCACGATTCGATAAAACGGAAACATATTTAATACAGCGATATAAATTTAACAATCGAGTCCAGCAGCCGGACGAAACGATTGAGGATTTCATTTTATCCGTCAAACTGCAGGCAGAGTTTTGCGGTTTTGTAGATTTTAAAAATAAGAGATAGAATTGTAGCGGGAGTGCGGGATAAACTTCTCCAGCAACGTCTTTTTAACGAAGAAAATTTTACTCTAGCTTCGGTTGAAAAAATATGTATTACTTGGGAGATGGCTGGGAAAAATACTCAACGACTCCAGGATGTGGGAAGTGTATCGCAAATAGCTGCATTCACCTCTCCCAATGGCAGGGTGTTAGGGCGCGTTTACGTAAAGCATGCATAAAATGCACGTATTGAGTTCTCATGGAAAATGACCATTTTCGAACCGGGTTTCTAATGGAATCGTTAGCAGGATATATTTAAATCTCTGTGTTGGAGGTAAACAAACCAGTCGTAGTTGATTTTGCCCGTTATTAATTTGGTCTTTTTTCATTTAACGCATGTTTTTCGTCTATCACTTATGATGATGATCGCATCATTACCAAACGATCTACCGGAATATTGTGGAGTATTGCGTAATGCGACCGCAGAAGTGCCTATCTACGAAGAAATAATAAATTTTGTTTCGTGGCAAAGTCACTGATAAAGCTATCATGGCTACCAAGTTGTGTGGTGTTTGCGCTAACGATTGTGAGAAAGAGAGTGAAGTGGCTTGCAATGGATTCTGCCACCAATATTTCCATCTCAAGTGCGCCAAACTAACTGCTGAAGTTCGCGATTTAATGAAAAGCAGTTCTCAGTTGTTTTGGATGTGTTATGCGTGTACTAAGATGATGTCTCATGCCTGCTTTAGAAACGCAATATCGTCAACAAGCAGCGTTCTGCAGTTGATGAATGAGGAGCATCACAATACACTTCAAGAACTGAAGAAAACAGTTGACCAACATACAACTAAAATCGATGCCATTCTACAGCGATCTCGCTCTCCGGAGACAACGCCACTGCGTTCCTTTCCTCTGCCTGGCACTAGTGGATTGCGAAAAAAACGAAGACTCGAAATGGATGAAAATGTTAGTGCCATCCCGCGTGCGTCAGTTGGCACTAAATAATTCGAGCCATCCGGTAATATTCCTCTCGTCACCAAGAAAAATGGAGCAGAAATGTTTTGGCTTTATCTCTTCGGGTTCTCTCCAGAAGCTACGGTTATCCAAATTGCCGAGTAAGTCAAGCAGAATCTTAACTCCGATGAGACTGTGGACGTGACGAAGTTAGTTCCTAAAGGTAAAAAGCTTGAAGAATTGACTTTCATATCATTCAAAGTCAGAGAACAGACGTCCATCTTCAGCATTCAACTTGTGTAAAATCTCCAACGGTTTCGAAGGTAGTTGGGATATCCAAACCAGGTGCGCTACTGTCGTCATGTTTTTTGTGGCTGAGTTCGACAGAATTGACAGCGGTTACTCCTCTACCCAGTCAAACTAGTCCGGAACCGGTTCCGACTTCCAGCATGACCCAAGTAACCAATAAGCATTCATAACGTAGCCTAATATCTGCTTTAGATCCACATATAAAGCTGTCTTAAAGAGCCGTGAAGCCCTAAATACTGATATAATGCTGATATTATGTCAGAAAAGGCGAAATATAGTGCTATTACTGTGCAGAGATTGACAGCTCGTTTCTGCAGTACTAATGCTATTATATAGCACCAGCGCACAAATGTCAATTTTGAAAGCCTTATATTGGCAATACTAATGCTATTAAAAAGTTTTAGGATGCTGTTATTGTCCGCCATGGTTTTGAAACCTTTTCATATGTTTCGGTATGATGAGCAAAAACGAAAAAAAATAATAAAAAAAGATGTTCTGTTTAAAACCGTAATGGTCTCTCTTCTGATGCATTGTAATGAATATCCTTAATGGGTTTTCGCTCTCACATAATATGAATGTTTTACGAAAATTACCTTTAGTCAGTCTCGAACTGAGGTACCTTGCCCCGTCCTTCACGGAAAGTGCGCTGAGTTTGCTCCCTAGACTATATTGCACATGTTCGATTGAAATGAAATATGCCGAATATAATCTTCAAGAAGAGTTGCATAACAAATAAACCCACAGCATTACAATAGCACTATATCGGCTTTTTATTTGCTCTATAATGGCACCAAATGCACTTGTAAAGCTTACGTGCTTTCAAGATCCTTGATGTACGCGTTATATCACTTTATATACGCATATAGAGCAAGCGATAATGCTATATGTCGGCTGTGCAGTTATGCATTATTGATGCTAATATAGACCTTCATTGCATTGTTAATGCTGTAATGGAGTTTCAATGCAACATTAGTTCAAATATATAGCCAATATAGTGCAATGGCTTAATGCTTATGGGTACTTGGGGAATTCCAGCTCAAATGCATCAACCGATAGAGTCGGAATCGGTTTTTTCTTTCAGCAAGATTCCATTCTGAATCCATTCAGGATTTCTAACCGGTTCCGGAATGGATTTGACGGATAGTTGGGATAGGTTGATGTGGCGGCGCTAGTGTTTATCGTATATTAATTCAAATGTTTACACACGTTTTTTAAATATTTTTGTTCGATCATGGATGTCTGTTCTCTGTGCCCTAATGTTTAAGACAAAATACCAACACACTAGGAAATGACAATCTACCTTAAACTCCTTTACAAAATAAAACGCTCCTGAACATGCCATAAGGGTATGCTACCAGGTGTACAGAACGTAAAAATCAATAGATGGACAAAATAACAGTTGGAGCTGAGTGTTTTTTTTATTCATTTCGTTTATTTGATAGGCACAAGGAGCTGAGTGTTTGTTTACTTTTATTATTTCGGGTTTAGCTGTGTACTTTATTTTTGCATAATCTGCGTTTTAGGGTTACTGCTTAAAACTATCACAATCTTCCAAATACACGTAAGCGAATGATCAGATTTCCATAATTTTCGCCTGCATTTTTTTATTTCCTGTAAACTGCGTCTCAATGGTCAGACTACACAATTATCGTTATCCTATGTCAGTGTTATAACACAATCATTAGAACTATGTCATGTAATCTCACCTGAGTATAATAAGGAGTCCACATAGTGGATCGTCAGATGTGTGATGTAGGGGGTCCTATACTGCCTCAAGGTACAATATCATTCTATACGGATGGTTCTAAAATGGGTGAGCTGACTGGCTCGGGAGTCTACGGACCAATAATTAAAGAAGCGATATCAATGGGAAAGTGGCCTACAGTTTTTCAGGCAGAGGTATATGCAATATATACTACTACAAACTACAGACATGCAAAAATCGCAATCTTTTCGGACATCCAAGCAGCACTGTTGGCATTAAGGTCGTCGAAATGTGAGTCCAAACTGGTTTGGGAGTGCATCACATTTTTACAACAATTGGCAACTCGGAATAAAGTAATGATATTCTGGGCAACTGGCCGCCACCAAGGAATCGATGGTAACGAAGTGTGCGACGAATTAGCCAGGCGTGGTTCATCAAACATGTTTGTTGGACCAGAACCATTTCTAGGTATATCTACCTGTGCCATTAAACTAGAACTTTCGGCTTGGGCAAGAGACCAACTACTAAACGACTGGCGTAACGTAGAAGGCGCTCGACAAGCTAAGAAATTCATACATCCAGATACAACGATAGCCAAAAAATTAATGGATCGAAAACGTAAAGACTTACGTATAATCACAGGTTTATTTACGGGACATTGTCCTGCTAAGTATCATCAGGAAAATATTGGCAAAAGTCAAGATGACATTTGTCGATTTTGTAACTACGAGCCCGAGAACTCGGAACATATTCTCTGCCAGTGTGCAGTACTATTTCTTCGAAGGGAGCGATAATTCGGAAGGCATCTTATGACGCCTCACGAGATATGGCATACCTGTCCCAAACGGATCCTCAGCTACATTAATAATGTACTACCCAGTTGGGACGAAACATGTGGACAAACAAACAACTCGCTTCCAACTACATTGGATTCGCGCAATTTGTAACATGTAGAGCAAACAGGGGCCACAAAAGATAACCTGAACAGTGGTCCCAGTGGCAATGTTTCCCCTAACAAAAAATGTCATGTAATCGTCTTATGCCAGCCCCCTGTCAAGGACGACGTCTCATACAAACCTTTACCTTTCAGAATGTACGACCACTCTCAAAAGCAAAAATATATTTTAATATAGAGGGCTATGCTGAGAGAGACACAGAGGATGTATTACTGAAACAGAAAAAAAAATTTCAAGAAATAGTTTTTGTAACATCATTTCTCAAAAATCTGTATATCTGTACATACACACAAAAATCTGTATATCTGCACATACAGATTCTTGGTCTGAAAATGGCTGAAAAATCTGTATAAATACAGATTATTCTGTATTTTTGGTAACCCTGGGTTGTAATACACTCAGGTTGGCACCCTGTAAACGCCTAGCTGAAGTCTATTTCCAGAAACGTTAATTGTAATGCTCTGTGACTTTGTTAATTCTCAATTTTTTGTCCGAAAATTCGATAGCTACATGGGTCGACCTAATGTATATTACATTATATATCAACAATAGTATTTAAATGAAGAAGAAATTTATTTTTCCATTGTGCACATCGGTAAAGTTCAAGTTTCTGGATGTAAAATATCAGAACGATTTGTAGTGTTTTTTATGAAGACGTAGACAGGTCCTTGCTTGACTGATTTAAACCACAGGAATTAATATCTTCGATAGATAATCCAGCAAAATCCAAGTTAAACGACTCAACTGATTCGATACAGATATCGACACAGATTTTTCGAAGAATAAATACAGATGAAAAGATTTTTAAGGACAAAAATACAGATTTAATTTTGGCAACCCTGCGTCTCTGTACATCCAGCATCACTGCCATGAAAGGCAAAACATTGATTTTCAACCGAATGATTAGAAGCTGTATTTAGTTACAAAATGTCGATTTTCTGAATGATATGATATTAAATCATCCCACAAGATGCAAAACGTCGCGTGGAATGCTTGAATATCGAGCATAGTGCCGAACATAATTCTTTGTTTGGGGCTTTATAGCTATAACGCCCCATATATGTAGGTCGCAGTCAAACTCCATATGATGGTATAGGGTTGCGAGGGAGCTGTCTTATGCTCCAGGACGATAGCACTTAGTCCTGTTCTGAAAAAATGTTCCGATGTTTTAGCGATCCCACTGACGCACCTTTTTAATGTGTCACTTCAGTAGCAAACACAAGAAGCACAGCGGTACACAAGAAAGGTGACAAAAGTAACATCGGAAACCACCGCGGAATCATTTCGCAGTCAAAAAATTTCGAATCGCTTATCAACGAGGTGCTGTTTTCTGCTAGTAAACATTACATAAGCACTTGTCAGCACGGATTCTACTCTGGTCTATCGGTTGAGACGAATCTAGTTAGCTTCACATCGTTTTGCATAGAGAAAATATTCAAGAAACTCCAGGTGGACACTGTTTACACTGATCTTAAGGCCGATTTCAACACAGTTAACCACGAGATACTGCTAGCAATGCTTGATAAACTAGGATGTACCACGAGATTCTGCCACCGACTGCGATCCTACCTTGTACACCGCGAGGTCGTCGTGCAAATTGGTGACACATGTCTGAATCTTTTTTTTAATAATTTCGGAGTTCCTCATGGTAATACACTAGGTCCGTTACTATTTTCATTATTCGTAAATGATGCGATTTTCGTTCTAATACGTGGAGGGAAACGTTTTCGCTGATGACTTGAAAATATTTCTTGTCATAAGGAATGAAGCCGATTGCCGTGAGTGAGTGTCTCATCGATACATTTTTCAACTGATGTCAAAGAAATATGTTGATTCTTAGTGTTTCGAAATGTTTTGTCATCAGTTTTCATCGTACAAGTGGCATGCTTAATTTCAACTACAATATTGCTGGAACTCAGTTACAACGCGTTGACCATGTAAAGGACCTAGGCGTTATTCTTGATGACAAAGCGATACGATTGCTGGGTTTTATGTTTAAAATTTCCAACGAATTCCGAGATCCTTTTTGTTTCAAGGCTTTATATTGCTCACTGGTGCGCTCGTAGTTGGAATTTGCAAACATTGTCTGGTGCCCTCATCATGCATCGTGGAGTGAAAGGATTCAAACTGTCCAGCGCAAATTTATACGATATGCTTTACGTCAATTGCCCTCAATGACCCGCTGAACCTGCCACCATATGAGAACCGTTGCAGGTTATTACATTCTTTGCAAGAGCGCAGACTCACTTCCCAGGCCATTTTCATAGTAAAGCTTATGTTGGCTGAGTACGATGTACTCGTTCTTCTTGGACAAATCAACCTCTACGCTTTAACCCGAGTTCTTCGCCCTAGGACATAGCTACACATCGAAATGTGTAACACTAACTATGCTGCCAATAGTCCGATTATAGCGATAGTTCGTCGCTTCCATGAGTTTGCCGAGTACTTCGACTTCGATACGAATTCATTCCCGTTTGCTGTTAGGTTAATTATTTTTAGTTTAGTTTTTAGTTGAGAAATGTTGCCACATCTACTATAATGTATTGTAATGTACTGAGAACGAAAGCTTGAAAAAATTGACGTCCCTGTGTGAACTTAAAAAATCCAAATTCAATTGATGCCCGCCACGATGGATGATAAGTTTGGCTCGATCCCCTCGTCATTCGTTCTCCCGACACAGCGCATTAAGGTTTGGACATGTTCGGTTTCAGAAGCAAACTGAATTTTGTTTCCATTCTACCTATGAGAGGGTTACTGAGCAAAAGTGCAGCAGATATATATTACGCAGTTCACGTATGCTCGAAAATGATAAAACGGTACTACTGGCGATAATCCTAATTTAGTATTCTGTATTTACTTTTTGAATTTTCAGGGCGAGTAGTCTGCAAAAGCTTTAGACCCTCAAAAAAACTACAAAAAATTCCTTCAATCAAAAGTTCCATCTCACCATTTTCACCCTAATATAACTATACAAATATGTTCTGAATTAAAACCATTAAATATTTATCTTTTATTTAGATTATCGTTGTTTCATTGCAGTCCAAGAATGACTGCATTATTTTAATTAGGAAAAATAAGACGATCGGTATACTATAAATACCATAATTTTGGAGCACATCCGAAAACAATCAGTTCAGATTCATATAAATATTACGTGGAAAAAGCTCTCTATCAAAATAACTAACATTTTTTATAGATTTAATAAACCATCATATGCTTTAATACGTTAAACATTCCCTATACATTTAACAAAGTGCCTTATACATTTCATTGGACCACCTAATGTTTTAATATGATAATTATCAGATAGTTATGATATAGTGCGCTGATAGATTTGGGTCTAACACTGGAATTTAAATGTTATATGGAAATCTGATAAAATTGAAAATGTGAGGAATGCAACATTCAACATGATAACCATATAAGTTTGATATACTTTTGAAAGTCTAATGTAGCAATCATTGGAAATTCCAATAGTGCTGAGTTATATGAATATCATATAATATGGATGTAGCGATTCCGCTCAGTGTAGTGTTTTTGTTTTTATGTAAGAGGTTAGGTTCTGAATTTTTATTATATTTTAAATATTTCTAATTTTGGTGGTGCAGTTGGGAAGTTTCCGGACCTCGAATAGGGTTTGCAAAGTTGGTTAGGTTAAGGTCGGTGGTGAGGTGTTGACTCGTGGGATAAATTATTCGTATGATAAGCAAGTGTGTTTGCGTTATTTCCGGCCTATTCTTATTTATAGTTGTGGAGTTGAGTTCATTCCGGGGTTTTTCCAACCTAAACCGGTCCGGTGACCTTTGCTGTTGGACCTCATACTATATCCCGTACCCCTATAGCAGGTGACACGGATGGCCCGTGAGATAAGTGTATTTTTGTATTGTAATGGTTCATCTACAAATCCAACAAATAGTGTTGCATCTACGAACAAGAATATTAAACTTCTAAACTCCTCCAATGCATTGCGAAAGTGTAAACTATTCCAGATTGGAGGCGGATTCTGTCAGTTACCTGAACCGGATTGCAGCTCAAAGTCCTGGAACATCTGCCTAACGATGCTCTAATTTCCCAGAACCCCGCATATTATGGGGCTGTTGATTGTTTCTTCAATGGTTTGCACGAAGTAATTCTTTACCTTTTCTAACTTCAGAGCGATGGTAACTGATTCAGAATCAGTCGATTACTACCGGGATGTCCTTACTCTCAATGGCGGTGACGATAGCTGCTGTTTCCGCCGAGAAAACAGCAGACCAAAGAATTGCTGAGAGTAAGTCTGGTTCCCAGCCCACTCCCAGGTTTTATTTCTGTTTGTAACAATCGCAGTATATTTTTTGATTGAAATACGAAACATTAACAACACTGGAAATCGTTTCGAGTTTGAAGACGTGCGAATTTAAGTTTATTCATGTCTTGGTCGATGTCTAATTCTATGCGCGCGTGTATTTCCGGTATTGGGGTTCTGCTAAATCCCTCTTGCAGCTTTTTTGCTCGGTGGAAGCGCACAATTTAATCGGAGGTTCTTAAGAATTCTTTTTATTTGAATGGAAGCACGCTAGCCTCTATACACGCGGCTCAACAGGATGTGATGGATAGCAAGTTTGCTGTTTCATTGCCTCATTGACCATGGTATGATGGTGCAAAAAGACCATCTATTTATTGACATGGCAGTTCGATCCAATAATGGATACTGCTAAAGAATCTGGTAAATGTTCGCGAGTGTTGATTGTCTTTTGGATTTCGAGTTTCAGTGGAGTGTAACCACTTTCGTCCGACCCAGTTTACTTGCCTTGAGACGAGCTTAGTGCTATCGCTAACCCTGTTGTACGTCTGAATGGGATCTAGAGTAAAAAATATTTGCGATCATTTCAGCTCTTTGTGATTGACGAAGGAAGGAGTAAGCAACTGATCTGCGGATATTTAAGGAAAATGTAATTTGTTGGTATGTCGATTGTTAGAGAAGTTAGACTTGGGACTGATGTCATCTAGAATTTATCTGATTTCTTTCGAATGCCTTTCTGCATTTCAGTGTTCGAAGATCGCTTTGGTGGGCCTTCAATACTGCTGCCAGTTCATGGTACCACAAGTGAACCGCCCTTTCGTGAGATTTCCCGCTGGTTCTAGGAATATGTTTAGTAGCAGTTTGTAGTTGTTCTTTAGTTTCCTCGGTGGAGTATGAAATATCCGGATTTGTTTTTTCTTTAATTTTTTGTTCATTGGGGGTTAATTCTACATTATAGAAAATCCATCTCCTGGGAGTGACATGTGATTATGGGCAGTGTACCACTAGTATGGTTTTCATTCTGTCTGCATTTGCATTACTGCGACAATATGAGCGGCGTAGTAAAACCATCCTGTCTTCTTCCGCCGAGGATGATAGGGATAGGTGCGCAGGACTCACGCGTTCCAAGTTATGCGGGGACCCTGGGGAATATGAAGCAGCGATCTGATTTGGATCAGAAATTGTATGTCGGATGCATACGGAGGCGAGCAGGTCACGCACTTAGGAGATCCGATGCTCTATTGCATTTTCTCCACCTCCGTGCTCTAAACTGTTGTCGGTTTTTGAAGGTCATTGTCGTTGCTTATGTCTAGAGGTTATGTGATCTGATGGGTTTCGCAAGTCGCCTGCTCGACTATTTCATGGGGATTGGGAGAGACCATCAGTGCAACTGATTGAATCGATTTTGAAAGAATGAATGGAGTAGCAATATATCATCCCGTGAACATTGAACTACTCTTTCTCCCATTTATTGGGGCTGCCCTGCACTACAACGGCATGCATTGCAGTTGACTTATACGATGTTGTTATTAGAAAGCGGTTCTCGAATACTTTCGTGGCATGTATACGCGAAAATTCTTGCCGACCACCCAATTCCCTCTAGACCCATCATACAACGACATGCTGATTATGACCAGTGAGTAATGCTTCATCAAGTTGTGTAAGGACTATGGAGAATGCTGCTGCTACAACAGATGGTACCCAGTCAAACCCATTCCGGAGCCGGTTTGGAATCCTGGATGAAATCAATCCTGCACGTTAAGGCAACTTGCAGACGATGCGGTGTGGGTTCTGTTATGGGACCTGGGTGGTCCTTGAACAATTTGTCTATTTGGGCTATTAATTCTCAAAAGGTAAGTTAAAATTATGACTTCAAGAAGCAAATTACAAGTTCATTGAAACGAGAAAACTGCAACTAGCCTCCGAGACCCCTTGTCTTTTTGAGGGTTAAGCTGGGTATCGAATTCTCCATGGAGAAAACTGATCTAGGTGTATTTTCTAGGCAGCGTGAACCAGCACAACTACATCTTCTAGTAATGGGTCAAACTATCGCTGGGGTCATCACAGTAACATATAGCGGCGTCTTGCTTTTTTATCTTTTTATCTTAGGCCGAGGGTGGTGGCTAGTGGGTTTCATACATCCTTGACCTAACGGACGAAGCTATGCTGCCTTGAACACAGGTAACGCGTGTGACTTTGTATGTATGAGTCTAATTGTGACTCCTGTGGTGGTGTGTGCGCGGAAGGTATGAGTTTTAGCGTTCGAGTCCAGAGTGCATATCTATCTGGGTTGGGGTAATAGTGTGATCGCGAAAGGGTCGAGCGTTTGAAGTTAACATGTTTGTCGCTTACGCTAGCGTGTATGTAACTTCGTGTGCATAAATTCGATTTTATAATCCTGTGGCCATTCGCATGTATTCTTGAACGATCGCGCGCGCACCATGAATCTGATGCTTAATTTTTAGTGTATGGTAGAGATGCTACAAGAGTCAGTTTCCCCATATCACTAGAGTTCCCGGTCATGCCGCCATGGTACGTGTTGTCTAGTGAATATGAGCGTCATTTTTTATTGGTCCGATTGAAGGCATGAGTCTAGGCTGCTATAACCGAGGGTAGACTTCCGGACGCGAATAATTAATGATCGCGCGAGCGGTCGGTTAATGAATTTGTAATTTTTTTTTGCCTTCCAATGCTCAATACAATTCTCCTAGAATATTTACAAAAGTCCACTTTTGTGGAAAACGTAGCTGTTTATAAGTCTTACCGGTACCGTTGGCGATTTGTCGAAATGGCACTACAGAAACTGAATGTTCAGGCACTTAATCGCGATCGTGCACATGCGACTATTTATAATGACGGGTTACTCGTAGATGCCGGAAAGTTTTGGTTGTTCGCCTTAGAAACACCACTTCTTTTAATCCGAAAAAATATGCACTTTATTTGTGAAAGACAAAGTATATTTAAGCTCTACTAATTTATTCTTTGTAAAGAATGTACGATGGAAATGGATGCGTAGTGTAACTGATACTGATACTGCCCTCGTATTCATTGCGATACGATGGGTCAGTGTGGTGAATGTAGATCACGATCGATCCCGAGCGATGGGTGATCGTGCCTAGTGCTATCTTAATTATCTACTACCTATTCTTGATAAGGGCAATGAAATGGATATACAATATAGTTGCGATGAAGCGAGATCAAGTGATCCTCGTCTTGTGGATCATATTTAGTGTTGCCAGACGGAGCGGTTTTTCTAGCTTTAACATACCGCCGGCCTTGAAATCGCTAGGATTTCAAACCTATCTAAAGCAATAAAGTTTTGAGTGCTACTGTATACTAGCTATCTACTTTCTGTACATTCCATTTTTGTTAGTATGTTATTATGAGAAATTTCATTTGCCATTGGGCTACTGGATCAAAATGTTGTGCTGTAGTGTTGCATTGGCCGACATTCGGTCGGCTCGGTTGTCTCGACAAACTGCAGTGTGCGCTGCATCTGAACGTTGATGATTGATTGTTGACGACGTGGGTGTTAGTGCGAGAAACTGGAACTGGAACGCTTCTTCAAGCAAATGGAGATTGCCTTCGCTGCGGCCTTGCACGATCGTTTCGGATTTCCGTCGGGTATACTGCTACTTTCTGATTGACGGATGAACGTTGCTTGATGAAAGTTGGACGATTGGGTTGCTGATACTGCACTTCGGTGTGCCTCTACTTCGACGGATGTTCTTCCACGGATGCCGTTGATGGTGAGTCTTTGCTGTAAAACATAGGGTGCTTTTTAAATGGAAATGATGAACATTTACAGGACTTGCCAGGAACGGAGGCCTCCTGGCCTCCGCTGGTGCTCTGGGCACCGATGCACAGTGGTTTAAAACGCGAAAAACGTGATCGTTTTGAATAACTTCGAAATGGTTCGTTGAAGCGATATACAACCTTCGGAAGAATTTGTGACAATGGAACGCCCCTTCTTTCTAAATAAAAAAATTGTTGATTAATCATCCTATAAGTGAGATGCAAAATTTATTTCTCGTATAATTAAAGATAGCGAGTTGAAGTATTCAGCAAAGTTGTAGTAAATTCATTTATAAGAAACTTTACCGAAGGTGGAAATGTCCTATCTTTAATGGTTTTTAAGGTATCGAGCATTATTTGAGAAAAGACCGGAAAAATCATTTTTTTCATCGTAACTTTTTTTCAAGATTTTTTAGAAGGCCACAATGTTCTACAGAACTGTCACAATTAAAGAAATACATAATTTTTGTGAACAAAGTAATAAATTATGTTGAACCTTTTTTGAGATATTCACGTTTTTTGTTTGAAATACGGCCTACTTTGCTCTCAAATAACTCATGAACGGGAAAAAACGGGCAGACCACTCAGTATGGGTTTGAAAGTAATACAAAAATGCTAAAAGCATCTGAACAAACCCTTTGTATCCGGTTGTATCCAGGGCTCTGGTAGCTAAAGTCGAAAAAGATGTTTTCTAGTTTAAAATCATGGCATGAAACATATTCGGTGAAGCTGAAGAGATTAAGTGGTAGTGTCTTCAGCAAAGTTTTGGAGAATACTCTAACAAGAAACATTGCCGAAGATATCGGCTTTCTATCTTTACTGGGTGTTGGATAAAGTGAATTGTTCGGTGGTAGTACGGGTAATACGCTGGTTTATAAGCCAGTAGTCGTATGGTCAAGCCCTAATGAGAAAGGATTTTTAGTATAAGTAGGCGGCACATAAACCCTGACATTGACTTCAAAGTGTGTCAATAGAGAAGGTCAAGTTCCACAATGAAATGTAGTACCAAGACTTGGACCATCAATATAGGATTGATTGTTCGTGTTTGCGAAGAATTGACGGTTGAATTTGCATTGGTATATAAATGAAAAAGGAATATTCTTATAGTAATTCGTTTACTATTCACCATCGCTATTACACTCATCCGCATCAGAATCTTCGTCAGAGTCACTTAAATCCAACATGAACAATGCATCTGGGTCGAATTGTCGTTTTGATTTGTTTGCGGTATTCAATTCCACCTAGATGAAGTGGCATTTTTAGTAATGTTGAATATAGCAGCAGTATCATGGTATGGTTAAGTTATTATCATATATTTTATACTTATAAGCAAAATGAAAAACACATTTGAGTATATTTATATGCATGTCACTGACAGTTCACGGGATAATATATTGAAAAATTCACATATTATCTACATTTATGCATACCTGTAACCGATGACATGACTTTTGCAAAGTTCAGTAATGTACGCTGCCGTAACACAACACGAATCGCAATTGTTTCACGTCACACTTGATTAAAACTGCAAATTCAAATTAAGCCAACAAAACTGTTTTTCTGCACACAAAATCTGACACAACACTAGACAGCGATAATGCGACACAAGTAATCAAAGCATGCGAGATTACCAAATGAAACCATTTTTGTAGGGTTTCCATAAATGGTGCACCTTATCTAAACAACCAGTAGAGATAGAAAGCCGATGTCTTCGGCAATGTTTCTTGTAAGAGTATTCTCTAAAACTTTTGCGAAAACACTACCACTTTATCTCTTCAGCTTCACCGAATATGTTTCATACCATGATTTTAGACTAGAAAAACATCTTTTTCGACTCTAGCTACCAGAGCCCTGGATACAACCGGATACAAAGGATTTGTTCAGATGCTTATAGCATTTTTGTATTACTTTCAAACCCATACTGAGTGGTCTGCCCGTTTTTTTTCATGAGTTATTTGAGAGCAAAGTAGGCCGTATTTCGAACAAAAAACCTGTTTTAATCCACCTAGCGGTGCAATTGTGCCTTTCTCATTTCTCTAAACTATGGCACGGAGGCTTTTTATGTTCAACATAATCGTGGAAATGTCCATTACATTCTTAGTACACTTTGCACTTATACACAATGGCATGCCAGCCACGAACTTGATGAGCTACGTGTCGACGGTGAAACACTTGAAACAAAAAAATATCATACTCCATTAGCCTAATCAGCATTAGATCAATGTTATCTGCTTGCTAACTCATTTTGTCATGCGGGGCTGGGTATGTGAAGAGGGCGAAAGTCCCATGAACGAACGACTCCCCAGCTTAAATTGGTATGCTTTGTGATATAGTGGTGGTTTAAAGATGATGGGGTTGAAAGGGAGGAGTATGAGGGCTGGATGGGGTGGTGGTCTGAGGGGTGATTTAAGGAGATTTTTAAAGGGGGGGGCGCGAACAATAGAGGGGGGGGGTGTAACCCCTCTCCGAAAAACCATCAACTACGCCCCTGTTAAAATCCAGAAACCCAAAACGAGTCGAAAAAAAAATTAGGTTGACGTTTTTCAGAGTGATTGCATAACCTTTCTATACGAGAAAGGCAAAAATGTGCCAAAATCCAAAAAAGTGAATCGTAGTCAAATTTTTTTTTTCGAGTTTGCATCAAATCTCGACGTTTCATACACCTTGAACACATTTAGCATCAAAAATAAAAATTCTATTTTTAATTTTTCCTATAGTTTATATGAGAAATTTCTGTGTGACCGTACTCTGAAACCCGTAATTCCGGAACCAGAATTCCGATCGATCCAAAATTCAATAGCAGCCGATGGGAAGGTTGCACCTTTCATTTGAGACTAAGTTTGGGCAAATCGGTCCAACCATCTCTGAGAAAAATGAGTGACATTATTTGACACATACGCACATACATACACACACACATACACACACACACATACATACATACACACACACACACACATACAGACTTTTTCCGATCTCGACGAACTGAGTCAAATGGGATATGACACTCGGCCCTCCGGGCCGGGATTAGGTTGACGTTTTTCAGAGTGATTGCATAACCTTTCTATATGAGAAAGGCAAAAAGGCAAAAATGTGCCAAAATCCAAAAAAGTGAATCGTAGTCAATTTTTTTTTCGAGTTTGCATCAAATCTCGACGTTTCATGCATCTTGAACACATTTAGCATCAAAAATAAAAATTCTATTTTTAATTTTTCCTATAGTTTATATGAGAAATTTCTGTGTGACCGTACTCTGAAACCCGTAATTCCGGAACCAGAATTCCGATCGATCCAAAATTCAATAGCAGCCGATGGGAAGGTTGCACCTTTCATTTGAGGCTAAGTTTGGGCAAATCGGTCCAACCATCTCTGAGAAAAATGAGTGACATTATTTGACACATACGCACATACATACACACACATACACACACACATACATACATACACATACACATACAGACTTTTTCCGATCTCGACGAACTGAGTCAAATGGGATATGACACTCGGCCCTCCGAGCCGAAATTAGGTTGACGTTTTTCAGAGTGATTGCATAACCTTTCTATATGAGAAAGGCAAAACGTGAATATCTCAAAAACGGTTCAACATAATTTATTACTTTGTTCACAAAAATTATGTATTTCATTAATTGTGACAGTTCTGTAGAACATTGTGGCCTTCTAAAAAATCTTGAAAAAAAGTTATGATGAAAAAAAAGATTTTTCCGGTCTTTTCTCAAATAATGCTCGATACCTTAAAAACCATTAAAGATAGGACATTTCCACCTTCGGTAAAGTTTCTTATAAATGAATTTACTACAACTTTGCTGAATACTTCAACTCGCTATCTTTAATTATACGAGAAATAAATTTTGCATCTCATTAGATCAATCAACAATTTTTTATTTAGAAAGAAGGGGCGTTCCATTGTCACAAATTCTTCCGAAGGTTGTACATCGCTTTAACGAACCATTTCGAAGTTATTCAAAACGATCACGTTTTTCGCGTTTTAAACCACTGTGCGATGTCGCCGACTGGTATGCCGGGCGGATGGGGATGACGATGTTCACATGCTGCTTGAAACTGCTACAATGCTGCGTCTGCGTAGACGTTGGCCTTCAAGAACGGGTGATCAATCCATCTGACGACCTGTCGTTGCGTTGACAGCGAACCGAGAAACGGGCCCATTGCTCGGAGTACGAAATTTGATGAACTTGCAGCGTTGCTGTGACGATAATGAAGCTGTGTAACTAGAAGATAAGCAAGACCATGCACCGAAATCGTAGATAGAACATGCTTGACATCACAAAGGCAACTCTTCCAGGGTGATTGACGGGGTGGACTGGTGTGGACTGACCAACCAAAAATGATGACGACTGCCCCGGAAACCAGGACAGAGATGCAGGGGTGGCTATGGGGTATGAACATTCTTAACTGGGATGCGGAGGACCTCCCTTGAGAGACCTCCGCGGTGCCGCAGCACCATCGTTGGGAGGGATTCAGTTCGCCTCCGTAGGGGACTTCTCGTCGTTGTCCCGTATTGGAAGGACGCAAATTTGTTGAGATACTCCTTCTGAAGGTGCCATCCTTGGTCCGGACAGCTACAACTCAAATGTTTCCATCTTCGCCCGTAAACAGTTCTGCAACTCGACCTAACCGCCATTTCTGAGGAGGCAAGTTTTCCTCCTTTACTAGGACCATCGTTCCAACTGTGATGTCGTTGCGTTGTCGAGTCCACTTTGTCCTGTTATGCAAATCTGACAGATATTGCGTCTTCCATTTCCGCCTTAGTTGTTGTACGAATCCTTGCGTACGTTGCCACTGAGAGAGTCGATTTTCGGGGATCTCTTGCAAATCTGGTTCAGGAATCGCTGTGAGTGGTCGTCCCACCAGAAAATGTCCCGGGGTCAGTACAGTGTAATCATTAGGATCGTTACTCAAGGGTGTCAATGGACGAGAGTTTAGAATCGCTGCCACTTGCTGAACAATGGTGTGTAGTTCATCGTATGTCAACGGTCTGCTTCCTATGGTCTTGCGAAAATGTCCTTTGAAGGACTTAACCGCCGCTTCCCACAATCCGCCGAAATTCGGAGAGCGCGGTGGGATGAATTTGAAATCTATTCCTTCTTCTTCCGATGACTTGATAATTTCGTGCTGAAACTGCTGGTTATACAGTTGCTGCCGGAGTTCCTCGAGCTCCCGATTTGCCCCAACGAAATTAGTCGCATTGTCACACATGACTAGTTGCGGTTTGCCACGGACTGCTACGAAGCGTTTGAATGCCGCCAGAAATGCTTGCGTTGACAGATCTGCTACGACTTCCATGTGGACTGCCTTGGTCGCTAGGCAAACGAAAATGCATACGAAGGACTTCACCGGCGTACTCCGACGAACTGGATAGCGAATGTAGAACGGTCCGCAAAAATCGATTCCAACTTTCAGGAATGCCGCTGCAGGAGTGACACGAACGGATGGTAAATCAGCCATTAGCTGCTCGTGGACTTTGGGTTTGTTGCGAAAACATTGAACACATCGATGGATGGTCCAACGTGCTAAATCGCGAATGCGAGTTGGCCAGAACCTTTCTCTGACCGAAGCTATGAGAAGTTGCTGACCGGCGTGAAACAGTTTACGATGATAATGCTCCATGACCAGCTTTGCCAGTGGGTGTTGATGGTGAAGAATCATTGGATGCTTACGATATTCTGACACTGGTGCATGAGCTAATCGACCGCCGACGCGGAGAATACCATCAACTAAATGAGGATTTGACGAGAGCAATTTAGATGATGACTTTATTGGTTCACCTTTCGATAAAGCTGCTATTTCTTCAGGAAAGCTCTCGTGTTGAGCAACTCGAACCAAAATCGTTACAGCATCATTGTATTCCGTCGATGACAAATGTTCTAGACGCCTGCTACTGCGGTTGCGAGGCAATGCATTGTAAGCGAAGCGACGAATCCATGCTACTATCCGAACGAAATCCGGGAACGAGGATCTCAGCAAAAATATGTCACTTTGAGGCTTTGTTTGAACCGGAAGTGACGCAGATAGTTTTTCTTCTAAAAGAGAACTATCCAGCGCTGACTGGATGACTGCTGACTCTGGCCATGTAGAATGTGCTCGACATACCCACAGAGGGCCTTCAAACCACAGAGGCTGATACTGTAGTTGTGTGGGTGTCATTCCCCGCGAAATGATATCTGCCGGATTGTCTGCACCGGCGATGTGGTTCCACACTGCCTTCTTAGTGATATGCTGTATTTCTGATACACGATTGGCAAAGAATGCTTGCCACCGGGAAGGTAACGATGATAGCCAGCACTTCACTATCATGGAATCTGTCCAAAAATATACCTTGCCGGGTGGTTCGAAACTACTGCATAGCTTTTCATAGAGATAACTAAGCAGTAGTGCTGAGGAAAGCTCCAATCTGGGGATGGATTGTTTCTTTTTCTTCCGAGTGAGATCTTCTAGTGGCGCAACTCGAGATTTGGATGTAATCAACCGAACAGTGACTGTCCCGTCGACTGACTTACACCTAAGGTACAAACATGCGCCGTATGCTACCTCTGAAGCGTCACAAAATTCGTGGATTTCCGTTGGAGCTAGGTTACTTCTGAAGCCCGTCCATCTTGGAACTGAGAGTGTGTCGAGAGCGGATAGATTCAATCGATACTCGACCCAGAAGTTCTGAAGCTCTTTCGGTAACGGATCAGAGTGATTGCATAACCTTTCTGTATGAGAAAGGCAAAACGTGAATATCTCAAAAACGGTTCAACATAATTTATTACTTTGTTCACAAAAATTATGTATTTCATTAATTGTGACAGTTCTGTAGAACATTGTGGCCTTCTAAAAAATCTTGAAAAAAAGTTATGATGAAAAAAAAAGATTTTTCCGGTCTTTTCTCAAATAATGCTCGATACCTTAAAAACCATTAAAGATAGGACATTTCCACCTTCGGTAAAGTTTCTTATAAATGAATTTACTACAACTTTGCTGAATACTTCAACTCGCTATCTTTAATTATACGAGAAATAAATTTTGCATCTCATTAGATCAATCAACAATTTTTTATTTAGAAAGAAGGGGCGTTCCATTGTCACAAATTCTTCCGAAGGTTGTACATCGCTTTAACGAACCATTTCGAAGTTATTCAAAACGATCACGTTTTTCGCGTTTTAAACCACTGTGCGATGTCGCCGACTGGTATGCCGGGCGGATGGGGATGACGATGTTCACATGCTGCTTGAAACTGCTACAATGCTGCGTCTGCGTAGACGTTGGCCTTCAAGAACGGGTGATCAATCCATCTGACGACCTGTCGTTGCGTTGACAGCGAACCGAGAAACGGGCCCATTGCTCGGAGTACGAAATTTGATGAACTTGCAGCGTTGCTGTGACGATAATGAAGCTGTGTAACTAGAAGATAAGCAAGACCATGCACCGAAATCGTAGATAGAACATGCTTGACATCACAAAGGCAACTCTTCCAGGGTGATTGACGGGGTGGACTGGTGTGGACTGACCAACCAAAAATGATGACGACTGCCCCGGAAACCAGGACAGAGATGCAGGGGTGGCTATGGGGTATGAACATTCTTAACTGGGATGCGGAGGACCTCCCTTGAGAGACCTCCGCGGTGCCGCAGCACCATCGTTGGGAGGGATTCAGTTCGCCTCCGTAGGGGACTTCTCGTCGTTGTCCCGTATTGGAAGGACGCAAATTTGTTGAGATACTCCTTCTGAAGGTGCCATCCTTGGTCCGGACAGCTACAACTCAAATGTTTCCATCTTCGCCCGTAAACAGTTCTGCAACTCGACCTAACCGCCATTTCTGAGGAGGCAAGTTTTCCTCCTTTACTAGGACCATCGTTCCAACTGTGATGTCGTTGCGTTGTCGAGTCCACTTTGTCCTGTTATGCAAATCTGACAGATATTGCGTCTTCCATTTCCGCCTTAGTTGTTGTACGAATCCTTGCGTACGTTGCCACTGAGAGAGTCGATTTTCGGGGATCTCTTGCAAATCTGGTTCAGGAATCGCTGTGAGTGGTCGTCCCACCAGAAAATGTCCCGGGGTCAGTACAGTGTAATCATTAGGATCGTTACTCAAGGGTGTCAATGGACGAGAGTTTAGAATCGCTGCCACTTGCTGAACAATGGTGTGTAGTTCATCGTATGTCAACGGTCTGCTTCCTATGGTCTTGCGAAAATGTCCTTTGAAGGACTTAACCGCCGCTTCCCACAATCCGCCGAAATTCGGAGAGCGCGGTGGGATGAATTTGAAATCTATTCCTTCTTCTTCCGATGACTTGATAATTTCGTGCTGAAACTGCTGGTTATACAGTTGCTGCCGGAGTTCCTCGAGCTCCCGATTTGCCCCAACGAAATTAGTCGCATTGTCACACATGACTAGTTGCGGTTTGCCACGGACTGCTACGAAGCGTTTGAATGCCGCCAGAAATGCTTGCGTTGACAGATCTGCTACGACTTCCATGTGGACTGCCTTGGTCGCTAGGCAAACGAAAATGCATACGAAGGACTTCACCGGCGTACTCCGACGAACTGGATAGCGAATGTAGAACGGTCCGCAAAAATCGATTCCAACTTTCAGGAATGCCGCTGCAGGAGTGACACGAACGGATGGTAAATCAGCCATTAGCTGCTCGTGGACTTTGGGTTTGTTGCGAAAACATTGAACACATCGATGGATGGTCCAACGTGCTAAATCGCGAATGCGAGTTGGCCAGAACCTTTCTCTGACCGAAGCTATGAGAAGTTGCTGACCGGCGTGAAACAGTTTACGATGATAATGCTCCATGACCAGCTTTGCCAGTGGGTGTTGATGGTGAAGAATCATTGGATGCTTACGATATTCTGACACTGGTGCATGAGCTAATCGACCGCCGACGCGGAGAATACCATCAACTAAATGAGGATTTGACGAGAGCAATTTAGATGATGACTTTATTGGTTCACCTTTCGATAAAGCTGCTATTTCTTCAGGAAAGCTCTCGTGTTGAGCAACTCGAACCAAAATCGTTACAGCATCATTGTATTCCGTCGATGACAAATGTTCTAGACGCCTGCTACTGCGGTTGCGAGGCAATGCATTGTAAGCGAAGCGACGAATCCATGCTACTATCCGAACGAAATCCGGGAACGAGGATCTCAGCAAAAATATGTCACTTTGAGGCTTTGTTTGAACCGGAAGTGACGCAGATAGTTTTTCTTCTAAAAGAGAACTATCCAGCGCTGACTGGATGACTGCTGACTCTGGCCATGTAGAATGTGCTCGACATACCCACAGAGGGCCTTCAAACCACAGAGGCTGATACTGTAGTTGTGTGGGTGTCATTCCCCGCGAAATGATATCTGCCGGATTGTCTGCACCGGCGATGTGGTTCCACACTGCCTTCTTAGTGATATGCTGTATTTCTGATACACGATTGGCAAAGAATGCTTGCCACCGGGAAGGTAACGATGATAGCCAGCACTTCACTATCATGGAATCTGTCCAAAAATATACCTTGCCGGGTGGTTCGAAACTACTGCATAGCTTTTCATAGAGATAACTAAGCAGTAGTGCTGAGGAAAGCTCCAATCTGGGGATGGATTGTTTCTTTTTCTTCCGAGTGAGATCTTCTAGTGGCGCAACTCGAGATTTGGATGTAATCAACCGAACAGTGACTGTCCCGTCGACTGACTTACACCTAAGGTACAAACATGCGCCGTATGCTACCTCTGAAGCGTCACAAAATTCGTGGATTTCCGTTGGAGCTAGGTTACTTCTGAAGCCCGTCCATCTTGGAACTGAGAGTGTGTCGAGAGCGGATAGATTCAATCGATACTCGACCCAGAAGTTCTGAAGCTCTTTCGGTAACGGATCAGAGTGATTGCATAACCTTTCTATATGAGAAAGGCAAAACGTGAATATCTCAAAAACGGTTCAACATAATTTATTACTTTGTTCACAAAAATTATGTATTTCATTAATTGTGACAGTTCTGTAGAACATTGTGGCCTTCTAAAAAATCTTGAAAAAAAGTTATGATGAAAAAAAAGATTTTTCCGGTCTTTTCTCAAATAATGCTCGATACCTTAAAAACCATTAAAGATAGGACATTTCCACCTTCGGTAAAGTTTCTTATAAATGAATTTACTACAACTTTGCTGAATACTTCAACTCGCTATCTTTAATTATACGAGAAATAAATTTTGCATCTCATTAGATCAATCAACAATTTTTTATTTAGAAAGAAGGGGCGTTCCATTGTCACAAATTCTTCCGAAGGTTGTACATCGCTTTAACGAACCATTTCGAAGTTATTCAAAACGATCACGTTTTTCGCGTTTTAAACCACTGTGCGATGTCGCCGACTGGTATGCCGGGCGGATGGGGATGACGATGTTCACATGCTGCTTGAAACTGCTACAATGCTGCGTCTGCGTAGACGTTGGCCTTCAAGAACGGGTGATCAATCCATCTGACGACCTGTCGTTGCGTTGACAGCGAACCGAGAAACGGGCCCATTGCTCGGAGTACGAAATTTGATGAACTTGCAGCGTTGCTGTGACGATAATGAAGCTGTGTAACTAGAAGATAAGCAAGACCATGCACCGAAATCGTAGATAGAACATGCTTGACATCACAAAGGCAACTCTTCCAGGGTGATTGACGGGGTGGACTGGTGTGGACTGACCAACCAAAAATGATGACGACTGCCCCGGAAACCAGGACAGAGATGCAGGGGTGGCTATGGGGTATGAACATTCTTAACTGGGATGCGGAGGACCTCCCTTGAGAGACCTCCGCGGTGCCGCAGCACCATCGTTGGGAGGGATTCAGTTCGCCTCCGTAGGGGACTTCTCGTCGTTGTCCCGTATTGGAAGGACGCAAATTTGTTGAGATACTCCTTCTGAAGGTGCCATCCTTGGTCCGGACAGCTACAACTCAAATGTTTCCATCTTCGCCCGTAAACAGTTCTGCAACTCGACCTAACCGCCATTTCTGAGGAGGCAAGTTTTCCTCCTTTACTAGGACCATCGTTCCAACTGTGATGTCGTTGCGTTGTCGAGTCCACTTTGTCCTGTTATGCAAATCTGACAGATATTGCGTCTTCCATTTCCGCCTTAGTTGTTGTACGAATCCTTGCGTACGTTGCCACTGAGAGAGTCGATTTTCGGGGATCTCTTGCAAATCTGGTTCAGGAATCGCTGTGAGTGGTCGTCCCACCAGAAAATGTCCCGGGGTCAGTACAGTGTAATCATTAGGATCGTTACTCAAGGGTGTCAATGGACGAGAGTTTAGAATCGCTGCCACTTGCTGAACAATGGTGTGTAGTTCATCGTATGTCAACGGTCTGCTTCCTATGGTCTTGCGAAAATGTCCTTTGAAGGACTTAACCGCCGCTTCCCACAATCCGCCGAAATTCGGAGAGCGCGGTGGGATGAATTTGAAATCTATTCCTTCTTCTTCCGATGACTTGATAATTTCGTGCTGAAACTGCTGGTTATACAGTTGCTGCCGGAGTTCCTCGAGCTCCCGATTTGCCCCAACGAAATTAGTCGCATTGTCACACATGACTAGTTGCGGTTTGCCACGGACTGCTACGAAGCGTTTGAATGCCGCCAGAAATGCTTGCGTTGACAGATCTGCTACGACTTCCATGTGGACTGCCTTGGTCGCTAGGCAAACGAAAATGCATACGAAGGACTTCACCGGCGTACTCCGACGAACTGGATAGCGAATGTAGAACGGTCCGCAAAAATCGATTCCAACTTTCAGGAATGCCGCTGCAGGAGTGACACGAACGGATGGTAAATCAGCCATTAGCTGCTCGTGGACTTTGGGTTTGTTGCGAAAACATTGAACACATCGATGGATGGTCCAACGTGCTAAATCGCGAATGCGAGTTGGCCAGAACCTTTCTCTGACCGAAGCTATGAGAAGTTGCTGACCGGCGTGAAACAGTTTACGATGATAATGCTCCATGACCAGCTTTGCCAGTGGGTGTTGATGGTGAAGAATCATTGGATGCTTACGATATTCTGACACTGGTGCATGAGCTAATCGACCGCCGACGCGGAGAATACCATCAACTAAATGAGGATTTGACGAGAGCAATTTAGATGATGACTTTATTGGTTCACCTTTCGATAAAGCTGCTATTTCTTCAGGAAAGCTCTCGTGTTGAGCAACTCGAACCAAAATCGTTACAGCATCATTGTATTCCGTCGATGACAAATGTTCTAGACGCCTGCTACTGCGGTTGCGAGGCAATGCATTGTAAGCGAAGCGACGAATCCATGCTACTATCCGAACGAAATCCGGGAACGAGGATCTCAGCAAAAATATGTCACTTTGAGGCTTTGTTTGAACCGGAAGTGACGCAGATAGTTTTTCTTCTAAAAGAGAACTATCCAGCGCTGACTGGATGACTGCTGACTCTGGCCATGTAGAATGTGCTCGACATACCCACAGAGGGCCTTCAAACCACAGAGGCTGATACTGTAGTTGTGTGGGTGTCATTCCCCGCGAAATGATATCTGCCGGATTGTCTGCACCGGCGATGTGGTTCCACACTGCCTTCTTAGTGATATGCTGTATTTCTGATACACGATTGGCAAAGAATGCTTGCCACCGGGAAGGTAACGATGATAGCCAGCACTTCACTATCATGGAATCTGTCCAAAAATATACCTTGCCGGGTGGTTCGAAACTACTGCATAGCTTTTCATAGAGATAACTAAGCAGTAGTGCTGAGGAAAGCTCCAATCTGGGGATGGATTGTTTCTTTTTCTTCCGAGTGAGATCTTCTAGTGGCGCAACTCGAGATTTGGATGTAATCAACCGAACAGTGACTGTCCCGTCGACTGACTTACACCTAAGGTACAAACATGCGCCGTATGCTACCTCTGAAGCGTCGCAAAATTCGTGGATTTCCGTTGGAGCTAGGTTACTTCTGAAGCCCGTCCATCTTGGAACTGAGAGTGTGTCGAGAGCGGATAGATTCAATCGATACTCGACCCAGAAGTTCTGAAGCTCTTTCGGTAACGGATCGACCCAATCCGATTTAAGCTTCCAAAGTTCCTGGAGGAAAATTTTTGCCTGTACGATGATTGGACCGATGAGACCGAGAGGGTCGAAGATACGAGCTGTGTCGGCCAGTACTATACGTTTGGTGATGATTGGCTCCGTGCTCCAGTGCGGTACAGCAAATCTAAAACAGTGGTTGCCTGGCTCCCATATTAGCCCTAACGTTTTGACTGTGGATCTGGACGAATCGAGTTCCAGTATGGTACGATCGTCTCGGAGATGAGGTGGAATAGACGAAAGAAGTTCAAAGCTATTGGAACTCCACTTGCGCAACTCAAACCCTGCCGAACTCGTAAGATCAATGAAATCTGATGTGAGAACGGTTCCTTCTTCCAAGCTGTCCGTGCCCGTCAACAGGTCGTCGACGTAAAATCCTTCTCAATGACCTTCGCTACTGCTTTATGCGAGGTTGCACCATCACTTGCAAGACGTTGAAAGCACTTGGTTGCGAGATAAGGCGTGGAAGCGGTGCCATATGTGACTGTGGTCAACTGGAAAATTCTCACTGACTCGTTCGGTGAATTTCTCCACAAGATCCGCTGAAGTGATTGATCTGCATCTGCTACTCTTACCATACGGTACATTTTAGCTATGTCCGCTACTAACACAAATCTCCAAAAACGAAAACGCAATATGATGGACAGCAAGTCCTCCTGTACGACGGGCCCTACCATCAGTCCATCATTCAAGGATAATCCCAACGACGAACGGCAAGAGCCGTCGAATACCACCCTTAGCTTTGTGGTTGTGCTATCGGGCTTCAATACGGCATGAGGCATGTAATAGGACCGTGTACCGCAATATTCTTGGTCAATTTCTCGCATATGACCCATGGACAGATATTCCTGAATGAACTCGCCATACAATCTTTTCAACGTGTCGTTTGCTCGATGGTGTACTCCTTCTTGGGAAGCGTGACGACGAATCTTCCATCTGCATCGCGAACGGTCGTTCGTTCGAAAATCTCTTCACACGTCGTCTCTTCCACAGAATAGGTACTTTTACTGCTACAGGACTCTAATTCCCAAAACTTCGCGAGGAGATCACGAAGATCGACAGAGGAACACGTGTGGGAAATAGTTTTGGGGATTCCAAGAATGCTACCGGGTATGCGTCCTGACACAACAAATCCGAAGACAGTTTTTTGCAATGTGGGTCCGTCTTCTGATAACTTCATCTTTTCCTTCAGCAGCAGATCGTAGTAGTACTCAGCACCAATGATGAGGTCAATTGGTCCGGGGTCGCAGAAATTTGGATCTGCCAACGTAACACCTTCCGGAATGGCGAGAGTCCTGCCTGCATAGGCAGTTTGGAGGTGAGCTTCGGCAAGACGTGCAGCTGCACCTTCTCGGAATACGAAGAAATGTGCAATGACCGAGGCGATACTGTAGCCTCTACGCTCTTTGTAGATTTGACTACAGAACCACCGATCCCTGCTACGGACAAGTAGCTGGCAGTCTCAGCCAACTTTAACTTTTGAAAAAGAGTCGTGGTGATGAAACAGTACTCTGAGCAAGAGTCCAAGAGCGCTCTAGCTAATTGAGCGTAGCCATAAATGTCCGACACGCGCACTAACGCGGTGGATAATAAAACTTGACGTTTTGGTGTGTAGATGTTGGCGGGTAAAGAGTTTGTAATGGGAGTACGATCTGTGGTGGGTGGTGGGTGTGATTGCGAATGCGAATTTGTATTTGCAGTGGGAAATGAGCTTGTGGATGGTCCAGTGTACTGAGTGAGTGTGGCTTGATTCTGGGCTTGTGGCTGTGTTTGTTGAGTGTTCGTTGTCTGTGGTCGATTCTGTACTCGTGGGACGGAGGAGTCATTCTGCGGGATTGACGCTGATGATCTTCCGCCGTTGGTTACTCCAGAATGTTGAAGAGTATGATGTTTCTGATGACAATGCTGACAACACCCCTTCGTACAGGATCGAACTAGATGCGCAGGAGACAGGCAGTTAAAACACAACCGAGAGCGTTTCACCATATCATACCGCTCAGACACCTTCATTTTGATGAACTTCTGACACTTGAATGTTGAATGGGCACCGATTAGAAGATTGCACGGATGTGTGAGTGACAGTAAACTTGGGCTTTTTCATCTCACAATGCACAGGCTTTGCTGGTGCTATAGATTGAAGAACGGAACACTGATTCCGAAGAAACGTCATCAAAGCATCGTATGTGGGGACTTCCTTCGAACTATAATGTGCCTCCCAATGGCGCAAGGTTGATTGATCTAATCTGGAGCACATCATGTGAGCTAAAATTGTGCTCCACTGGGACGGATCTTCTCCAACTTTCTCCAACATCTGAAGGTTACGATCAAATTCACTAATAAGTTGGCTCAATGCATCGTAATGCTCACGCTTTATTGGTTCAATGGCAAACAAGGCATCGAGATGGGCTTTAACTATCAAATTACGGTTTTCATAACGCTTCTTGAACAAATCCCATGCGATCGAGTAGTTGGCTACAGATATATCTATCGTGCCAATCTCTTGCAAAGCTTCACCAACCAGCGACGATCGCAGGTACGAAAATTTATCGATTGCACTCAATTGATCGTTGCGATGAATAAGGCTCAGAAACATGTCACGGAAGGTGACCCAGTCGCTAGTTTTGCCTCCGAAACTAGGTAAGCGAATTTCGGGTAACTTTACTCGCGACAACGAACAAGAAGGAGCCTGTGCTGGAGCTGGCAAAACGTCAGCTGGGACCGGTATTGATGTTCCTGGTCTCAGGGACTGCAGCGATGACTTCAGCTCACAGTAAAGGTCTTCGGCGTTCTGAAGAATCTGAAAATTGTCGGCTTCGCGCCTTTGAGCAAGAGCTTCAACACGAGCAGCACGATCTCCTGGTGTTTCCTTGGTATCGAATGCTTCCTTATCATCGTCTTCGTCAGCTAACAACTCGATTTTTCTTCGCACCGAGTAAAATTTCTTCATCGCGGCTTCCAGCAGCTCTAATCGACTATCAACGTGACCGGCATGCCTTTCTGGTTTGAATTTTAGCAAAAACTGCTTTGCGCCGTTGAATGTGCTTTGTAACTGTCGCTCCTGCCGTTTCAAATCTTTTAGTTCACTGGACATTTTTATTTAATTCACTCTCGTACTATTTTCAATTAATATCACTACTACACTGCACTTCAAAGTTTATTAATGTCATTCACTTTTTACACTTCACCTTTTCACTCGAACACCGCAAACCGCGACTCTACTCGACGTCCCCGAGGTGACAGAAGACTGAACAACCCAATAAAATTGACTGCAGCGAGGAGAACCAACCAGATGAGTAACAAGCCAAAAAAAAAAAATGCCAGCAGAACCAAGACCAACCGTCAATCTCAAACTCAGGGATCACAAAATTTGCATGCAAAGGAAAAATCTATTTATCTCCACTATTTTATTTTTACGAACCACCCTACTCATCGGTGCACGTCTCATGCATGACGCCACCACAGATCACATGCAACAGTACTTCCCTTTTTCTTGGTTCAGATGTTGATCCTGGTTCCTCCGTGTGTCGAAGTGAGCCTTCCAAGCGATCCGAAGCCCTGTGCACTTAGCTCTCCGTCGCTCTCCGCCGTCCCGTTCCGTTTGGTACAATGGCGGTTTTCAGCCAAGTGCGTTGAAACCACAATTGCGATGGCGGATTAACTGACGTCACTATTGTTCCAAACCGGCACTATAGGGATCTTTAGGGGTGTGCGGGTTAAGGCATATTCTGATGCAGATTAGTACCGTGAGTTAATATCTCAGTCCTTTTTCAATTTTTTGGCCCGAAACTATTGAAAAAAACATTTTTTAGTTTGTTTCCTTTTAGGACAATAACACATCCAAACCCATGCGACTTGCACGATCCTATAGGTTGCCTTATCAGATCTACCATAGTTTGCAGATGAAACTTGGGATGGCAGGTTGCTAGCGGATTGACAAAGTACCAGATCATGCTGTGTGGGGTGCTGTCCCGGTTAACAATGAGGCGAACGAGATATTTGCAGATACGTCATTTAGTAGGACAACTGTCAGTTTGCTGGTTGAGTTTAATTTGGTTTTTTTTTAATTTAAAAATCATAAAGGAATAATTAAGGTTTAAGAATGATATGAGTGTACTCGTAAGGACACCCGCTACCAATACATATGAAAAACTGGCACAATTTTTCCAAATTAAAGATCCCTATTGTCTCACTTCCACGCGGTCACAATGTCTATTGTGTCATTCGTAACCCAACTTTGTACCGGGAAACAAGTGCTTTTTGTTCTCTCCGGTGTGGTTTAGTTTTTTCGGTGGTACGAAGGTGCTTGCTGTGGCAGAGGCTGCAGTAAAGCATTACTAATAAACAGTCCCGCGAGTGATAATTGTTACCTGCGATATCAGTTAAAGTAGTGCAGTGAAGTGCGTTACTAAACATTTTTCTTGCCTGAAAGACGGCTTTGTTTAGACGAGCTATATCAGCTCTACTGTGTGAAGGTCACGCGGGTGACGGATAAAAGAAACGAAGGATCAATTCACCTACCAGCTCGTCAGGAACCAACTGGTGAAGTGTTTCGTTTTTTACTTTTCTTATCGATTTTTTTCTTTTTATTGCTTTTGATTTTTTATTTTGATTTAAGTTAAACAGTGCGGTCGAGCGTGTTGCTCCCGCAACAAAATGGAACAAACAGAAGGATCACCCTCCGAAGAGGAATATTATGAAGAAGAACGTATATCTGATACTGAGACAGATAATGTTATGGTCGATCCACTTCCCCCACTTTCCCCCAATGTCTCACAGCCCCCCCGAGTCAAGGTTTACCAGGATGGATCCGCTGGTCCTTGGGTGGTATACTTTCGGCCCAAAAATAAACCGTTAAACAGCATAACTGTTGCACGGGAGCTGACAAAACGTTACTCGGCCGTAACCGAGATTAAAAAGGTTCAGTCAGATAAACTGCGCGTAGTCGTTACTGACTTGAAACAGGCCAATGATATCGTTAGCAATAGCCTCTTTACGCTGGAGTATCGCGTCTACATCCCTTCTCGTGATGTGGAGATCGACGGTGTGGTAAGTGATGCGGGTCTAACTGTCGATGATCTGATGAATGATGGGGCTGGCCGCTTTAAGGACCCTAACCTTCAATCAGTTAAGATTTTGGAGTGCAAGCAATTGCATTCAAAGTCCATCGAAGATGGTAATTACTATCCATCAGACTCGTTTCGCGTAACCTTCGCCGGATCTGCACTTCCGAGCTACGTTGAAGTGGGAGGAGCTCGTCTACCTGTACGCCTGTTTGTACCGCGGGTCATGAATTGTTCCAATTGCAAGCAGCTAGGTCACACGGCCACCTACTGTAGCAACAAGCAACGGTGCGGTAAATGTGGGGAACGCCATGCGGATGATACTTGCAGTAGGCCCGCTGAGAAGTGTGTTTACTGTGGGGAGAATCCGCATGCACTTTTGACATGCCCAACGTACAAACTTCGCGCGGATAAACTGAAGCGATCCGCCAAAGATCGCTCCAGACGCTCTTACGCAGAAATGCTTAAAAGAGCTGTTCCACTTATCTCCGAAAACCCATTCGCTCTCTTGCCAACTGACGATAACGCCTCTAACGACCCTTGCGAGGGGCATTCTTTGGCTCCGCTTGGAAACTCTAGGAAAAGACCTAATCAAAACTCACCTGAACTTCCTCGTAAGGGTCCTAGGTTGTCCCAAACAAGGGTACAAAATAAAAATAATTCATCAACTGGAAGTGCTGGTACAAATCCGAAGATAATACCTCCTGGTTTTGGGAAATTGAGATACAACCAGGAGTTCCCAGCACTCCCCGGGGCACCAAAAATCCCAAGTGCTCCAATTTTACAGTCAGAAACTCAACCTAAAACGGGATTCCTTAAATTTTCTGACATTGTGGACTGGATATTCACAGCTTTCAACATTACCGATCCTATGAAAAGCTTGCTGGTTGCTATTCTACCAACAGTAAGAACATTTTTAAAACAGTTGACTGAACAATGGCCCCTCCTTACAGCGATCGTATCCTTCGATGGCTAACTTATTAGACGGAATTAGGGATCTGATCACTGTTTTACAGTGGAACTGCAGAAGTATTATCCCCAAAATTGATTCATTAAAACACTTGCTAAATTACAATCATTGTGATGCATTTTCCCTATGTGAAACATGGCTAACTTCTAATATAAACCTCAACTTCCACGATTTTAACATTATCCGCTTGGATCGAGAAGACTCATATGGGGGGGTACTTTTAGGGATCAAAAAGTGCTACTCCTTCAATCGAATCAACCTCCCTTCGACGCCAGGCATTGAAGTTGTCGCTTGTCAAACAACAATCAAAGGCAAAGATCTTTGCATTGCTTCTATTTACATTCCTCCTAGGGCCATGATGGGATATCGAAGATTCTCCAACGTGATTGAACACCTTCCCTCGCCCCGCCTGCTTCTTGGAGACTTTAACTCTCACGGTACGGGGTGGGGCTGTCTATACGACGATAATCGATCTTCGACAATTCAAGACCTTTGTGACAACTTCAATATGACAATTCTGAACACAGGGGAAATGACACGAATTCCTAGACCACCTGCGCAAGCAAGTGCACTGGACATATCTTTATGCTCGACATCACTACGGTTAGATTGCAAGTGGAAGGTAATATCTGATCCCCACGGTAGTGACCACTTACCAATTGTAATTGCAATCACCACTGGTTCAAGACCATCGACACCAATCAATGTTCCCTATGACCTCACACGAAACATTGATTGGAAGAGCTACGCTGCTGAGATATCCAAAACTATCGATTCAACACAGATACTTCCCCCGGAAGAAGAATATAAGTTTTTGTCCAACTCGATTCTCGATAGCGCGATTCAAACTCAGACGAAACGAGTACCCGACGTGAACACCCAAAAACGTTCTCCCAACCCGTGGTGGGACAAAGAGTGCTCAGACGTGTACGCGGAGAAAGCTGCCGCGTATAAAACCTTCCGGAACGACGGGTTAGTTGCTAGTTATCGAGTGTACGCGATATTAGAAAAGCGAATGAAAAATTTAATGAAAGCTAAGAAACGCAGTTACTGGCGCCGGTTTGTCGACGGGTTAACAAGAGAAACATCGATGAGCACTCTTTGGGGCACGGCCCGACGTATGCGAAACCGAAACAGTACTAACGAGAGCGTGGAATATTCAAACCGTTGGATATTCGATTTCGCCAAGAAGGTATGTCCGGATTCCGCCCCGGCACAGAAAATCTACCGCGCCGCGTCGCCTTACAATACCGCGAACGAAACACCGTTTACGATGGTGGAGTTCTCACTTGCTCTCTTATCATGTAACAATAAAGCCCCGGGGCCAGATAGAATTAAATTCAACTTATTGAAGAATCTGCCAGACTCTGCCAAAAGACGCTTGTTGAATTTATTTAATAGGTTTCTTGAGGGTAACATTGTCCCACATGACTGGAGACAGGTGAGGGTCATCGCCATCCAAAAACCAGGAAAACCAGCCTCCAACCACAATTCGTATCGTCCGATTGCAATGCTGTCCTGTATCCGGAAGTTGTTCGAGAAAATGATCCTGTTTCGGCTCGACAATTGGGTCGAAACAAATGGCTTACTGTCAGATACACAATTTGGCTTCCGCAAAGGCAAAGGGACGAACGATTGCCTTGCGTTGCTCTCAACAGAAATTCAAATGGCATATGCTAACAAAGAGCAGATGGCATCAGTATTCTTGGATATTAAGGGGGCTTTCGATTCAGTTTCGATCAACATTCTTTATGAGAAGTTGCACCAGCATGGTCTTTCGCCAATTTTAAATAACTTTTTGCTAAACCTGTTGTCTGAAAAACAAATGCATTTCTCGCATGGCGATTTATCGACATCACGATTTAGCTACATGGGCCTTCCCCAGGGCTCATGTCTAAGCCCTCTCCTCTACAATTTTTACGTGAATGACATTGACGAATGTCTTGTCAATTCCTGCACGCTAAGGCAGCTTGCAGATGACGGTGTGGTCTCTATTACAGGTCCTAAAGCCGTCGACTTGCAAGGACCACTGCAAGATACCTTGGACAATTTGTCTGCATGGGCTCTCCAACTGGGTATCGAGTTCTCCACGGAGAAAACTGAGCTAGTCGTATTTTCTAGAAAGCGTGAACCAGCGCAACTACAGCTTCAATTAATGGATCAAACTATTGCTCAGGCTTCAACATTCAAATATCTCGGGGTATGGTTCGACTCTAAAGGTACCTGGGGATGTCACATTAGGTATCTGAAACAGAAGTGCCAACAAAGGATCAACTTTTTCCGTACAATAACTGGAACATGGTGGGGTGCCCATCCAGGAGACCTAATCAGGTTGTACCAAACAACGATATTATCAGTGTTGGAGTACGGATGTTTCTGCTTTCGCTCCGCTGCGAACATACACTTCATCAAACTGGAGCGAATCCAGTATCGTTGCTTGCGTATTGCCTTGGGTTGCATGCACTCGACCCATACGATGAGTCTCGAAGTGCTGGCGGGCGTTCTTCCGCTGAAAAATCGATTCTGGGACCTCTCATATCGATTGCTCATTCGATGCGATATTCTGAACCCATTGGTGATTGCAAATTGCGAAAGGCTTGTCGAGCTTAATTCTCAGACCCGATTCATGTCCTTGTACTTCGATTACATGGCACAGAACATCAATTCATCTACATATAACGTCAACCGTGCTCATCTCTTAGATACTTCTGATCCAACTGTATTTTTCGATACATCCATGAAGGAAGAGATTTGTGGAATTCCGGATCATATTCGCCCACAAGTGGTCCCAAATATTTTCTATAACAAATACCATCAAGTCGACTGCGCCAAAATGTTCTACACTGACGGATCAATTCTCGACGGGTCCACAGGCTTCGGTATCTTCAACGAAAATCTTGCTGCCTCATTCAAACTCAATGATCCTGCTTCAATTTACGTCGCAGAATTAGCTGCCATTCAGTATACTCTCGGGATCATTGACACCCTGCCCTCAGACCATTACTTCATCGTTTCGGATAGTCTCAGCTCCATTGAGGCCATCCGTGCGGCGAAGCCTGGAAAGCACTCACCGTATTTCCTGGGGAAAATACGGGAATATCTGAGTGCTTTATCTGAAAAATCTTACCAGATTACCTTGGTTTGGGTCCCGTCACATTGTTCTATTGCGGGCAATGAGAAGGCGGACTCTTTAGCCAAGGTGGGCGCATTAGAAGGCGACACTTACGAAAGACCAATTTGCTTCAACGAATTTTTCAGTATCTCTCGTCAGAGGATGCTCGATAGTTGGCAAACCTCATGGAGCAATGGGCATCTGGGACGGTGGCTACATTCCATTATCCCGAAGGTATCAACGAATGCTTGGTTTAAGGGGTTGGATGTGAACCGGGACTTTATTCGTACGATGTCAAGGATCATGTCCAACCATTACTCGTTTGACGCGCATCTCCGTCGTATAGGGCTTGCTGAAAATAATCATTGTGTTTGTGAGAACGGCTATCACGACATCGAGCATGTTGTTTGGCTGTGCGCAGAGTACTGTGTTGCCAGGTCCCAACTAATAGATTCCCTTCGGGCCCGAGGTAGATCACCCTATGTGCCAGTCCGGGACGTCCTGGCAAGCCGTGACCACCCCTATATTTTTCTTATCTATATCTTTTTGAAAACCATTGATGTCCAAGTTTAATACATTTTACCCTCTCTCATTCACAGTAGAATCTCACCAACCTATCCCTGTATCTACAATATGGCATTGCTTCACGAGTCTTCGGTGCACACTCTTCTTGATAACCGTCTATCCAGAACATCATGACATACCGCACATGCAGATGATATAGAGTGCCAATAATTATCCGAAATATCGACCCTCCCCTCGCCCCTGCGATTACAGGCTGGAAACTACAACACTACAACAAAGTGTGCATATCCGCCACAATGATCAATCAGCAAACGACGATGTCAATTACACAATATGTATCCCACTTCCTACCTTTTTCCTTTACTTACATAAGAGGGGAGCAAGCCGCCCCTAAATACGGCTTTCCCTTCCCCCACTAACATGTGACATGTAATATAAAAAAAATGAATTATCGGCCTCGTTAAGCTACAGCATTTGGGCCTAAATAAACGTATTTTAAGAAAAAAAAAAAATGTCTATTGTACCACTAAAACTGTCGCCCAACGGTCCTCTGGATCAAAGGATCCGGCTCGAAGGACCAAAAAATGTTTAAAGTCTTACCGGTACCGTTGGCGATTTGTCGAAATGGCACTACAGAAACTGAATGTTCAGGCACTTAATCGCGATCGTGCACATGCGACTATTTATAATGACGGGTTACTCGTAGATGCCGGAAAGTTTTGGTTGTTCGCCTTAGAAACACCACTTCTTTTAATCCGAAAAAATATGCACTTTATTTGTGAAAGACAAAGTATATTTAAGCTCTACTAATTTATTCTTTGTAAAGAATGTACGATGCAAACGGATGCGTAGTGTAACTGATACTGATACTGCCCTCGTATTCATTGCGATACGATGGGTCAGTGTGATGAATATAGATCACGATCGATCCCGAGCGATGGGTGATCGTGCCTAGTGCTATCTTAATTATCTACTACCTATTCTTGATAAGGGCAATGAAATGGATATACAATATAGTTGCGATGAAGCAAGATCAAGTGATCCTCGTCTTGTGGATCATATTTAGTGTTGCCAGACGGAGCGGTTTTTCTAGCTTTAACAGTAGCCGAAGACAGTATAAATTGATAAGTTTTATCAGTTTTGAATAATATTGCAACCAGGGATGGAAATTATCATTCATTCGCGTGGTTCTTGGCGAATCCGTTCATTGCTTTGACAGCAGCCAGTCGTTCATTCACGATCCGACTAAAACTCTCCAAAAGAACACATCTGAACGTAGGTAGAGATGAACTTCCGAAGATGTGAGCCAGGTAAAAGAATGACACGTACTATGTTGAATGAAGAAGATCGTGTTCTTCATACGCAGATTGAATATAACATTCACAAGTGAATCAACTTTTAGTTCACAAATGAATGTGACATTGTATTCTCTGGTTGGGTTAGGTCAACTTTATAGTGCAAATGTACACTATAATCAATGTTGAGAAGTAGATTGCACTACAATCCACTTGAAATTGATATTGTGATATGCACGGAATCGTTTTAAGAAGTTATTTTTTTCACCAGCACATTGCAAACTACTTTCTCAACAATAAGAGATCACCAAGTGAAAATTTCATAGGTCTATAAATAAGAACGACAAGTTTTTTTTTATTAGAACGATCCGGTGAATGTTTTGAAATGAATCTTTGTGAATGAAAGAATGCATTCATTTGCGATCCTTTCTGCTTTCATTCAAAACACTACGTATGCGATGGAGAATGAATCATAGCCGGGCGCTGATACTTTTTTCAGTTTTGTGTTTTGCTTCTCGCTTTCACATGAACGCGTAACTCTGCACAAGAAGGGTTGCCGAGATCGGGTTTCACAGTAAGAGCATGTTGGTGGATAATTTCAAATTGATCGTTTCGTGAAATGATTTTTCCCATACCATAACATTTTCCCAGGCAACATAACGAAGATATACGTCAACGTAAACTGTCCCTGGTAGCACTGCTCCATCGGAATCCAATCAGACTAATTGAGTAGTTTATGTCGTTTCTGCTTATGTTATATGATAGGGTGCGCTTTTCCATATTTTAAACATCTTGCGGCAATATACATGAAACTAGAACTTCTTTATGACGACACATAGATGTCCGTACCATAACATATTCGCATCCCAGTAAATTACATTCGGAATGAGATTTGGAATATGGGCTGATTTATGATCCAACCGAAGGCAACAACCCATCCTGAATGAATCGGTTTTCGAATCGGTTGTTACATTTGCGCTTAAATTCTAAAAGAAAACATTCCGATTGCGATGAGCAGGGAATCTGCTGTCAAAACGAGTGAAACAGAGAGTTGTGAGAGAAAGAGTTTCAACTTTTCTTGGTGGAAACCAATGAGTAAAATGTATGGGCGCAAACAGTTTTTGTATATTTTATATGAACATTTTCAAGTAAGTATCTAAATAAACTTCTACAAACTGTTCCCATATTTTTTCTGCATCAAATGTGTATTCATTTTACAACCACAATATTATAGTTTCTCCAAAATCCCAAGTTTTAATATCTTTCCCATACATTTAAATTCACTATAACCACCACTGACGCAGTGCCATCTCTTAAATATTTCCATGAAAGTATTACCTAATTGCAATAACTTTAGTTCTGGAGCTGATCCTTGTAACTGTTAATACTCAAATGAAAGACACATTTATTAGCCTTATTTGTTTTTGTGAACAAATCTTGCCTCAATCAAAAGTTATAACTGTTTAAAAACGTTCTTGTCCACAAACAACATGGGCATGAATGGGTTAACTCGTCTAAATGCCCCCAAACGATGTTTATTTACCATTAACGACAATTACATTCTGTTAGGATTTCATCATGCTATACTGACCGGAAATGGATGATTGACGAGCGTCGGTAAATTAATTGTACCCTTATTTATCCAATACGATCTTTCCAAATGAATAGAATAGAATGCACAAATTGAACACCAGATCTACCCACTATTCTATCATATACGCCAGTTCTGCGTTTGGCCACTATTTTATCATATACGCCATTTCTGACCAAGCTGTCACAAATACTCAGACGAAGTCATGCACAGATAGACATTAGGGTGGGACAAAAATAGATTCCAGCTCCGAGCAACTTTTTAAGTACCATTTGGGTCCTAGAACAACTGTTCAAATTCTTAGCTCGATCGGTGAAACTATATTTTTGCGCCCACTGTTTAAAGTTTACATGGGATTTTGTATGGAAAAGTTAACTTTTACAAAATAATTCCTCCAGGAGTCGCCCATTACTTCCTAAAAATTAATCGTTATGTGGCTTGTATAGGAAATTTAACAAAGAAAAAAAATCTCGAAAACCAGGAAACGATCTGATGCTTGAGAAAAAAGTTATTAAGAAGAAACCGATCCTCTGACGATTGATAAAATATTCATTTTTTCTAGCACCACTGCTGTTGGTTGTCCAATTATACGCAATTTTGTTTTAATCCTCCTAGTATCTAAATCGTTTATCTATACTATTTGGCCACTTTTTTAGGGATAAATTGAGACTTCTTTTGTACATAATAAGAGAAAGTTAAAATTTTTGTATATAATAAAACCGTCAGAAGCAGTGATGCTATGAAAAGTGAAATTTTCATCAATCTTCAGGGCATCAATCGGTTTTTGCTTAATAACTTTTTCCACAAGCATCAGATCGTTTTACAGTCTTCTAGGCTTTGTTTCCTTGACAAATTTCCTATAAAAATCAGACATCCGTTTATTTTTAGGAGATAACGGGCGACTCTTGGAAGAATTAATTTGCAAAAGGCAATTTTCCCATGCGAAATCCCATGTGAACTTTAAACCGTGGGCGCAAAAATATAGTATCACCGATCGAGCTAAAAATTTGCAGAGTTGTTCTGGGTGCTAAATGGGACCCAAAAAGTTACTCGGAGCCAAATTTTATTTTTTTTTTTTTCATATAACCATGTCCCACTCAAATAGACATACGACTAGCACATAACAATTGTACGCTAATACTAAAAACTAACTAATAGGTTTCAACTTATACATTTATTTAAGTAATTAATTGGCTTGTGCACGATGAAGAAATCGACACACAATGACCCCCACCGCGAGCCGTGCCCACAAACACTGCCCTTAAGCTTTAAAACAATGTTTGCAAACACAACCCACAGGAAAAGTCAATCCACGGCGAGTCGCCAGTCGACTACGCCGGTGTGCACAGGCTGTTGGTTGACTTTAGTTTGGGCTGGCGCAGAGTATGAAAAAACATAAAACTTAAAAAGGCCTATGAACCCTTTTGGTCTCCTCGATGCACCACTATCGAGGCGTAATGCAATAACCATCTTAAAGCAGTTGTCTGTCAGAAAAAACTGTTAAAACTGATGCACACATATGCTTGATAATATTTGCAATACCGTCAAACTCGTCCACCTAGGGTAGGGAGTAACATATTGTTTGCATATCGCCCATACGATGAGTCTCGAAGTTCTGTCCGGCGTTCTTCCATTATTCTTGGACTTTAACTACATGGCGCAGAATATTAACCGTTTATGTTACGACTCCAACCGAACCCACTTCTTCTGCATGTACTGTTTTCAGCAACACCTACTTGGCAACTTGGTGCTATTCCGTATACCCTCGGGGTCATTGACACCCGCATACAGTAACTTCGTTATTTCGGATAACCTCGGCTGCATGGAGGCTATTCGTTCGCTTAAACATGGGAAGCACACATCGTGTTTTTTGGGGAAACGGCAACTACTAAGTACTTTATCTTAAATATCTTTCCAGATTACCTTTCTTTGGGGCTCGAGGGTATGGAGTCGTGATTGGGGAATAATGTGACGACGGCTCTCACGATATCGAACATATTGTGTGGGAGTGCACCGAGAATAGCTCTACCAGGTTTTGACTAAAGGATTCCCTTTGGACCCGAGAACACAGTCTACGGTTCCGGTTCGGGATGTTATGGCAAGCCACGATCTCCCCTATGTGTCGCTCATCTATCTCTTTATAAAAACAATAAATATCTAAAGCCCTCTCTCTTTTTTCTCATTCTCGGAGGTCTCTGTACTGCATGTGTGGTGCCGACTCGCACCAGAGCGTAGTAAGTGATCAAGGGTACACCTCCACTACCCGATAGCGCTTTCCTCAGATTATTCTCCACCTACTTCCTCACACCCTCAACCATTATATCCCTCTCGCATACCAAAGAAGGCAGGGGGTATATTTTTATGTTCTAAATATTCCAGCGTCAACACGTAGCTCATCAGGTTCGTGGCTGCCTAGCGCTTATATGTAGATGACGTGTGCAATAATAAGGTTTCACACTCTTTCACAATTATATTGAACATAACTAGTCATAGAATCATAGTTTGGATAAATAAGAAAGGCACAATTGCACCACTAACTGGATTAAAAAAGGTTTCCAATTGTAGTTTTCAAATTATTTCATATTGTAGTCCTCTAGTTTTAAGGATGAAACGAAAAATGCAAAAATTGGTACCTTCAAGCTTTCATAATACTGTGCCTTACCAAATAGACTTAACAAAAAACATGTTCCATATTATACGGAATACCATCAGGCTCCCCCATAAGCAGGCACCACTATATATAGTCGGAGGTAGAATGCGACAAAGATTGAGAAATGCAATGTTCCCTAGACTGTTCAATACTGTAGAAAATCTTCATTTACTTCAACCATTGCCATCAACACAAATTTCAAATACTGATCCTCACGTTTTCCCGGTCCTAAGCGGATCAATTGACTATTTTTTGAAGATTACAAAATACGTACATAAGAATACAGCAAAGCAATACCGTTCACCAAATTAAGCTGGACTACCCCAGTCAAAGGCCATAAGACCAGCTTCAATCTATATAAAAAACACCAATTCGAAAGCTACGCGTTCGCACCTCAACACCATAAAGATCCCATTCAATCTAAGATCATCCATTGATCAACATAAAATATCGACACCACCCGACTCAAATCAAACGACATGTGCTTCCCCAGTACCTTAAAGTCTGCAGTTCATAGATGATCATATCTACATAGTTGCATAGTTTTTCAGCAGTACAATACCATCCAAGGGAAGCCGATTTGAAGTGATACTCATTAGAGAACACTTTAAATAGTGGGCTCCCAGCATAAAGTGCCACATTGTATTCATAGACATACCAAAACGTACCATATGATGTAATCGTCGAAAGAAGAAAATGTTGTTCATTTTTCGTACCATTTGCGGTTACCGCCACCTCACTCACCTAGCTAGTTAATACCTACAGTCCTCTGTATGTTTGTTAACATCCCCGGTATGGTCCCGAAATTGTTAGTTTGCTCGGGCAGTGCAACGTGAATGGCACTAGTTTAATTAGCCAGTCGTATGTTCGAGCGTCAAAGTTAGCAAGTTCGCAGCACAAGTCTTTCAACTATACTGTTACTAAGAATCGGTTTCGTTCGTTCAGTGCAGTTTTGAATTCCGTTCAAACACGGATGTACATCCAACCAAGCTGCTTCTATAGTCTATTCTGTTATCATTTATTGAATATGGTCCTCTAAAACTTAATACGTTTAATGCGGCTAAAAATGCATTCTTGTATAATCGACTCTCAAGATCCCTCGTTTAATACAACGCTGCGATAATATCAGTAAGTTCTTCAAAGAGATTTCTCGTTCAAATGTGGGGAAAATATTTCTGCTCGAATTAATATATTTACAATACAAATTTCCCCTCCTTTTCTAATCGTTCTCTATCGTCCACTATCCGTGTCCTTCTTTGGCCTCAGGATAAAGATCAGATTGTAAGCCGTGTTGACCGCGTATTACACATTGGCGTTGTTCGGTAACAGCAGTTTCTTGTCTGGCAGAACATGTTCCAGCGTATACTTATCGGGACCGCCATCCAGCCCGCGCTTTAGCATCGTATTTCAGATGACCTACGGTGTTCGCTCGTTGTTACGCAGCGTAATGCTTTTATACAGCACAATTCCATCCAGCTCGACATGCTCCGTTTCGTAGGTATCATTCATAATGTAAAAATCCGGTGAGCTCTTCTGCAGTGGCGAATCGTCCTTCGGCTGCCCGTTGATGATGGGGGCATCAAATCCGTTGTCGTGCCCCTTGGAGACCAAGTTTCCCGTAGTGTCTCGGTTTGATTGGGGCATTCGGATCCAAGCTGCTTCTATAGTCTATTCTGTTATCATTTATTGAATATGGTCCTCTAAAACTTAATACGTTTAATGCGGCTAAAAATGCATTCTTGTATAATCGACTCTCAAGATCCCTCGTTTAATACAACGCTGCGATAATATCAGTAAGTTCTTCAAAGAGACTTCTCGTTCAAATGTGGGGAAAATATTTCTGCTCGAATAAATATATTTACAATACAAATTTCCCCTCCTTTTCTAATCGTTCTCTATCGTCCACTATCCGTGTCCTTCTTTGGCCTCAGGATAAAGTTCAGATTGTAAGCCGTGTTGACCGCGTATTACACATTGGCGTTGTTCGGCAACAGCAGTTTCTTGTCTGGCAGAACCTGTTCCAGCGTATACTTATCGGGACCGCCATCCAGCCCGCGCTTTAGCATCGCATTTCAGATGACCTGCGGTGTTCGCTCGTTGTTACGCAGCGTAATGCTTTTATACAGCATAAGACAAATCAAGGTTAGTTTTCACAAATTGCATTTCTGACAACCAACTTACCTCTGATTGGACGCACTGCTGATATCATAGTAGAATTGAGAACCAGGACCACTACTCCTGTTGAATGCGATCGAGTCACTCTTTTTGTGTCTCTGGTGGCTAGGACATTTGGTCAGAGCATCCTCTAGCAGATGATATGTATCGGCAGCACCTTGTAGCAGTTTGATCTGTGCTGGCACCTCGAACTCCATCCGTCGCTTGTCGAAATTGATCAAGCCATCCTGTAGCGTACCAGGGATGGCAGCATGAATCATCGTTAGGTGTCAAGAATGTCCCCAGATAAGGTATGGGTCCGTGGCTAATTAACTTGTTCTGCTTCTGAAATACCTTCTGCAGATGCCGGTCGTTCTCGCCTACCGTTTCGGCAAACTTGGCAGTACCTTCCCGCACCTGCACTTCCTGTTGTGCCCACGTGTTATTGTTCTCGAGACAATATAGCCCAGGTTTTCGACAGTCGATTGACGGCATTCGATTGCAGCCCTGAGATGATCGCCTTTAAGGAGAAGTTTTTCAACAGTCGAAGCTCCTGTGCATTGTCAATTCAAGTGGAGAATGAGAAGGGATCGTTCCTAGTAAAAACTAGCTCGTTAGAATATAAATGTTAAAATATAGTTAGTCTTACCAGTTGTTCGAGACAAAGTGGATATCACCCGGAAGGATACCGCATTGAACGGTGGTGAGTACCGATTCGCACTCGTGCTTGTCCCTACTGGACCATATCGCTCCATTCGGGTCAGTTGTTCGGCAAAGTGCCTCACGGAGATATTGGGAAATCGGTACGAGTTCAGTAGATGCGAAGGTGGCCTCCAGAAGGCAGGTTGTAAACAGAGCCCTCAAAACTGGTCGGTCAGATCATGGTAATTACTGGACCATGGCAATGGCTACTGTACTGTACTGGTCTAGCCTATTTGTATACCTGGCCGAAGAGAAGTAATGATTGGAATGGGCTGGTTTTGACAAATATCAGTCGAACTCACCTGTGTCAAGCTTTAACGTGTATTTCTGAATTTGGTAACCGCTTTTATGTAAATGCCAGAAGCCTTTGCAAGTTTTCCGTGGAATCCATCCAGACAAAGAGTAGTTTGAAGAGATGTGGTATTTTTTAAAAATTCCAGATTTCCAAGAACCGTACGTATTGGACGCCACATTGTGTAGACGGCGAAAAAAAAACAAAACTTGGCAATAGATTTGGTCGATTTTTTAAGTGTCCCTCTGAGTGGGGCAAATCATTGCGCACCTTTCAATGTAATATTTTAAATTCTGACAGGTTATTTAATCAGGTGGAAAAAGAACGTCTTCACCTGGTTCCTTTGGTTTCGGTGTAGCCTAAGCTTTCAACTGTTGCGAAGCCTCGCCAAAATCCGTATATACCATCGCCATTCGTGGAACTTTGGGCAGCAAAATTTGACAATGTACTATGTACACAAATAATCACCTACCTCCTCAAAGCTGGAATAATCCCATACTTCAGCTGCAGATTAAAAATTCTTTTTTAGGAATATCTTTTCAATACTTACAATTACAATAAACGATTTTTTTTTGTGTTACCAAGTAGCAACAATGAAAAGTTTTTTTTTCCTTTGCTTTCGTCACTGTAACGTGACAGGCTAAGGCCAGGAGTGGCCCATCTCGCCTGACTGTTGTTACGGCAGTGTTGTCGGTTTTGTTTGTTTGCAATTAAATTTGAATTTTTGCTTCTGTTAGGAAGCGATGAATCTGTGTCATACTAGTTTCACATTCTTCTATGAGAATTTTTTCTAGAGGTTTGAAATATTCTAGAGCTGGATATTTGCTTCTGATGGTGTTGAATTTTGTGCAGTTGTACAGTATGTGTTTTATGTCTTCTACCTCGTCGCATATGTCACATCGATCTGTATCCTCCCATTTCCAATGGAATCTCCTATCTTTGGTGAGCATGTGTCCAGAACGTATTCTGCTTAGATGTTTAATCTCCCTTGCGTTCACTGCTAAGTGTTTGAACCATGTCGTCTTGAGTGGTTGCGGTTGTATGGTTTTATACCAGCGTCCCTTTTCTCGGCTCATTTCGCTGAACAGGCGCGACCAATCTTCCCAGGTTTCTTCCTTTGCTATTAACGTTGCATCTCCTACTGTCAGCGAGTTGGATAGCGTTTGTCTGCCGGTTGTAGCTTTCACTGCGGCTGTGTCCACTATCTCGTCACCGGTTATTCCACAGTGGCTTGGGATCCATTGTATCCTGAGTTGGTTTGCACCTTTTCGCTGGAACAGCTCGAAGATCTTCCAGGCGATGTAGTTGTTTCTGATTTCTTCTTTGTTTTGCAGTAATGTGCAAGCACTTGCTGAGTCCGTCAGGATTACTACCTTTGAATACGATTGATGTATGCTCCATTCGATTGCTGTTTGGATGGCCATTAGCGCCGCGTTTGTTATGGTGACTTTAGAACTGATTTTTTCTGTCTTCGTGGTGTTGGCGGTTTCATCGTAGAAGGCGATTGCTGTCCCGTTTCCTGTTTTGCTACCATCGGTGAATATTCTTACGTAATCCCGGTATTCCGTTTGCATGGTTTGTTGGAAAAGCTGCCTCCATTGCTCTTTTGGCACGTTTTCCTTTTTCCTTTGCTGTGTTGTCAGTGAGTGCCGGATTTTCGACTGCATGCTGACTTGTCCTTCCATCTTCGGTCTGAGTTTCCACGATACGTTTTCGCCTATCGGGTGAACCTGCAGGACCACACCAATGTCTTTGTCTGTGATTGTTGATAGGAAAGTGCCGCTTGTTTCCTCCCTTTCTATGGTGAGTTGTATGAACTTCGCTAATTGGTTCTGGTTGTATGTGCTTTTTACGAATTCGCGTTTGGCTAGGAACTCGATCCGTACCTTCATTGGAATTTGCCCCGTTTCCGATAGTATCACGTGTACAGGGGTGGTTTTCAGGAATCTCATCGCCGTCCTCAGAAAGCTGTTTTGAACCACCTGAACCTTTTGGAGATTCGTATCCGCAGCGCTACCGTATATCGTTGCTCCGTATTCTAGCCTGCTTCGTATTAGTGCGGTCCCTATTTTGATCAATGTTTCCGGGTTCGAGTAGCTTTGCCTTCCTGCTAGTACTTTCAGCAACGGCATCTTTCTGCTGGCTTTTTCACATAGGTCCTCAATGTGTTTTCGATGTCTGAACTCCCTGTCGATGGTGTAGCCTAAGTATTTGTGAGTATTTGCGATAGTGATCCTTTGGCCGTTGAGCTTGATTCTTAGATGTTCTGTATTTTTCCTAGTGAAAGGGACAACCGCGCTCTTCTGTGGATTGACGTTGAGCCCTATCGTTTCCAACTTCATCGCCAAGCTTCCTAATCGTCTGTTTGCCACACTCTCCGCCATCTCAAGTGATGGTGCCTTGATGATTAGCGCAAAATCGTCGACGAATTGTACCAGGATCCCGTCTTCTCCGTTTTCATCATGAAGACTTGTAGTATAGAGGTTAAAGAGGACTGGCGACAGCGGGCAACCCTGCGGCAACCCCTGATTGACTGTAGTCGAAATTTTTCCTTGTTCCGTGCTCAGGACCAGGATTCTCTCCTTCAGATAGCTGTATATCCATGAAATTAGTTTTCCAGGGATCCTTTGTTTCGCCATGGTGTTTAATAGCATTTCCGTTTTGACCGAGTCGAACGCCTTTGAGACATCTAAGAACACTACCAGACATTCGAGGTTTTGTTTCCTCGCTTCTGTGACTTCGTTTACCACGAAATTTATGCATGTGGCTGCCGAGCAGTTGCTTCTGAACCCGAACGTCGTTTCCGGCATCAGTTTGTTGATTTCTGCAACTGAGACTAGCCTGTCCTTCACTGCAGCGTTTATCAACTTCAGGTTGACGTTCATAAGAGCAATTGGCCTTTTTGAGCTCGGGAGAGAAGGGTCTGTTCCTGGTTTAGGGATCGGTTTGATTGTTGTTATTCTCCATCTCTCCAGAATCCTCTCCGATAAGAAAACCTGCGACAGCATTTCGACGACCTTCAACTGCAGGTCCATATTTAGGCCTTTGAGTATGTAGTACGACATTCCGTCTTCTCCAGGTGCCGAGTGGTCTTTCTTCTTTCTTAAACTCTTTAGAATCTCCATGTCTTTCAGCGTAGTCTCAAAATCTTCCAAACCCCTTTCCGTCTGAACGACTGGGCAGCTTAACGATACGAGTTTTCCTCCAAAATAGTGGTCCATGAATTGGGATCCCGCTTCCTGGCTCAGTGTTGTGGACTTTTTGCTTTCTCCTGTCAGTGATGAGTCTATTCCCTTTACTATGTTCCAGACTTGTTTCGGAGGCGTGCTCTCGTCAATTTTCTCCGAGAGTTCTTTTACGTATGCTCTTTTAATTCTCCTAAATTCCTTTTTGAAAACAGCTCGTTTTTTCTGGAGCTCCAGATAGTTTCCCTCCGTTTTATTTCTGTTGTATTTCCTCAGTGCCTCTCTCTTAATAGCGTAGAGTTTTGAGACCACCATCTTTTCAGATAGTTTCCTTTCTTGTTTTTAACCACGTAGGATGCCTTTTCTATCATCTCTTCGAAGATTTCCTTCGGGTCGTACAAGTATTATGGTCCGGGACTTTTATGGCTTTGGCTTCAATGCCTTGCTTTACTAGAATTCCAACTCCCCCGTAGCCGTTTTGTCTTCTTTTGGACACTAGTTCGAAATTTTTTAGCCTGAACGGCTCATCCTCCTTCAGCCAGATTTCTTGAAGCAGTGCGATTGCGATTTTGTTCTCCATTAAAAACGTGTACAATTCTTCTTTTGTTTCGGCAGGTCTTAAGCTTTGGATATTGTGCTGTAGAATTGCGATTTTATTGGCCATTTTTATTTCCCTGGTCTATTCTGTGTTCTCCTTGTCGAGATTCTGGATTGTGGTCGATTATAGTCAAACTAGGGCGACTGCGGTTCAAGATCCTTCTAGAGCGGAAGGAAATATACCCTCTGTTGGAAAAAATCCAATTCGATAAATACAATATGAAACTATTGGCACCAGTTTCGATATTGCAAACGATTTGCTTCGTTAAAGGAGTTCCCAAGGAATACGACGAAGAGGAAATTCAGAACAACCTAGCCGCAAGCGCACAGATCGTCAAGGTTGAGATAATCAAACGCCGGGCCCTGTCGGAAACAGGAGAACAGTTGATACCGACAAATAACATCAAGATCACAGTCAAAGGTGGAAAAGTTCCAGACTCCATTCGGTTGTACGACTGTCCACTGAGAGTGGAGCTGTATGTGTTTTCAGTGAAACAGTGCCAGAGCTGCTGGAGGTTGGGACACTCGCAGAAGGTCTACAGAGGAGGAAACAAATGCGAAAAATGCTCGGAGGACCATCCAAAAGAGACCCCTTGCAAGAAGAGCATCAACATAAACTGTGGCGGAAAACACCAATCCAACGACAGACAATGCAAGGAGCGCAAACGGAGGGAAAACATTCTCAGCACAATGAGAACGGAGAAGAAGACCTATGCCGAAGCAGAAACGTATTACCCGAAACTGACCAATGGATACTCTCTACTGGACAAAGAGTCAGAAGAGGAATTCCCTAGTATGGAAGATACCGAAGCGCAGGAAGCAAGGCAGGCAGCGAAGAGATCCGGTAACAGAACCCAGAGAGGAATAAAAGCAAACCGGAACACCAAGAACGACTGGGCTCACCTACCGGTAAACAAAGATGAGCAGGGATACAACACAATCGTGGTCGAAACCGTACTAGCAAGAGTGAGAGAATATCTAATCAGACAGCTAAGATTAAGAACGTGGCTTAAACCACTATTGGAGCTGAGGAACGAAATAGCCAGTCGAATACAGGGGGAAAGGAATTCCATAGATACAGACCAGCTCATCGTGTACATCTTCGGAGTATTTTGCCGATCGCGACCGGGTGGTTGGGTATCTTCTTCTCGAAGTCGAGAGGTTCGAGGAATGCCACGTCGGATAGTGTCTGCTGAATCGTCTTCCTGTCTTTAGTTCCTGCTGCTTCTTTCCGAACTGAGGTGTTGGTTGGTATCAGTTTACCCTTTACACCAGCCTTTTGGGAGGCACTGGCCGACCGTGTTGCTCGTGAATTCATTTTCGTTTTTATGTTTAGATCTGGGTTTTATTTATTTGCACTTATTCTTCTTAAAACTATAAACTTTTGATTTTCTTCTTCACTTTGTCCAAACTCGTTTTCTGCACATACTCTCCCTATTGGGTTTCGGATGACTTGTATTTATTTTTAGATCTGAGATTATATATTTACACTTATTCTACTTAATCTTCTTAAAACTATTTTTCATTCGATTTTCTTCTTCACTTTTCCAGATGTTTTTCTGCACATAACCTCTCTTCTGGGTTTCTGTTTCTATTCACTTTTTTTTCTAGGCACTAGTTTTTTGGCTTTCACTGGGTTTTTCCTCTCCAATTTAATAATTTTTCTGAGGCTTGGCTTTTTATCTCCTCAATCTGGATTCACTTTTTCCAAAGTTTTTTAGCAAGTTAGCACGTTTTTGACGATTAAAAACCACTTTGCAATAATTTTCACACCGGGCGAAAATGTCCAATGAAAAGTTTTGTAAATCATGACCTGAAAATAGAAACACGAAAACTGCACGAAAGCATTTGTCAACAAATGCAAACACTGGAAAAAATTCAGCTTTTAATTTTGAATGTGCGTTACATGCTTGCATCGCAAATGTATGCATTCATATCGCTACGTAAACGCAGCCTTAGAAAAATTAGCAGCAGTTTATCGTAACAGCTCTAGACAAGCAAGTTCCAATAGGGGGCCGGTGAAAAATAGATTGGGTTTTAATAGGTGTTATAATGGATCGCAGCCGGGAAGAGGATCGTTTGGTAGAAATGAACTAGGAACTCACCGAGGCGGTAACAACTTGAAAGCTACGGAGTGGAAAAGAAACTCTTATCGACCGCATGCGGATTTAGTGTGTGATTTCTGCGGTATAAGAGGTCACATTAAACGCAAATGTTTCAGACTGAGAAACCTAAGTCGAGACGCAGTTAATTTTACGGAAGAAGTGGACGTCAAGGAATACGGACAACACAGCCAGGACCTTTGTGAACAAATGCAGAGTTTAAGGACGGATGAGGATGATAATGACAATTCAGGGGAATTGCAATGTATGATGATGTCTTGTATTAACAAAATTAGCGATGCCAGTTTTGTGGAGGTTGAAATTGAAGGAAAACTAATTCAAATAGAGATTGATTGTGGGTTGTCCGTTACGATGATGGGTAGAAATCAATATTATACTCAATTTAGAAAACCTTTAAGCTTAAGTAATAAAAAATTGATTGTAGTGAATGGTTCGAAGCTTAATATTGAGGGTGAAATAAATGTAGACTCGGTCGGAGTACAAGAAATAACGCAGGAAAAACTCTTCAAATCGGTTTATTCTGTAAATTTATGAAACGGTGAATAAAGTGTACTGTGTGAGTATGTTGCTTGAATACAACTGCCTGCGTAGAAGCAGAAAATACACGGTAAAAGTTTTTTTTTCTATTTGAGAAGACCGAGGGGTAACCCGTTTGTCCCACACGGCCTTTCCTGACTTCACTCACGACCCGGAAGTGACCAAGGCTTCAAGGAGTCTCCAGCGGTGCACGTTTTCTTGGGGCCTTCCGTTTCATCGTCGAGTTTCCGAACTTCGTACATTTACTATCTCGTACGGGCCAAAATACCTTTTTTTCACCTTTTGTCCGACTCCGAACTGGGTCCTAGGGATGGCTACGATGTCACCCATTCTGTACCCCTTTGGTGGCTTACGACGTAAATTGTAATATTTTCGATTTTCTTGCTGGATTCTCTAGATGCCTTCGTGCGCCATCTGCCGCAATTCAGATCTTTCGTTTTCGAACTGCTCTTGCATCTGAAGAATTTCGTCCTCCTTCGTCCGCATTTTCACTCCAAGCATCAACTGGAACAGGGTATTGCTCGCTGCCAGCTGTTGTTCAGGCATTTCTGGACAGGAACGACATGCTTGAACCATTCATCAGGTTTCGTCACAGACAGTTTGGTTAACATCGGAATTATGACTCTATGCACCCTCTCAACATGACCATTTCCTCGAGGAACACCGGTTATGATCGTAGGCAGTTCCATTCCTTCCTCATCACAAAACTTCTTGAAATGTGTCGAAGTAAATGCGGATCCACGGTCACAGATAATTCGCCTTGGGTTACCAAAAATATCGTTTATAATGTGAAGTTTCTTTACGACTTCCTCGGCGGACGTCGATTTTGTGACGAACAACCAGACAAATTTTGAGAAAGCGTCGATCACAGTCAGAATGTAATTATACGACTTCCTGGTGGACGGCATTGGTCCAAAATGATCAACATGCAGAGTATCCATCGGTACGTCGCCTTTAGGTATAGGTTGTAGCTCAACTTCTGGTTTACCTCTCTTCTTTTCGCCAACAATACAGGGAATACACGTTGCGATACACCGTTGGATCTACTCGTCTATCCCTGGTAAACGCCATGCAGTCAGTTACTATCTTGAACTTTTGGCCTAGCAAATAACAGCGGAACTTTTTTACAGATTCGATCACTGCCAATGCTTCCAAATCATACGAGTGGTAATTTTGTTCAGCAGGATTTGTTAAACGACTGTAATAGTAGCATGGGTGAAACTTACCATCATCGACGGAATGCTGCATAAGAATACCTGCCAGAGCCATCTTACAGGCGTCCGTATGAACCGCCGTTTGTGCACCCAGTCGAAAGATCCGTAGAACTGGATAACTAGCAAGGATATTCTTAATCTGGTGAAAGGACGTCACGGCTTTCTCGTCAAAATTATACACGCTTTCTCTTTTCAACAAGTTGGACAGTGGACGAGCGATATCAGCGAAGAACGGAATGAATTTTCTAAAGTAGCTCGCCAACCCGTAGAAACGTTGCAGTTGCTTGACAGTTGTCGGTTGAGGAAATTGTTTCACCTTCTCTATTTTCCCTGGCGCAGGTTCCACTCGTCCATCGTAGACGGTATAGCCGATGTATTCAACACGCCGTTGGAGAAACACACATTTCTTCCAGTTATACATTAATCCGCCGGCTTCAGCAACACTAACCATTTTCTTCAATAGCTCGAGTCCTTCTTCCTTCGTCTTGGAGGGTATAATCACATCGTCCACGAAAACTACTATCGTGCCGTCACTTATCAAATCTTTAAACACTTCACTGATGAATCTTTCGAACGCACTGCCGCTGGTGCACAAGCCGAATGGGGCACGAAAAAATTCGTATTGCCCTTCACTAGTGACGAATGCAGTAAACTTTCTGCTACCTTCCTCCACGGCACGTGAAAATAGGAGTTTTTCAAGTTCAGCTTCGTATACACTCGTGCATTGCATAGCTGGTCTATTTGCTCTTCTACGTTTGGCATCGGAAAATTATCACGGATCACTTTTTTGTTTACTTCGCGAAAGTCAACACAAACGAACGTGAGCCGTCCTTTTTTGGCACCACTACCACTGCGCTGGAATATTCGCTGTCAGATGATTGGATGATGCCGTTGTCGAGCCATTCATTGATTTGATTTCGCACAACCTCTTTTTCCAACAGGGCCAAACGCCGGGGATTTTCACGCGCGACTTCATTATCTGTTAATTTAATCACCAGCGGGGTTTTCGCGGTAACACTGGTTTCCGGCTTGTACTGCTCGATGATTTCCATTACACGATACTGATACGGTACCGTTAGTTTACCCACATCGAATTCTTCAATCCGTCGGATCCACTTTAAGTCATCTTCTTCCACATTTGTGATTTGATACCTTTGAAGGCGTACACCATCTGGAGTGATCGAGTAGTTTACACCATCGAGAAAGTCCATACTGATTAACAATTGCATATCGATTGCATTTCGCGGCTCAACATAGAAACGAATGGAAAAGATTTCATCTTCGATTTTCGCGTTCAATATTACTTCTCCACAAACGGTTTCCGCTTTGCCAACATATCCGCGAACTTTAATGTCGGATCTCTCCATATTGACTCCATTCTTCTCAATATCAAGCCACAAATCCCTTCGCATCAATGAGATATCACTTCCCGCATCAATAATAGCATATAACTCGCGACCGTTTATCTTCACACTGACGCCCGACTGTGATTTGTTCACTTCTTCGATTGTGTTTACTTTAGCACTCTTTTTCTTCGCACGACGCTCTTCACCTTTTTTTGCTACATTCTTTCGACAGATGGCCGAAACCGTTACAAGAGAAACACTTTGGGCCTTCGCCTTTTTGTGGACAATCGCTGGCAACATGTGTAGGGTCGCCACAGTTGAAACAATGTCGTTTTCCGTCGGCTTTCTCTCTCGGCTTTTTCTCGTCAGCTTTTTCGCGTGGATTTCGTTTCTGCGCTGAGCGGTCATCGGACCGAGATTTCTTATTGGATTTTGCCTGTGCTTTTTCGAACGTAAACAACTTTTCCTTTAGTTGTTTGATGGAATGAGCTTCGGACAACATCGAACGGTGGTATTCTTCGTTCGTAACGCCGTCGACGATATATTCGCAGATGCTCGGCTCGTCGAGATCAATAGCTAGAGCAGTGCGCTGCATCTCGTAAATGTAATCTCTTATTTGCTCGTTTGTTTTTCGTTTTCTTGCTGCCAACTGCCGATGAACGTCACACGCTCTCACGAGAGGGGCAAACTCGGCAATTAGAGCTTTTTTTTTTTTCAATTTGGAGAATGTTCCCACATTACGCTGTGTGAACACAAATCGTGTTGCTGTTCCCGTTAACTTCTTTCGTAGCATGATTAACTTTTGTTCGTCGCTTTAATAGGCAGACGCTGACATTTCCTCAAATTGGCGGATTCATATTTTTACGTCTTTGGCACCAAACTCAACGTCACGGAAAGAATACGGTTGGGGCACTTTGATCAATTTCTTCCTATTCTTTGGTGTTGAGTGCAAAGCTGTGTAGAAATCTTTGCTATCATCGTTACTACTAGTCATTTCATCATTTTCGTCATCGTTAAGGTGGTCGTCCGTATCGTTGGATGAATCACCCAAACTGCCGTCGTCGTCAGCAGTATCATCGTTCTCATCGTTGGTGTCATTATACTCGTTCGAGTTTCCAACATCGTCGTTATTGGGATCATTTTCACCGTCACCATGGCTACCGTCACACACCTCGTCGTTGATGCCTTGACGGTCATCGTTTGTAGCTGTGTTGGTATTATGAGCAACGATCCGCTTCGCCATCTCTACCTTGCTGCCGCTCACCGCAAGGCCTCGTTTTTTACACTCCTGCTCCAGCCCGACTTTCGTAAATGTGGCACACAAGTTTACCACCGGATCAGCCATATTGATTTTTCAGATCAACTTTTTTCTCGACGTTTAATCTCCGATTTGACTATTTTTTGCGAAAATTTCACAGGAACTCCATCCGGGTTGAGCCCCCATGTAGTAAGACTCGGTCAGAGTAAAAGAAATAACACAGGAAAAACTCTTCAAATCGGTTTATTCTGTAAATTTATGGAACGGTGAATATAGTGTACTGTGTGAGTATGTGGCTTGAATACAACTGCCTGCGTAGAAGCAGAAAATACACGGTAAAAGTTTTTTTTCTATTTGAGAGGACCGAGGGATAACCCATTTGTCCCACATAAATGTGGTAGTGAACCATAGAGGCAAAATAGCAAATTTACAGTTATTGGTGATACGATGCAATTATGTTTTTGTGCCATTATTAGGGAGAACTTGGTTAGACGTATTCTACCCCAACTGGAAAAATTATTTTACTGATTCATTCACTATAAACAATTTGGTTGATCTACAAAGCGGTGCCTTGGTATAAAATGTTAAGAAAAAAATTTCAAAAGTATTCACCAAAGATTTTTCAACTCCCATTAATAATTTTGAGGCCGAATTAGTTCTTAAAGAAGGTCCTCCTATTTTTAAAAAAGCGTACGACGTCCCTTATAGGTTAAGGGAAAAGGTTTTGGACTACTTGACTAAATTAGAAAACGAAAAAGTCATCACACCTATAAAGACTAGCGAATGGGCTTCACCGGTTGTAATAGTTATCAAGAAAAATAATGCCATTCGTCTAGTGATTGACTGCAAAGTTTCAATTATTTAAAGGATTGTATCAAATACGTATCCGTTACCTGTTCCTCAGGACATTTTTGCAAAATTGGCTGGTTGTCGAATATTTTGTGCATTAGACCTGGAGGGGGCATATACCCAGTTGTCATTAACGGATAGATCAAAAGGGTTCATGGTTATAAACACCATTAAGGGATTATATGTATACAGCCGATTGCCGCAAGGGGCCTCTTCAAGTGCTTCGATATTACAACAGGTAATGGATCAGGTAATAAATGGTATTGAATTTTTTTTTATATAACTAAGTTTATTTAGGCCCAAATACGGTAGCTTTAACGAGGCCGATAATTCATTTTTTAAGGTACATCGCACGTGTTAGTGGGGGGAAGAGAAAGCCGTATTTAGGGGCGGCTTGCTCCCCTCTTATGTTAGTGAAGGAAAAAGGTAGGAAGTGGGATACATATTGTAAAATTGACATTCTCGGTGGCTGGTTGATGATTGTGGGGGATATGCACACTTTATTGTAGTGGTTTCCATCCTGTAATCGCAGGGGCGAGGGGAGGGTCGATATTTCGGATGATTATTGGCACTCCGATGCTGTCATGATGTACTTGTGACATGTGTCATGATGTTCTGGATGGACGGTTATCAAGAAAGGTATGCATCGTAGACTCGTGAAGCAATGCCATATTGTAGATACAGGGAGAGGTTGACGAGGTTCTACTGTGAATGATAGGGGAAATTTATTAAACTTGGACATCAATAGTTTTCAAAAAGGAGTAGATAAGAAAAATGTAGGGGTGGTCACGGCTTGCCAGGACGTCCCGGACTGGTACATAGGGTGATCTACCTCGGGCCCGAAGGGAATCTATTAGTTGGAACCTGGCAACACGGTACTCTGCGCACAACCAAACAACATGCTCGATGTCGTGATAGCCATTCTCACAAACACAATGATTACTGTCAGCAAGCCCTATACGACGGAGATGCGCATCAAACGAGTAATGGTTGGACATGAGCCTTGACATAGTACGAATAAAGTCTCGGTTCATATCCAAGCCCTTAAACCAAGCATTCGTTGATACCTTCGGGATAATAGAATGTAGCCACCGTCCCAGATGCCCGTTGCTCCATGAAGTTCAGGTGAGTTTTGATTAGGTCTTTTCCTAGAGTTTCCAAGCAGAGCCAAAGAATGCCCCTCGCAAGTGTCGTTAGAGGCGATATCGTCAGTTGGCAAGAGAACGAATGGGTTTTCGGAGATAAGTGGAACAGCTCTTTTGAGCATTTCTGCGTAAGATCGTCTGGAGCGATCTTTGGCGGATCGCTTCAGTTTATCCGCGCGAAGTTTGTACGTTGGGCATGTCAAAAGTGCATGCGGATTCTCCCCACAGTAAACACACTTCTCAGCGGGCCTACTGCAAGTATCATCCGCATGGCGTTCCCCACATTTACCGCACCGTTGCTTATTGCTACGGTAGGTGGCCGTGTGACCTAGCTGCTTGCAATTGGAACAATTCATGACCCGCGGTACAAACAGTCGCACAGGTAGACGAGCTTCTCCCCTTTCAACGCAGCTCGAAAGTGCAGATCCGGCGAAAGTTATGCGAAACGAGTCTGATGGATAGTAATACCAACTTCGATGGACTTTGAGTGCAATTGCTTGCACTCCCAAATCTTAACTGATTGAAGATTAGTGTCCTTAAAGCGGCCAACCCCATCATTCATCAGATCATCGACAGTTAGACCCGCATCACTTACCACACCATCGATCTCCACATCACGAGAAGGAATGTAGACGCGATACTCTAGCATAAAGAGGTTATTGCTAACGATACCATTGGCCTGTTTCAAGTCAGTAACGACCACGCGCAGTTTATCTGACTGAACCTTTTTAATCTCGGTTACGGCCGAGTAACATTTTGTCAGCTCCCGTGCACCAGTTATGCTGTTTAACGGTTTATTTTTGGGCCGAAAGTATACCACCCAAGAACCAGCGAATAAATCCTGGTAAACCTTGACTCGGGGGGGGGGGGGGTTTCTGTGAGACATTGGGGGAAAGTGGGGTAAGTGGATCGCCCATAACATCATCTGTCTCCGAATCAGATACACGTTCCTCTTCCCCATAATATTCGTCTTCGGAGGGTGATCCTTCTGATTGTTCCATATTGTTGCGGGAGCAACACGCTCGACCGCACTATTTAACTTAAATCAAAATAAAAAAAATCAAAAACAATAATGAAAAAATCGATAAGAAAAGTAAAAAACGAAACACTTCACCAGTTGGTTCCTGACGAGCTGGTAGGTGAATTGATCCTTCGTTTCTTTTGTCCGTCACCCGCGTGACCTTCACACAGTAGAGAGCTGTTATGGCTCGTCTAAACAAAGCCGTCTTTCAGGCAAGAAAACTGTTTAGTACAGCACTAATTTTTCACTAGTTCTCACAATTTATCGTTTATAATGTTTATACTCCAGCCCTTGCTGGGATAAACACCTTCACCGATATCGCCTAACTCAAGGTAATGTTACAACAAACAAAGCGCGTGTGTAAACTGAAAGGGCGCTAGGTTACGAATGATGGTATTGAATTTGTTTCTTGTTATTTGGACGATGTTCTCATCGCGGGTAGAAATTTGGAAGAGTGTAAGCAAAAAATATACGTTGTTTTCGGAAAGATTAGAAAAATTCAAAATTAAAGTAAACAGAAAAATGTAAATTTTTTCATGAATTACCATATTTGGGACATATATTGAGTGGGCGAGGGCTAATGTCTTATCCTGATAAAATTTCAACGGCGCAGAACGCAAAAGTACCTACTAACGTAACAGAACTGAAATCATTCCTTGGGCTAATTAATTTTTATAATAAGTTTATTCCGCATTTGTCATCGAAATTGCATCCCTTGTATGTGAAACACTTTATTAGTAGGCTAATTATCGCCTTAACGACTTCACCCAACTCCTAACTTTACGGTGGTCCCAGTGTGCACCTCTTCCTGCTTCCAAAAGTTACATCCACTCTCGGCTCCTCGACTCGGTTGCGTAGTGGTTCTCGGAATTCAGATTTCGGGTCCCTCGTGCGGCAGGATATTTCCAATTGCTAGAGAAGTGACATCCTTCTTTGTCCACAGATTGTTGTCCTCTTGGACCATGGTTGCTTGCTCATACATATTGTTTCGATTCTGTCTTCTCCGTTCACGTTGTTGATTTTTGTTATCTCATGTTACTCATTTCCTCGATTCTGGTTAGAATTTATTTGTTGTACCAACCCTCGATCGATTACATTGATATCGACGTCCTTTACGTATTTGTCGACATTGGTTTCTCCCTCAACGTTTGGCTTATCCGGGAGATTTGCCTACTTGCTTGCTACCTTCAGGCCATATTGATTGTGGGCTACTGAGGCGCTATTTTCAATCACACAGACCGGGTTTGACTGTTCCGACTGTGGCTTTAATCTTTGGTTTAGGCTGATCCAGGTTTAGCCTTCGTTGTCAATACTCCACTCTCAGCTTCATTGAATTTCTCGTTAATAATGGGCTGTCCTGCTTGTTTCGTATTATGACCATTCTTCCACCTCCGAGAACCCCTCCATCTTCTTCCCGTCACCACCGTCCTTTCAAATCCATCCTTGTCGAACGCGTTGGGTAGTGCTCGTGACTACCATCTCCATGGGGAACACACTACTCTGGACTTCTGCTTCCACTTCATGCAAAATCTCCTATGTTTAATAATTTTTTTTTTCATTAGGGTGGATGTACCAATAGTCGCATGCTTAAGGAAAACTTTTGATAAAAAATCGATTAATAGACCTATGGGCAATGTAATTACATTAAACGAAAGCTTTCAGTCCCTACTTCATAGGAAAAATATAAAGATGGCTTAGTAACCAATTTATGTATTCAAAACCGCTTGTACCACTATAGGAACACATGTACCAATAGTGGTGCAATCGCTAATTTCGGTTCCTATTGTTGAAAATCCCATTGCTTTCTTATGGGACTTGCAACTATAGGTACACTACATCAACTATAGGTGCAAGGGAGCTCAAAATTCTAAGAAAATATTTTTTTTCAATAGTTATTTGAGCAAATTTCAAGGATAACAGTTTTATTGTCGCATAATTTTAGTGCGATGAATCGATAAAAAAATATTTGTTGATGGTTGGTATCTTAGTTAGGCGTATAACCCACTACTGCAACTATTGGTACACCTCAACTATAGGAGCACCCACCCTATATGTTATTTGCTTCTTTGTTCTACGTTTTGACAAGTTGATCGCTGTAAATTATTGTTGTACAAAACAAAAAAAAACTAAGTTAAAAAAAAATGGTTTTGTGTAATCATTATTTTAATCTGAAATTTACTATATTTATTATACTTTCATTTATTTACAATTATTTATCGTTCTCTTTAAAATTTGTTGTCATATGTGAGACTCCACTGCTGTGTGCATTAATCGACTTTTGTTTGTAGTTTATGTTGGAAGGGAAAAACCGACTCGATTGGCAATCTTCCTAATCCTCTAATTTTTGTCGGTGATTCTTAGCAAAAACATAGTGTTAGTGGTTAGTATGTTTCCCCCAATTCCTTCTTTTACCCCGGATGTTTTTCTTTTTATTGTACGAGATCTTTTGCTTACTTTGCTCGTTTTAATAATTTCGAGTTCTTTTGCCTGTTGTGCTCGTTTTTGGTAAATTAAAATATTTTTTGTAATTGTATTTTTTTTTTCATAATAATTTTTTCATAATATAATTTTTTTTCTGGTTTTTTTTTTCAAAAATGTTTTGGAGTCGACACATTTTTCGAAGCGAGGTAAGTATTTTTGAGGGAATACTTGGTTATCTTCCTTCCTATCTTTGGTTTCGTGTATGTTGCTTCGACATCTCCCCCTATCCAATTGAGGTTGACCCAGGAGGTTTTCTGCAAATAAAGACTTCAATTCCCGAAAAGATACATGGTATTGTTAACCATGCGGTTATGAAGGGAAAGTACTCTGAAATATTACTTACCATAATTAACTATATCTATCCTAAAAGTATCTGAAAATTGCAATTGCCAAGGTGGACTGGTGCGCAACTTGTGAAACCAAATCGAAATTCTGATTCTGACCATCTCTTGTATTCGATTTTATTATCGCTGTTTTGCAACCTTCTTTCTGGTTGCACTTTTTCCATGTATTCAATTTTATAGTTGTATTTGACGTTTTAAAAAAAGAAATTTTATTATATCCCATATTTTGTACTACAGTCTTCTTGACTTGCTAATAAAAAAAATTCCCATTTTCTGGCTTTATATCTTCTGCCATTTTAAATTGCTTTTTTCGACAGACACTGCTTTTTTTATCTAATACTTCTGTTCAATTCTTTATGCTTTCCTCAATTTAATTTTGTCTTTGTATGTGTTGTCTTTCGTTCGTTATTTTTTTTTATTCATTTCGTTTATATGATAGGCACAAATGCGTTAGCTTGGTGGTGCCAAATGCTTATGTTTTTACATTTTGGATATCTTAAAACTAGGAGGTTACAATGTTGAAATATTTTTTTTTACAAAGGAAAAAAAAGTTTACAGCTATCTTAAGACTAGAAATAAGATTCAATATACATGAGAGGGCCAAAAGATTTTTCATGAAAAAATTTAAAACAAGGGATTCACTTTGATATACAAGAGGGGGAGTAATAGTATTTTACGAAATATTTTACGGTTATCTTAAAACTAACAATATAGTTTAGTACACAAAAGGGGGAACAAATATTTATGAGAAACTTCACAGAAATTTTAAAACTAGGGATTCAATTCTATTTACAAGATGGAGGACAAGAGTTTCAATAAAGAGTAAAAATTATAGCTATCTTAAAACTAGGAATACAGAATACTAATTTGAATTTTTTAACTAAAACTTATGCTTGGTCAAGATATTCAGAGGGTGGCTTATTTCCGCATCAGTGTAGCAGCAGTTGTATCAAGGACAGGGGAGAGACAGGGAAAGAAGAGCAAAACTTGCAACTTTCGCTCGAACGGGGGGGGGGAGGGGGATCAGCGAAACAAATTTGCGCCTCAGTCTAGTAAGTCGTCGAGTACCGGATTGGCGGATGGTATTCTTCGGACCCGCGGGGAATCCTTCAAAAGTCATCGGACCTCGAGTCGCTCTCGCTTCAGTTTCCTTCTATGCAGGCGTTGTGGTAAGGGCGACGGCGGTTACATAGTGGCACTCTGGAGCTGATCGGTTCCACAAGGCAGGAGGAAACTCTAAAAACGAGAAATAAAAGAGAGGGGCTAAATTGGGATATTTATCGTTTTATGAAGGTATAAATAAGGGACATATAGGGGAAATCCCGAGTTGCCAGCATATCTCGGACTGGTACATTGGGTGGTCTACCTCGGGTCCGAAGGGATTCCTTTAACTGAGACCTGGCGTCACAATACCCGGCGCATACCCAGACAACGTGTTCGATGTCGTGATAGCCCTCGTCACAAGCGCACAGACTACTCTCCGCAAGCCCAATACGCCGCAAATGCGCATCCATGGTGTAAGTCGGGACATTACGCGAATAAAATCCCGACCCACATCCATCCCCCCGAACCAAGGCTTCGTTGATACCTTTGGGATAATCGAATGTAGCCATCGTCCAAGTTCCCCATTGCTCCACGAGGTTTGCCAACTGTTGAGCGTCCTTTGACGACAAATACTAAAAAATTCGTTGAAGCAGATTGGTCTTTCGTATATGTCACCATTTAATGCGCCCACCTTTGCTAATGAGTCGGCCTTTTCATTGCCCGGGATAGAACAATGAGTGGGGACCCAAACAAAGGTAATCTGATAAGATTTTTCAGCTAACGTACACAAGGACTCCTGTATCATCCCCAGAAAATACGGCAGTTGCTTTTTAGGCTTCACCGCACGAAGAGCCTCGATAGAGCTGAGGCTGTCCGAAACGATGAAGTAGTGATCTGTGGGCAGAGTGTCGATGATCCCAAGGGTGTACTGAATTGCAGCTAACTCTGCGACGTAAACTGAAGCGGGATCATTGAGCTTGAATGAAGCGGTGATAGTATTGTTGAAGATACCGAAGCCAGTGGACCCATCGAGATTTGATCCGTCAGTGTAAAACATTTTGTCGCAGTCGACTTCTCGGAATTTATTATAAAATATATTGGGGATCACCTGCGGGCGTATATGGTCCGGGATTCCACGAATCTCTTCCTTCATGGATGTGTCGAAGAAAACAGTAGAATCAGAAGTATCTAGGAAACGGACACGGTTGGGATTGTACGAAGAAGGATTGATGCTATGTGCCATGTAGTCGAAGTACAAGAACAATGAGCAATCGATATGAGAGTTCCCAAAATCGATTTTTTAGCGGAAGAACGCCCGCCAGCACTTCGAGACTCATCGTATGGGTCGAGTGCATGCAACCCAAGGCAATGCGCAAGCAACGATACTGGATTTTCTCCAGTTTGATGAAGTGTATGCTCGCAGCGGAGCGGAAACAGAAACACCCGTACTCCATCACCGACAATATCGTTGTTTGGTACAACCTGATCAGGTCTCCTGGGTGAGCACCCCACCATGTTCCAGTTATTGTTCGGAGAAAATTGATCCTTTGTTGGCATTTCTGTTTCAGATACCTAATGTGACATCCCCCGGTACCTCTAGAGTCGAACCAAATCCCGAGATATTTAAATGTGAAAACCTGGTTGATCGTTGCACCCATTAATAAAAGCTGGAGTTGCGCCGGCTCACGCTTCCTAGAAAAAAACAACCAACTCAGTTTTCTCCGTGGAGAACTCAATACCCAGCTGAAGAGCCCAAGCAGACAAATTGTCCAAGGTATTTTGTAATGGTACTTGCAAGTCGGCAGCTTTGGGCCCTGTAACAGAGACCATCCCGTCGTCTGCAAGTTGCCTTAGCGTGCATGAATTGGCAAGACAATCGTCAATGTCATTCACGTAGAAATTGTAGAGCAGGGGACTTAGACATGAGCCCTGGGGAAGACCCATGTAGCTAAATCGCGATGTTGTTAAATCGCCATGCGAAAAGTGCATGTGCTTTTCAGACAACAGGTTTAGCAAAAAGTTATTTAAAATTGGCGAAAGACCATGCTGGTGCAGCTTCTCTGACAGAATGTTGATAGAAACTGAGTCAAAAGCCCCCTTAATATCCAAGAAGACTGATGCCATCTGCTCTTTGTTAGCATAGGCCATTTGGATTTCTGTAGAAAGCAACGCAAGGCAATCGTTCGTCCCTTTGCATTTGCGGAAGCCAAATTGTGTATCTGACAGTAAGCCATTTGCTTCAACCCAATTGTCGAGGCGAAACAAGATCATTGTCTCGAACAACTTCCGAATACAGGACAGCATTGCAATCGGCCGATACGAGTTGTGGCCGGAGGCTGGTTTTCCTGGTTTTTGGATGGCGATGACCCTCACTTGCCTCCATTCATAAGGGACAATGTTACCCTCAAGAAACTTGTTAAATAAATTCAACAAGCGCCTTTTTGCAGTGTCAGGCAGATTCTTCAGCAAGTTGAATTTGATTCTGTCTAACCCTGGGGCGTTATTGTTGCACGATAAGAGAACAAGTGAGAACTCCACCATCGAAAACGGTGTTTCGTTCGCGGTATCGTGAGGAGACGCGGCGCGGCACGTTTTCTGTACCTGACAGAGTCCGGACAGATCTTCTTGGCGAAAGCGAATATCCAACGGTTTGAATATGACACGTTCTCGTTGGTACTATTACGGTTACGCATACGTCGAGCCGTACCCCAAAGAGTGCTCATCGCTGTTTCTCTCGTTAACCCGTCGACGAACCGGCGCCAATAACTGCGTTTTTTGGCTTTCATTAGACTCTTCATTCGCCTTTCTAACGACGCGTACTGTTGATAGCTAGCGGGTAACCCGTCTTCCCGGAAGGCGTTATATGCAGTGGACTTTTCCGCGTACAGCTCTGAGCACTCTTTATCCCACCACAGGGTGGGAGACCGTCCATGGGTATTCGCGCTGGGTACTGGTTTAGTCTGAGCTTGATTCGCATTGTCGAGAATCAAGCCAGCCAAAAACATGTACTCTTCCTCCGGAGGAAGTTCTTGAGTGGATTCGATTTTAACGGATATCGCGGTCGCGTAACTCTTCCAATCAATGTTCCGTGTGAGGTCATATGAGACATTGATTGTTTCCGATGGTCTTGAACCGTTAGCAATTGAAATCACGATAGGCAAATGATCGCTACCGTGGGGATCAGGGATCACCTTCCACATGCAATCTAACTGTAGCGATGTCGAGCAAAGCGACAAATCCAACGCGCTTGCGCGTGCTGGTGGTGTAGGAATCCGCGTCATTTCTCCCGTGTTTAAGATGGTCATGTTGAAATTATCGCAAAGGTCTTGGATTAATGTTGATCTATTATCATCATGAAGACAGCCCCATACCGTACCGTGCGAGTTAAAGTCTCCCAGAACTAGCCGCGGTGCCGGTAAGGATTCCGTGATATTACAAAGCGTTCGGTGCCTTACCGAGGCTCTAGGAGGAATGTAGATGGAAGCAATGCAAAGGTCTTTACCTTTGATTAAAACTTGACAAGCGACAATTTCAATGCCTGGTGTCGAGGGGAGGTTAATTCGGTTGAAAGAATAGCACTTTTTGATCCCCAAAAGTACTCCTCCATAGGGGTTTTCTCGATCCAGACGAATTATATTAAAGTCGTGGAAGTTGAGATTTATATCGGAAGTTAACCAAGTTTCACATAATGCGAAAGCATCACATTTTAAACTATTTAGTAAAAATTTAAAGGAATCGATTTTCGGGAGGATACTTCTGCTGTTCCACTGTAGAACAGTGATCGAATCGGTGACCTCGTTCGATGACTTAGCCATCGAAGGATACGATCGCTGCAAGGAGGGGCCATTTAGTAGTTAACTGCTTCAAAAATGTTTGCACTATAGGGAGAAAATGTAACAGAATGCTTTTAAGAGGATCAGTAACATTGAAAGCTGTGAAAATTAAGTCCACTATGTCAGAAAATTTCATTAGTCCGCTACTGGACTGAGTATCTGTTTGAAAAAAGGGGACACTTGGGGTTTTTGATGTCCCTGGAAGTGGTGGGTACTCCTTGTTAGAATTAATATTTCCAAGTCCTGGAGCAAATTGCTTCGGCTTTTGTGCATCACTTCCGTTGGATTTATTGTTTGTAGATGGCGCACTCTGAGTGGACGACACCTTGGCACCCTTACGAGGCAATGTAGGGGAGGCTGGATTTCTCCTCTTCCTGGATTCCCCTGGGTTAACCAAAGATGTTCCCTCTCGTGGGTCGTCAGATTCTTGCTCAACGTTAGCCAAACCAGCATAGGGATTTTCGGACAGGACAGATGATTTAAGAGCATGTGAAGGGCCCCCGCAGCAAATACACTTTTCAGTTTCTTTGTCGCAAGAGTCATCCTCATGCTCTCCTTCGCATTTGCCGCATCGTTTCTTATTTCCACAATATGTGGCTGTGTGGCCCAACTGCTTGCAATTGCTGCAGTTCATGACCCGCGGTACGAACAGGCGAACTGGTAGGCGAACCCTGTCAAGGAGGATGTAGTTGGGAAGAGAGGACCCGGCGAATGTCACCCGTATCGAGCCTGATAGAGAGTAGGTAGTCTTACCTCCCTCGGTGTTTGCGGTATAGAATTGCTTGCATTCCAAGATCTTAATCTGTTCAAGTGAGGGGTCCTTAAAGCAGCCAACCCCGTGCTCCAACAGTTCTTCGCATTTCAGGCCCGGTTCGGACACTACCCCATCGATTTCACAGGCCACACAAGGCACGTACGCTTTAAATTCCCGCGTAAAGCGCTCACAGCAAGCAATCGCGTTTGCCTGGCCGAGATCATTCACTAGAACACGTATCTTGTTTGCCCGAACACGTGTTATCTGAGTTACGGCCGGGTAATTAGCAGTCAGATCTCGAGAAAGTTTTAATATATTAACCGGTTTCTCTCCGGTCCGAAAATATACCACCCATGGCCCAGAGGAACCTTCTGGGTACTGCTTTATACGGGGAGCAATGCGAGTATTAGGGGGATCAGGGACTTCCATGATTACATCAGATGGTTTTTCGCCCTCGGCCATTTAAGCACGAGGGCAGAGCGTTATATAAACGGGAATGTGTCTTATTATTTGGTTACAAGGTAGAGTAAAAGTTGGGAAAAGGAAAGAAAGCAAACCAGGAAAAAAATAAAGCAAAACTTATCTGCAAACAACGTCGATTGTTCCGCACCAGCGAAAACAATGTTCTGGATTTACTGCCGGCACCAGCAGAATGGCAGCTAACGAACGAACAAAGGATGACCTTCAATCACTGAAATTTACACACCGAACACCACTGTGAAATATAACGATCCGTTCCGTTCAAAGGTTGGGAGACGTATGATTTCGTTCGTTATGTTTGTCATTTTTTTTTATTCAAATCGTTTATTTGATAAGGCACGTTGCGTTAGCTTAAAGGTGCCAATTTTGTTTTGTTTTACATTTTAAATTGCTTAAAACTAGGGGATTACATATTGATTTTTTTCAAAATGAAACTAATGCGATTTTATAGCTATCTTATATATCTACACAAAGGGATAATATTATTTTCGTAAGATTAGGGGGGTCATTTAGTTTTTGTGGCAATATGGTTTGACATTTTTATCAGTGAGATTATTGGAGCAAATAATGTTTAACTAAGGGGGACAATTTTTTACGACTAACTTAAAACTAGGAATAACTAGAGGGCATGGTTGAATTTTGTGAAGATTCGTAATTATAGTTATTTTTGTGGGTAGTAGAGTTGGGCATTTTCAACGAGATTATATAATATAATAGTTAAAACTAGAAGAGACAAGAAGAGCTAAATGCTTCGTGATGATATTGGGGGGAGGGGGGTAGGGGTGTTACTTCTGGGTATAAGAGTCAGGGGAGGGAGGGTAGACAAAGATGGCAGGGAGAGAAAATTATTTCAGTTTCAGGCATCGTGAGATCAACGGATGGATTACAAACTCGGGTGGCCTTCATCAGGGGAATCATGTACTGGGACGCCGGGTGGTCCTCCTCAAGATGGCAGGGGCTTTTCCAGACGATTTCGTAGTACGGCTCAGATGTGGATCGGCTACATTTCGAGTTAAGCGTGTTATGTTCGTGCCGTAGGTCCCGTGTTTGTTGGCTCATTCGATACAGATGCTTTGATACAGGTGGAAGAGGGTTCTGAGAATGATAAGGAAAATAAGAAGGGGCAGTTAGACTTGTATATTGATGGTTTTCACAAAGGTGTATATAAGGGACATATAGAGGCCATCGCGGCTTGCCAGCACATCTTGAACCGGGACGTTGGTTGGTCTTCCTCGGGCCCGCAGGGTATCCATTAGCCGAGACCTAGCGGAACTGTACTCGGTGCACGCCCAGACAATGTGCTCGATGTCGTGATAGCCGTCGTCACAAGCGCAGATACCACTATCCACGAGCCCAATACGCCGGAGATGTGCATCCAGCGTGTAATGGTTTGCCATGAGTCGGGAAGTCACACGAATGAAGTCACGACCCACATCCATCCCCTTGAACCAAGGTTTCGTTGATACCTTAGGGATTATCGAATGTAGCCACCTTCCCAGCTCTCCACTGCTCCACGAAGTTTGCCAACTTTCGAGGGTTGATGAGTAATACTGAAAAATTCGCTGAAGCAAATTGGTCTTTCGTAAACGTCTCCTTCTAAGGCACCCACCTTAGCTAAGGAGTCTGCCTTCTCATTGCCCGGAATGGAGCAATGAGAAGGGACCCATACCAAGGTAATCTGGAAAGAGTTGTCAGATAAAGCACTCAGTAGCTCCCGTATTTTCCCCAAAAAAACGAGGAGTGCTTTCCATGTTTCATCGAGCGAATAGCGTCAATGGAACTGAGGCTATCTGAAACGATGAAGTAATGGCTTGGGGGTAATGTTTCAATGACTCCAAGGGTATACTGAATGGCAGCTAGTTCTGCGGCGTAAACTGAAGCAGGGCCACTGAGTTTGTAGGAGGCGGTGAACTTTTGATTGAAAATACCAAAGCCAGTGGATCCTTCGAGGTTTGATCCGTCAGTATAAAACATCTTAGAACAGTCGACTTCTCGGAATTTATTATAAAAAATGTTTGGAACCACTTGTGGGCGTATGTGGTCCGGAATTCCACTAATCTCGTCTTTCATGGATGTGTCGAAGAAAACAGTAGATTCAGAAGTATTTATGAAATGCACACGGTTGGGATTGTAAGAAGAAGGGTTAATATTCTGCGCCATGTAGTCAAAGAACAGGGACATGAAACGGGTCTGAGAATTGAGCTCAACAAGCCTTTCGAAATTTTCAATCTCGACCGGGTTCAAGATATCGCATCGAATGAGCAATCGATATGAGAGTTCCCAAAATCGATTTTTCAACGGGAGAACGCCCGACAGCACTTCGAGACTCATCGTATGGGTCAACTGCATGCACCCTAAGGCGATACGCAAACAACGATACTGAATTCTTTCGAGTTTGATGAAATGTATGTTCGCGGCGGAGCGAAAGCAGAAGCATCCGTATTCCATTACCGACAGTATCGTTGTTTAATACAACCTAATTAGGTCTCCTGGGTGGGCACCCCACCATGTTCCGGTTATTGTACGAAGAAAGTTGATCCTTTGCTGGCATTTCTGTTTCAGATACCGAATATGGCATCCCCAAGTACCTTTCGAGTCGAACCAGACCCCTAGATATTTTACTGTGAAGACCTGAGCGATAGTTTGACCCATTAATAGAAGCTGTAGTTGTGCTGGTTCACGCTTCCTTGAAAATACAACTTGCTCAGTTTTCTCCGTGGAGAATTCGATACCCAGCTTAATAGCCCAAGCAGACAAGTTGTCCAAGGTATTCTGTAATGGTCCTTGTAGATCGACAGCTTTGGGTCCCGTAACAGACACCACGCCATCGTCTGCAAGTTGCCTTAACGTGCAGGAATTGTCAAGACATTCATCAATGTCGTTGACGTAGAAATTGTATAACAGGGGGCTTAGACATGAGCCCTGGGGAAGGCCCATGTAGCTAAATCGTGATGTCGATAAGTCACCATGCGAAAAATGCATGTGCTTTTCCGACAACAAGTTTAGTAAAAAGTTGTTTAAAGTCGCCGAAAGACCATGCTGGTGCAGCTTCTCTGAAAGAATGTTGATCGAAACTGAATCAAAAGCCTCCTTAATATCTAGGAACACTGATGCCATCTGCTCTTTGCTAGCATAGGCCATTTGAATTTCAGTTGAGAGCAACGCAAGACAATCGTTCGTCCCTTTGCCTTTGCGAAAGCCAAATTGTGTATCTGACAGTAAGCCATTTGCTTCGACCCAATTGTCGAGGCGGGATAAGATCATTTTCTCGAACAACTTCCGGATACAGGATAGCATTGCGATCGGACGGTACGAATTGTGGTCGGAGGCTGGTTTATTAAATAAGTTCAACAAGCGTCTCTTGTCAGAGTCAGGCAGATTCTTCAACAAGTTGAATTTGATTCTGTCTGGCCCCGGAGCTTTATTGTTACACGACAAGAGAGCAAGTGAGAACTCCACCATCGAAAAAGGTTCGATGGTGGAGTTCTCACTTTGTTCGCGCTATCGTGAGGAGACGCGGCGCGGTAAATCTTCTGTGCCGGGGCGGAATCCGGACAAACCTTCTTGGCGAAATCGAATATCCAACGGTTTGAATATTCTGCACTCTCATTAGTACTGTTTCGGTTTCGCAAACGCCGGGCCGTGCCCCAAAGAGTGCTCATCGATGTTTCTCTCGTTAGTCCGTCAACGAACCGGCGCCAGTAACTACGTTTCTTGGCTTTCATCAAACTCTTCATTCGCGTTTCCAACTTCGCATATTGTTATTGATAGCTAGCGGGTAACCCGTCGTCCCGGAAGGTCTTAAACGCGGCGGCCTTCTCCGCGTACACGTCTGAGCATTCTTTGTCCCACCACGGATTAGGAGAGCGTTTTTGTATGTTCGCGCCGGGTACTGGCTTAGTCTGAGCTTGATTCGCGCTGTCGAGAATCAAGCCAGCCAAAAAGCTGTACTCTTCCTCCGGAGGAAGTTCTTGGGCAGATTCGATGTTGTCGGATATCGCGGCAGCATAGCTCTTCCAATCGATATTTCGTGTGAGGTCATACGAAATATTGATTGATTTCAATGGCCTTGAATTGTTATTGATTGAGACTACAATCGGCAGATGATCGCTGCCGTGGGGATCAGGAATTACCTTCCACGTGCAATTTAACCGCAGCGATGTTGAGCAAAGGGACAAGTCTAAGGCGCTTGGGCGCGCTGGAGGAGCAGGAATCCGTGTCATTTCACCCGTGTTTAAAATTGTCAAATTGAAGTTATCGCAAAGATCCTGAATTAAGGAAGACCGGTTATCATCATAGGCAACCCCATGCTGTACCGTGAGAGTTAAAGTCTCCTAAAACTAGTCACGGTGCTGGCAGGGATTCTAAGATGTCTTGTAGCCGTCGGTGCCCAACCGCGGTGTTGGGGGGAATATATATGGAAGCTATGCAAAGGCTTTTGCCTTTGGTTGTTACTTGACAAGCGACAACTTCAATACCTGTTATCGAGGGAAGGTTAATTCTGTAGAAGGAATAGCACTTTTTGATCCCCAAAAGCACTCCTCCATAGGGGGTGTCTCGATCCAGGCGAATAATATTAAAGTCGTGGAAGTTGAGATCTATGTCGGAAGTTAACCAAGTTTCACATAATGCAAATGCATCGCAACTCAAATTATTTATTAAAATTTTGAAGGAATCGATTTTCGGGATGATACTTCTGCAATTCCGCTGTAGAACAGTGATCAAATCCGTGACCTCGTTCGATGAGTTAGCCATCGAAGGATACAATCGCTGAGAGGAGGGGCCATTTAGCAGTCAACTGCTTCAAAAATGTTCTCACTGTAGGGAGAAAAGCTAACATAAGACTTTTAATAGGATCAGTAATATTGAAAGTTTTTATTATCCACTCCACTATGTCCGAGAATTTTATAATTCCAGTGCTGTGATTACTCTAGAACTGAAACAAAGGAACACTTGGGATTTTTGATGTTCCTGGAAGTGCTGGGAACTCCTTCTCTGAGCTTAATCCTCCGAGACCAGGAGCTAATTGCTTCGGTTTGGTTGCAACACTTCCAATAGATGTGACTTTCGGAGCCCCGTCAAGGGACACCTTCTGGCCTTTACAAGGAACTTTACGAGAGGAAATGTTCCTCCTCTTCCTATAAATTCTAGGCACCCTAGTAGATGTTCCCTCTTGTGGGTTACCTGCCTCGCCCTCGTCAGGAGGCAAGTGAGTATAGATGTTTGCTGAGGATGGTGGCGTAGCATTCTTTAACATTTCTGCGAAAGAATGTTTGGATCGTCCCGCAAGGGAAGGTTTCAGTTTATCCCCGCGTAGTTTGTACGCGGGACATGCCGAGATATCATGCAGACTCTCCGCACAGTAAGGACACTTTTCGGCTTGCCTACTGCACGAATCATCTAGATGATTCTCCCCGCATTTTCCACAGCGGGCCTTATTGCTACAATGGGTGGCTGTGTGACCCAGTTGTTTACACTTTGTGCAATTCATGACCCGCGGCACAAACAGACGCACAGGCAGACGAACCTTGTGCAAGAGGACGAAATTTGGCAAAGCGGTACCAGCGAAGGTCACCCGATAAGAGTTTGATTGGGGGTACGTTTTTGAACCATCCCCCGCAACTACTACTGAGTGCAAACGTTTGCACTCAAGTATTTTAACTGGCTGAAGTAAGCGGTCTCTGAATCGGTCAACCCCGTACTTCAGCAGGTCCTCGCACGTCAAACTCTCATCAGTTACGACGCCTTCGGATTGTACTCTTACAGCCGGAATATACACGTTATAATCCCGCGTAAAGTGCTCACAGCAAGCAATATCGTTTGCCTGCTTTGAGTTGGCTAGCAACACCCTTATCTTGTCCGAGCGGACCTTTGAAATTTCGGTCACAGCCGAGAACCGTTCCGTCAGGTCTCTAGAAATCTGAAGAAGATTCAGTGATTTAATCTTGGGCCGAAAGAAGACCACAAATGGGCCAGTTGAGAGTTCTGGATAGCATTTGGGCCGGGGGGAGCCTTAGAAGTTGAACTCGATTCAACTTCCATTTGACCATCCGGAGAGGGAACCATAGAAAACGTCAACGCACGGGGTCAGCGCCCGCGCAGACGGAAGAAAGCAATAAATGTGTTACAAAAGACAAAAACCACTTAGCTTTAAACTAGTGTCCAACGACGAACCGATCCAGCTTATACAGCTGGCTATTGTTTAATCCTCACACGCGAGCAAAAGACTGAGGACCGAACCGAACTGGCAAAATAACCTTGAATGCGGATTAACACTATTCTTTATTGCCTCACACAGCACTACGGACTAGAAAAAAACAACCTCGGTCTCGATGGAGAGCTCGAAAACGAATGAAAATGTTTGTCATTTATTTCTAGTGCCATTTAAATGAAACAAGTATATTTATATGTATTGGCAACTATTGCATAAATACTTAGATAATATAAATATGTACACACGTTTGCCCAACTATGTACATTTTGCTTAACGGGATTGAATTTCCACAAGGTGTGGACTATTGGAGAATCTTTCACTTTCCATCGGTGGAAAAGCCCTTTTTCTAGATGGCTCGAGTATGTAGCCTCTGATGATTTCACAGTTCGGTCATTACCTCGTAACTGATTACTTTCGCTTTCGCCTTAAGCTAAGATATACTGGTTGTCGTTATCGTTTTCTCCGGTTTGCTCCTTAAAACCGGAATACGAAATTTTCGTCATTGACATAATTCCCATAATTATACCCAAAGTAGTTATTTTCCCTCAACGGGCTTTTATCAAAGCCATTAACATGTTGAGCTTCCGAAATATTTTCTGATCCGCATTGTGGGATCACACTATTTATGCATCTTTCTTCGTTGTGTTCTTGTTCATCCTCAGAAATTTTTCCGGTACATGTAACATAATTATTGTCGTTCTCCTCTTCTAAGTCAACAATATTTTTCGTTTTACTACTTTTCTCATCATCATGAGTTTCAACATTACTATTCGTGATCGCTTGCTCTGTTTGGCACGCTTCCTCAACTATAATTGTGCATTCATGCGTTATCATTGTGGGCGTTTCATTATCCCTTACTTCCATTTGACCTTCATTATCTGTCAAATTTATTTCTTCTAATTCGTCATTATGCACTTTCTCCAAATCTGTGGTAGTGCAAACTTTTTCTTGCTGATGCAATAACTAATTTTCATCAGGTAACATCTGAACTGGATTATTACCGTTTTCCGACATGGTGAAAGACCGTTCGAGGTCGTAATATCTTCTATCATGATGAATTAAATTATTATTTGCGCTTTCTTTATTGTTTATAGCGCAATTCACACTTACTTCGTTACTTTGGTCCCCATAATGACCCACTTGTTCGTAGTTAACATATGGTTCTTGTTTGTTAGTGTCTTTATTCTGATCATAATCGGACCAGTTCGTTCTCGAATGCATTTGCGGTGAATGATCATATTCAATTTCTTGTGTATAATATTGTCCCGGAAGATTTTCTTTCAGGTTTTCGAAGTCTCCCATTATCGAATTGCTACAATTGCTAACGTTTTCCTCATTCTGGAAAATTTCGAAATTTTTTTTTTGTCATTGTAATTTATTGCGCTGAGGTCATCTTCAACGTCTTGGTTAATCGGACCATTTGAGTTGACAAACCGATCGTTATTATTGTTATAAAAATCCCGCTGACATGACTGTTCAGCGTAGCAATCATATTCATTGAAGCTGGTGCAATAGTTTTCCGGTTGTTGCTTATTAGCCCAACACAACCGTTTTTCAATATTTTTAAGATGGTACATACGAACACTATCCTCTTCTAAAAGTTCTACCAGCTCTTTAAACGAAGCTGTTCGGTAGCCTCTCGCTGAATTCTTGAGGTTTACATCTTTCAAATCAGCTATAAAATGAATTCTCAAATTTTTCTCTGCATAAGGGTCCGGTTGCTGGTCCTGTTAGGTGTAAAATTCATCAATTTGATCCATGATACAGAGTGCTCTATCGGCATACTCCTTAAAAGATTCATTAAAATTTTGCTCTAAATCTTCCATTTGCAGTGCGATTGCTTTTGCAGATATTTTCATACCAAATTGCTCTTTTAAATTACGAGCCATTTCATTCCAGGTCTCGGCTTTTATTCGTCTTATAAATTTAGCCGCCTCGACTTTCATTTTTATCAACACTACATTCAGTAGGTACTTCTGGCTTTCTCCTTCTGGAATTTCATCGGCAAAAAGCTGTATTTGCCCTAAAAATGGCACCAACTCATAGGCTGAGCCGTAAAATTCTGGGATGCATTGTACTGCCTCCAGCATAGGAAATCGCTAAGCATTTCTGCCACCGTTATCATTCCTTCCAATATTCATAGTGGCAAATTCGAACTTAATTCCACTCATAAAACTTTGATGGGCTTATGTTTCCAAAAAAAAATTAAAAAGAATTTCATCATTGCTACACGTGATTCATAAAGTAATTAATTAGTCACTTTGCGCAAAGCATCGTGTGACATAATATAGTCTTGACCGTGGTCAAGACAGCACATAACAGTGTTTTTACCCAAAGGTAAACACCGTATTCTAATGGCCTGCATGGTTTTCAGTTATGTTCGCGGTCAGGTTATTGAAACCTGACCTTCAATTTTCGACGCTTGCATTGGCTCGAACCTGACCTTTAATTCGTTCTTCCAACTGTTTTGCGCTATGTAGGTAGTTCTGCCGTTGTTTATTCAAACAGCTGTGCTGCATAGCGGAGCGAAAAAAAAATGCTGACCAAAAATTTGGCTTCTCGCAGTCGTGCTTTTTATGAAGCTTGCTCCCCTGGTAGGAGACTGGTAAGAACCGCTCGAAAGAGTTAAAAAAACAGCTGCAATGCAACTTCGGAATGAGAACTGTACTTAGCAGTACCCAGATTGGGACCAAATCTATATTGATAATGTGAAACTCAGACGTAGCTCGTACGCTTCTGTTTATTTATTAATTTGTTAAAAGCAAACACAAACACATATAGTGCTGTGTGCTTTCCCATTTTTAAATTGATTCGCCAGAGGCTTGTTCTGAGCGATACTAACAATGTATGTTTCTCTGGTATTGGGTGATGATTAATTCTTATTAATTTTCGAACTTTCTGTGTTTCCGAATGACCGACTTAGTACCTTCCGGCTTTATGTTTACTTGCCAGGAGGTTGGGTTGCATTATATGATTTTTTTTTGTGCGAGACGGTTTTCATATTGAATGAAACGTTGGACAGCTACTTTTGCGTGTCACTTACATTGTGCTGCTCCGGGTCATGATACCCTGGTAGCACTTTCTGTGGAGCTTTAATCAGTGATCCTTATATCCTTAAGGAGGGTTGATATTAATAAAAAAAAAAATTGACCTGATAGCTTGGACTCGCCATTTCTATCGGTCTGTTAGTGTTAGTATAACAAATTTGTCATCGAGTTAGTTTTGTCATCAATCTGAAAATTAGTGATTATTTGCTTAAATTATTACTTAAAACCCCGTATATAGCACCCCTATCCTATTTGTATTGAACTGACACAAGTCAACATCTCAGCGGGCGCACAATTCATGAGCCACACTGACAGTTCAAATTGTTCCGCTTGTCTCACTCGAAGCTCGATTTTCGCTAGCCAGATTCCATACGGTATGACTCAATCTTTTTTCCTTTTTTTATTTCGACTATGTTAGTCAAATTTTTTCTTTTTTACGTTTTAACGACATTCAATTAGCTAGAGATTACTGGGTAGGGAAAGTTATGAAACTTAGAGCCATAGTACTCAAGTGAGAGCAAGGATGTGAAGTAAACAGATCGGAAAGCTAGAAGTGGCAGGGTCATTAGAACAGGCTTAATATCATGCGGGCTTAATTTTTGCCTTCTGATAATGAGGGTCGAGCTTAGGCAGAATAACTACGAATCACCCGAGTTCACTATCATGTGTCCTTGATAAAGGTAGACGTATCTATCTTTACCGTGACAACCGGCGGTTTCATAACTTTCCCTACCCAGTAATCTCTAGCTAATTGAATGTCGTTAAAACGTAAAAAAGTATGACTCAATTTTTAGATATTTGTTTACAACATAGTGCACCAACAAATTAAACGAATTCGACTATCACAAAATTGTGTCGAATGAAATTGATTCTGTTTATTGTGGATCAACCCTAGCACGACGTTTCAGATGTTGGCATAGAAATCATGGCGGCGTAGCAGATACCTGCTTAACCCTTAAATGCGCAATGTTGTTCCCTTTTAAAGAATCAAAAGAACATTGAATGTGCAGTGGAGATCTTTTATAATATTTTATGGCAAATAATACAGGAGGAAGTTCCACTCACGAAAAAACGACGAAATCATGCATCCAAAAATCCAGTTTGGTTCAACAAGGAAATTATTAATTTGAAAAATCGGAAGCAAAAAGCTCACAAAATTTACAGAAAATACAATAATCATTATAATTTGGAAAAATACCTTAACATTCGTGACCATCTAACTTTGGCTATTTCTTCGGCACTAACTGTATATAATGCAAAAACAAAATGAGATCGTCATGCCCAAAAAACTTTTTTAATTACATCAAAACTAAGTTGAATTCATGCAACTTCCCATCAAAAATGTCTTTAGATGGGAAAGAGGGTGAAACTTCAAAAGATATTTGTAATCACTTCGCAACATTTTTTCAAGAAACTTATTCTAACTATTCAGACAATGATCGTGACTTTGAATATTTTTCTTATTTTCCTGATTATTCAAGGGATGTTGGTGTCAGTCACATTAATGTTCAAGATATCTTGTCTGGTCTCAATGATCTAGATGCCACTAAAGGTTCAGGACCTGATGGAATTCCACCTGCTTTCATAAAGAATTTAGCAACTGAGCTTACGTCACCTTTATTCTGGCTGTTCAATAAGTCACTAGAATCTGGTATTTTCCCAAAAGATTGGAAAAAATCTTTTTTAATACCTATTTATAAATCGGGTAAAAAATCTAATATTCGCAATTATCGTGGAATTGCCATTCTGTCTTGCTTTCCCAAACTTTTCGAATCCATCATAAATAAAACCATTTTCAACCAAGTCAAACATAAAATAACAAATTCACAACATGGGTTGTTTTAAAGGTCGTTCAACTAATACAAACCTTTTAGAATTTGTTGATTACTCGTTAAATGCCATGGATAAAGGAAATCATATAGAAGCTCTTTACACTGACTTCAGCAAAGCTTTCGATAAGCTGGACATTCCCATGTTAATATTCAAACTTGAAAAATTGGGAATCGAGATGAGACTCCTCAATTGGATCAAGTCGTATTTAACAGATCGTCAGCAAATAGTAAAATTGTATGAGATGAAATCTGATATAATTAAAGGTACTTCGGGGGTTCCTCAAGGTTCACACTTAGGACCTCTTCTTTTCATTTTATATGTCAACGACATCTCTCTTATTTTAAAAAACATTAAAATTCTCATATATGCGGATGATATGAAGCTATTTTTAGAAATTATAAATTATAATGACTGTAATGTTTTTCACAATGAAACACAAATCTTTTATATATGGTGTTGTAAATGTTTACTGGAATTAAATGTTAAAAACCTGTTTTAATCGACCTAGCGCTGCAATTGTGCCTTTCTCAATCATGAATCACGAGAATGTGTGCGTTGTTTATATTCATTAAAAGCTTTTAAATGCATATATTAGGGGAACATGGGGAGACTTGACCAAGCGAAAAAAATCTATTTTCGGCTATGGCGTCTTCCATTCGATTGTTAATTTTTTTTCAAAAATATTTTTATAATTGTTTCGATCCCTTAAGGTAATTTTGAAAGTTTGGAGTAAAAAATCCTTTCCTTGCAGAAAATATTACGTGATTAATAAATTTGCATTAAATGATGTAATTTTTTATCAAACTTTGTATAGACATATCTACTCGACTACTAATTACTATTAAATGACTAATATACCATCTTAATCCTTGTGAAGCAGTGAAATGATTTTACATAAACTGGAACATTGAAATAGTTATTACTAGAATTCGCATGAAATTGAACGCAATAACTAATGTTGGGGAGACTTGACCAAGATTTTATAGGGAGACTTGACCAAGTAGCGATCAGCTGAAGTAAGATACAAAATTCCTAATATTTATTATGCTTTGGTATCTACTGTTAATGTTAATCACGCCGTAAAAAAATCCCACCCCAAACATAAGTCTTTATATTTTAAAATTTGTATGCAAAGTTAGCAATAGTAGGACCAAAGTGCCCGGAGAGACAAAGACACATTCAAATAAGGAAAACTATGAGAGAGAGAGACAAATACCGTTCGTCCATGCCGAAACACATTTCCCGAAGCTGCAAAATCGCTTCAACCTCCTGGCGAAGATGGGGGACGAAGAAGATGAAGCCTCATTCCCAAGGCTCGGGGCAAACGACCACACAAGACCCCCCAGGGGATACGGATCCCAACGCAGGCAGGCGAACTCAAGATACAGGGAAACAAGCCGCGAAAGACTGGATCCAAACACACCTGGAGAATCCCGGCCCCGAGACAACCACATGGCACCCAGCACAGCTTGCATGAGATGCCAAGAGAATCCATTCCGAGTAACCGAATTTGAACGGTTCATAGCATGGCTACGAGAAGAATTCCTCGCAGAAACGAGATCCAAACGCTGGGTAAGCGATCTCAAAAGCCTTCAGCAAAAGATTGCGCTAAGGATACAACAGGTGGAATCAGAATTAGACAGGGATCATCTATTGGTCGAGATAGGCCAAGATATACAAGCAATAATTGAAGGGCATCCGCACCCCGAAGAAGAACCTACGAGAACCAACACAGACCGCTATAGTGGCGTGTAAAAGCTAAAAATCCTGCAGCATAACGTCCAAAGCCTTCGCCCTGTCGAAACACGCGAAGAGCTCAACCACTTCCTCAGGGAAAACTCAGTAACCGTGGCACTGCTGCAGGAAATTTGGCTGAAAAAGGAAGAACCGTTCAGATTGGCACACTTTAGACTGGTATCCGCCAGACGAAATCAAGGCTACGGGGGAGTAGGCATCCTGGTGCACGAGACTCTAGACTACGAAACGATTCAGTTCAAGGACATCTTGCCTATTAAAGCGGTAGGGATCAAACTTACAAAAGGTTTTCCCCACTCACTTTGATCTCAGTGTACATCCCGCCGGGACAAAACCTCTGCGGAGAAACCAGATAGAAATTTCTGGAATTTTTCGAGACGTTCAAAAACACTCAAGGAGAAATCCTCATCGGGGGCGACTTCAATAGTCATCACCAAAGCTGGGACCCTAGTTCGTCGAATTGCCCCAAAGGAAACCTGCTCAATAGTGTCCTGGAATCCTCCAAATTCGTACTACTCAACGATGGCACGCCAACGTGCATGTCCACGATCAACAGGAATAGCACAGCAATTGACCTCACACTAGCTACAGGAGGCTTGGCATCAAAAACATCCTGGGAAGTAATCCCACAGGAATTCGGGAGCAATCACCTGTCAATCGCACTAGAAATAGGGAGCGAGATACCGTTAGTTCCAGGAACAGTGAAACGGGTGAACAAAAACAAAGCAGCGGACCTGATCAATCAGCTAAAACCGCAATATATCCACAACCCAGCGGAAATGCAAACAATCTTCGAAGAGAGCACCAATAAAGTCAGTTTCGTTGTCAAGGACAAAAGGGGAACTTCCTCAAGCGCTGGTGGTCAGAGGAAATAAATCAGGCCTATCAGTCCAAGCGAGAAATGTTGCGAAACTATAACCGACACAAAACCATGGCAAACCACATTAGGCTGCAAAAAGCAAGAGCAATACTAAAGGGACTCATCAGAAGGGCAAAGCGAGCTTACTGTCAGGAACTCTCCGAGGCCGTCGACGAAAATACCTCCCCAAGGCAGCTATGGAACATCATCAAGGGCCTGGACACAGCGCTTTCACAACCAGTAAATAGGAAACCAGAAACAACGCTGGAGGAGGCAGAACAGTTTCTAGCACACTACTACGATGGCAAACTCAGAGCGGTCCGGAAACCAACATCAGAGACCCCCATCGACTGGAACGGATACGAAATGGCACTACAAGTCGAGGAAATACTAGGCGCACTACAAATAAATAAGGTTCACTCTGCTCCAGGAGAAGACGGAATGTCCTACGGCATCCTCAAAAAACTTAGACCAGACATGCTGCTAAAGGTATGCGAGATGCTAAACGAAGTCTTTGTTTCCGAAGATATTCTCGACTGATGGAGAACCACCCAGATAAAACCAATCCCCAAAAATAAGGGCGATCCACTAAGCCCCGGATCTAGCCGGCCCATCGCCCTCATGAATGTCAACCTCAAGCTCATCAACTCGGTGATCAACAGCAGACTGAATGAGACAGCGGAAATAGGAAACCTGCACCCCGCTCTATCGTTCGGCTTCCGAAAACACTGCTCAGCTCAGAGCTGCATCAACTACGTCATCAACAAAGTAAAAGACGCCCAACTAGAAAAGAAGCATACCATCGCAGTTTTCCTAGATCTCTCGCAGGCCTTCGACTGCGTCAACCTCCAAAAGCTCCTTGATACCCTGAAATCCCTGGAGATTCCAAACAACCTACCTCAACGATCGACGAGTCATCCTCAAGACAAATGAAGGAGTCGCCTACAGAGAGATCAGCGAAGGTCTTCCCCAAGGATGCCCACTATCCCCAATACTCTTCAATTTCTACAACTCTAATCTGCATCAGATCATTCTCGATGGATGCGAACTCGTCCAGTTTGCTGACGACTTGCCGTGGTGGTGATTGGTACTAGCCTGGAAGAACAACTACCTGATCCAGCTCCAAGCAGGTCTCGAGAAGCTAGAACTAAGAATCAACGTTTCCAAAAGTGCAGCAGTGGCCTTCACGAGAAAAGACACCAGTGGAGTGAGAATCAAAATAGGTCGGGAAAGCGTAGACCTCAACAACACCCGCTACTTGGGATTCACAGTCGACCTGTACGCACAGAAAGCACATCGAAGACATCCGAAACAAAGCTGCAGCGAAACTAAATATAATCAAAATGCTCGGGAAGCGAAGCAGCTGCGCCAACCCTAACACGCTCGTCAAGGTCGGAAACGCCATCATTCGCAGCCCTCTAGAGTACGGTGCTCAAATCTACGGGAACGCGGCAAAAGCGAACCTACAGAAACTCCAAACCATGCACAACTCGTACCTATGCAGTGCGATGCAGTACCTAAAAAGATGGGTGGGTAATGTCAGAGACATAACCGGAGTGAAGTAGAATACACTTTATACCGGTAAATTCTGCTCTGGAATAAGTAATTTTTATGCGATTTCGTCGTCTTTTGCACATTCATAGTTTATTTGGAGTATTTTTTGAATTATCAAGTTGACAATTTGCAACATTCTTTGAAAATATTTTATGAATGAAGGCACGAAAACGAGCGTTTGACCGTCGTCCTACTACCAGCGTCAGAGAAGTAGCAGATCAGCATTTTTCGCTTCATGGCCTGTACCAAACAAACCGCTCGTAAGTCCACCTGAGGAAAGCCTCCTCGCAAGCAGTTGGTAACGAAGGCCGTGTAAAAGTGCCCCAGTCACGGTTGTCGTTAAGAAGCCTCATCGCTACCGAACAGAAGCTGTCGCCCTGCGAAAAATTCACAGCTATCAGAAATCGAGCGGGCCTAAATTGTGACCCAAAATAAACCACAAACCAACATGTTCTTTTCAGGACCAGCCAACTATAAAGTAAGATATAAATGAAATTTTCGTTTTCCATTGCCTTACAACCTCCCTCCTCCTTTCCTCCCGGCTTGAATTACTATCAATCTTGATGATGCTGTGCGGCGGGGGCACAGGCAGTTTCCATTATAGTGGAAAATTTAGGTTGGCGCGTTTTTCCCAAAAGTTTTTGACATTAAAAATGTCTTAATCCACTACCTGGGGCTGGGTGTCATTCTAAATTTTGAAAATCTTCTATGTAACGAAACTATGTAAGGTTTGTACGGTTATAACTTCGCAATTAGTTGATGGATTTCAATCATTTATACACCAATCGATTCAGAAACACCTGACTTGAATATAATTGCTAATAAGTTTGATGTTCTATATAAGTATTCTATTGAAAATCGGTTGAATTGAAATTGAAAAATTTCACGAAAAAGGGGGAAATGTGCATATACGAGGCGGTTATTCCGAGCAGAGCCGTCAATACAGAGCATTTAAGAGGTCAATCAAACAAGGAAAAGTATGTGCTGAATTTCCTTTTTTCCTTATCATTCGATACTTGATGGTCGACGAGTAGTGTACGGACGTACGTACCTAAATGATTCTTATAAACAAACGGCCAATAATTGCCAATGTAATGTACGGAACAAACAGATTCTTGCGATGTTTTGGGAAATAATCATAATAATTGTGTAGCAGATTCCATAGAGGATACGAGTACCGTAAATTTTGATAGAAATGATTTTGTAAAAGCATTAATTAGCCGTGCTTTGATTGGTGGTTTACTTGTTAGCGCCGCCTTTTTGACGATGAACCACATCTGAGATAGGTAAAACGAATTGTCTATAGGAAAAGGTTTGCAGTTTGCATTTGATCATCGTTCAAATCAGTTCGTTTGTCGCCGGCGATTCGCTTCGTTTGTTCCTGGAAGGAATACTCCCCGTTAGCAGCAGCAAACAAAGGCGCTCTCAAAATTGCCTCCATCACTAGACGTGTACAGAAATCGTATTGTTTTTGCAAGGTAACTGCGATATAATATTCACAACAAACAGTCCTTATTAGGACCACAAAATCGTTCTCAGAAGAATTACAAATGAAATTTCCATTTCGTGCTTTGGAAAATAACTTCCCTCTTATCGGGTTAGTTATTTTCTATAATAATATCCGAAAAAATGTGCGATAAAACAAATAAACTGACCAATTGGACGGAAGCAAGAAAATACCTACAAAAACTTGAATCAGAAAAGTAACATTGACGGAAAAATGCTTCGATCGTTTCTAAGTGGTCGATTTGTTTTCCAACCTCAATTATTTGCGCGGTGCTGTACGGAACAAACAGATTTTTGCGCGATTTGTTGGAAAATAATCAAAACAATTGTGTAGTAGATTCCGTAGACGATACGATTTATTACGTTTTGTGTGTAGTTCTAAATAAGTCCGTGGTATTACAAGATGTATCCACGAATAATATGGCTGGCTCACAAAAATGGTCGCATTTTTAATGTCATCGTGGTCGTGTCTTGTACACAACCCTTTAATTTTTTAGCTGTGCTGTTTTCAAGGAAGTTGTAGTAATAGAATTGTAATTGTAGAATTCAAAATAAAATAGTTTATTTCTATTGTCAAAAAATAGCCACGGTAATATTGAACTGAAAAAAGGTGCGAAATCGGCAAAGTCCCAAAAAGTCGATTTTTATAAAAAAAATAATTTCGAGATGACATAAAATCTCGACGTTTCATACATTTTAAAGATGTTTGGCATCAAAAATACGAATTCGATTTCTGAAATTTCATGGGGTCCCCCCTTTGAAAAAAAAAAATTTGAGTTCCGGCTTATATGGGAATTTCACATGTGACCGGACGATTTAGCCTATATTTCCGGACCCATATAAGCGATCCGTACGAAATTTTATAGACATATATGGGGATATTATAGCTATCATTTGGGACTGAGTTTGTGAAAATCGGCCCAGCCATTTCCGGGAAACTGATGTGAGTTCGTAAATTTTAAAAGATGGCCGCTTTTCCCGGGCACTTCCGGAACCGTCTATGGTGATCAATGTAGTCAACGAAAGTTTGGTTGGCCGTCGGTGACCTAGAACAGCAAATTTAAGTTGTTTGAGAGACATTTTAACGAAATTTTTACCTTTTTTGCTTTCATGGGAGTATCGGTTTGAATCACAATTTGCTATGTGATCGCACACCACAACCTGTAACTCCGGAACCGGAAGTCGGATCGAGATGAAATTAAATAGCCATTTACGGGGACGCAATACCTTTCATTTGAGACCAAGTTTAGTCGAATCGGTCTAGCCATCTCCGAGAAACCGATGTGACTGTTATTCTGAATTTAGATACTTCCGCCGGGGCTTCCGGAACCGATGATGGTGGCCAAATAGACTTTGAATGGATGTTAGTGACCTAATACTACAAATCGAAGCAGATGTGGTCATATTTTGGAAAAAATTTCACCTTTATACATTCATTGCAGAATTTATTAAAATCGACATTTTCTGCGTGTTCGTACTCATCACCCTGTAATTCCGGAACCGGAAGTCGGATCCATTAGAAATTCAATAGCAGCCTATGGGAACGTTGCACCTTTCATTTGAGACTAAGTTTGTCAAAATCGTTTCAGCCATCTCTGAGAAAAATGAGTGACATTTTTGGTCACATACACACACACATACGCACATACACACACATACATACATACACACATACATACACACAGACATTTGCCGAACTCGACGAACTGAATCGAATGGTATATGTCACTAGGCCCTCCGTTAAAAAGTCGGTTTTCAGAGCAATTGCAATACTTTTCTATTGAGAAAGGCAAAAATGTAATCTCATGACTTTTAGCAGAAAACAAATCACGGCTTCCGTGTCAATTACATTAGGTAATCAAACCGTTCAGAAATGCGATAAAATAAGAGATTTAGGAGTTATCTTAGATAAAAAAAATTAAAATTTGTGGAACATTACAACACAATTTTTCATAGAGCTAGTAATATGCTTAATTTTATAAAACGCTTCGGATATCACGTTCAAGATCCTTACACAATTAAAACTCTTTACGTAGCATATGTTCGGTCTATTTTAGAATATTGTAGTATTGTTTGGTCACCATTCATAAAAAAAACACAAAGTGAGAATTGAGTCAATCCAAAAACAGTTTCTATTATATGCACTACGCAAGTTAAGATGGACAGTATTCCCTCTTCCATCTTATGAAGCACGTTGTATGTTGATAGATATTCAAACATTGAAAGAACGTCGGGACTATGCTATGATCTCGTTTTTAAACGATATCGTCATGCAGCGTATTGACTCATCTTACATATTGTCATAATTAAATTTATATGCTCCTACTCGTCAATTACGCAATAGAAATTTGTTCGCGATAGGTCATCACCGTACAGACTATGCTAAATTCGGACCACTAAACCAGATGATGGCTGTGTATAACGAGCATTGTGAAAGCATTGACCTTACCATGCCCCGAACAACAACAACAGTTTTTCAACTCTTTACGGCATCATAGTACATAGAAATAGTATACATGATAGTATATAAGCAAATAATATTTGTATAATGTAGTCTACACTTGATTGACGAATAAATAAATAAATAAAATCATCTCAAAATTATTTCAGTGACGCATTGAAGCTGTGAGACAATTTTTACGGAATTTAAAAAAAACTAGGGGTGGGTAATGTCCGGGACATAACCGCGTGTTGACGTGTTAACGCATCATATTATTTAAATTCTGCTTGTATCTCTTTCAAATGGCTAAATTTACATCTTACGTTTGATTCATCGAGTTCAGCGAAATTTTCCTGGGGATTTACAATAGTATCCTGTCCGGTAATCGATTCAGTAAAATAATTTTATTACTGAGTTCTCTGCATAAAATACAGGTATATGGGCATCTGTCAATAAGAGTTGATAGCTTGCGGTGAATTTTCGCCAATAAAAGTTAAGAAATGCTTCAGTTATTCGAAATTTAAATTTTGTTTACTATAGTAAGAGCAGCATGTCAAGAGCATGAGTCAAGATTTTTTAAGGTTATGCAGAAAATTTGCACATACATTTTGTCCTACGTCAACACCCTTGTTATGTTCCGCACATTATTGCGCATTTACCACCAACCTGGACTTTACACTTTCAAAGTGCGAGTTGTCAAAACACATGTATTTTAAGAGTTAGAGATGGTATTTTCATAGACAGACCAGTCGAACTAACCAGTCTATCAGAAGAATTTGAAAGAGGAATGGTGAGTGCGCAGTGCGGTTAGAATCCAGTTTTTAGAGCCACAAGCAATACCTACCCCTAATTTTACTCGTTTCCTCAAATTTTCAACTTTCAACTCAAATATCAATTTATATAATGATTTCAGCAAACAGACGTATTTGTATGATTGGTGGGAGTGTTTGGAAAAGGTTTTAGTGGGAGTTACGACATAAAATAGTGTATTGTAAATTTTACAACATTTCACCTTAACCCCAAACGACGAAATTGAGCAGCAGATGGTTAAGTTGTTTGAAAAAAAATAAAAGACTACTGCGGCTATATCTGTCAAACTTTAGCTTCGGCAGTTCAAAAAGAAACCTTATACATTTCGCTGATGTCAAATTGCATTAGCAAAGGACGACATAACAGGGACATACGTCGAAATAAATCCAACAAATCAGTAAAATATGCCACCAAGCTTGAACAAAACAATCTTTGATTGAACTCTGAAATTATTTACGATAACATTACAACTCTGGGCAAAATTAGGATAAAAAGCCCACTTTTAAGAAGCGTACCGTACTATTTTTACGCAGTATTCAATCAATGAAATGCGTGTACATTGGCATCATCATATTTGGTTCGTTTCTGAGAATCTATATAATAATGAAAATGGTCTGTGGGTGGTAAAAAGTATCTGAGCGCAGCGAAAAATCGGATCGAATGCTATCGTTCAATATCGCACTTTCACTGACAGACGCTACACTAATGAACGGCTTCAATTCAACAGGATGATAACAGAAATAGAGTGAAAATAGGTTCATTGCCCTATTTCGCTCTGGAAATGATTGAAATATTAAGCGATTTCAAGGACAACTTGATTAGCTAAAAGCGGAAAATTCTCTTCATTGCCCCCTTTGATGCCTTCTACTTGAGAAGAAACTTTTCCCTAATTTTGTAAAATTATTTCCAGTCTTGACAAAACTGTGCAGAAAGAAAGTGCTACATGACACAGAAGTCTACACTTCCGATCCAACCTGCAAAAGTACGTCGGCTGCTCTACTTAGCAAACATATGCAGAACGATTGGCTCCGCATTGACAGCCGTGTTAGGGAAGTGCATGTTCACGTGAGAAAAATTTGAGTTCCTCCGAGAGAATCAAAAATACAACTTTCAATTAAATGTTCAATTATACAACTGGTAAAAAATCATGCCTGGCAAGATTTAAAACAACTCCGAAGTGTAGTCCCGAAACCCCGGTTATGTCACAGACATTAGCTCATCTTTTTAGCTCTAATGAAGCAAACAAACAGCAATGTAAATATATCTTTCAATTCAATTCTTTACCAGGATTTGTTTTGGTGGCCCTGAAAAGGGCCGGTGGTGGGGTGTGGGTGTTAACCGGCGACGACTGATTTCATGCTGGCATACTTGATAACGGCATTGGTATCTTCCGATACGGCATGTTTGGCCAGCTCATCCGGCAACTTCAAACGGACGACAGTCTAGTCTGTACTTTGCGCTAGACGAGAGACCTCGTTGAAGATATCCTTTACGAAGCTTTTCATGAAGCCTTCTCCTTTCACGATGTTCTTCTGCGCCTTGCCTTACCGCTAGCTTTCGGTGCCATAGTGACGATGACGCTGCTGCTGCTAGGTGCGAACTGAAACTGATGAAAAAATCGGCTGTACCTATCTTTTATACTCGACCGTAGCGAAACGAAAGTCCATCTTTTTTATGTTTATCGCGTTTCGTTCGTTCGTTGGCCCACCCTTTTAGTGGACGATGTACTGTGCTTATTGCGAATGGCATCGGTGAAGACGAAAGAAAGGAAGGCCTTCGCAACCAAAATTGCATTTCTGGTCGAAAGTATGAACAATCCTCCCTTATCAGGGCGACTATTTTCGTCATATATAGAATTACTTTGATGTTCTCCGCTAGTCTAAATTAACGTACAGCTGGAATGTGAAAAGTTTCTTTTATATATGTCCTGCCCCCATGCTTGCTATTTTTCTATTTGTAATACGAGGCCCAAAAAACCCTATTTTTTGATTGAATGACAATTTTTATTGACGATTTAATTTAACCCATGCTCCACCACTCTGCAGAACAAAAGTTCACTCTCCGATTTGGTGCTGTGATCGCCTTTATTGCATGCATACGATGACTTCAAACCCATCTTAAATATTTGAAATCAGTCGTAAGCTTTTCCTCAATACTTTTCAATGCGAGTTTTTCACATGCTACTGTTGATCGATACAAGGTCGATAAGTTGTTTGCTGGAAAAAATACTTTCCAAGAAAATACACATACACATTTATCGACCTGAGAACACTTTTGGGGGAAATTTCTGCTAAAATTCTTACTAAAATATGATTGGTCGGTACTGAAAAGGACCGCTTGTTGTTTTATTTTGGGGGATACACCGAACTTAGGTCCGGATGCGGCGAGCCAGTTGGATGTCTTTCGGCATATGATCGCTCGCTTGGTGTGGATAGCGCACAGATTGGCATCCTCGAACAAACCAATCAGATAGGCCTCGCTGGCTTCTTGGAGGGCCATTACGGCTGAGCTATGATAGCGTCCATCTGTTTTGAAATCCTGCGCAATCTCATGGACCAGACGCTGGAAGAGCAGCTTGTGAATTAGTAGCTTAGTCGACTTCTGAAAGCGATGTATTTCACGCAGGGCGACGACAGTTCCTGGTCGGTACGATAGAGCAGTAGCTGTGTTTTAATTGGTGGTCTGAATGCAGCTTCTAGGTAGGCGACACACGTACGTGTGTTCTGGTCTGTGTCTTTCACACGTCTGGCTTTGAGAAAAGTTGTGACACTCATATTTATAGGTTTCAGCATTTACGTTGATTCGCATTAAAAGTCGTTTTTGAACTATTTAAACAAGTTTTACACAGCAAATAAGGTATTAGTAGCAAGCGTTGAACGTTTTCCTTTCGATTTATGAAACAAGATTAGTAATTTGTTTAGTAGGAGGAAAGTTTTTAAGGTTCAAAGTGTACGTAACGCTTCCGTTTTGAAAGTATTGAAATGACGCCCAGTATAGTAAAGAAAGACGTAAGTCCTACGTCAATATTTGCGCCTTTAAGGGTTAAAACCTAAAGAAAATAACGTTTGATTGACAGTCGTTGTTTGCCGTGTAAGCAAAGTAAATAAAGTAGAAATGGTTCACTTACCCTGTGCCGTTTCTAATTGTAAGAATCGTACTCCTGATGAGGTGCAATTCTGTTGCTTCCTCCTTTCCGTGGAGCACTTAAGACTTAAAATTCCAAAAGGTACTGCACGCCAGATGAGGTCAACACGCTTATGACTGGTCTGCAAACTGAACTTCTTCAACGCCTTTTATCCAACCGTAAACATTCAATTCATTCATTCAACAGTATTTGCATGTGGAGAGAACTTTTCGATTTCAACTTCAGATCACAAGCAACTTCTAAATCTTCTATGAACTGGTTCACTACTTTATCTTCGTTGGTTATGTTAAATTCGCATCGCTCGCCACTCCATATTCCGTTAACTAGCGAGCTAGTAAAGATACAATTCAAATCAACACAAGATTCACAGATAAATATCCAACGGAGAATCACCTCGTACACACCTGCTGGTTTACTATCTTTAATAGCTGAAATTGATATAACTACAGATAAACGCAAAGCTCCGTAAGCTCAACGGCTGGATTTGGCCCAATTAGAAACCCGGAGTGAATCACACTTTTACCTACGTCCAATCCGAATAACTCACTGTTAGGCACCAGCCAGAAATGTTCGTGTCCTAGGCTGCCTCGCCTTTTTGCGCTGTCACCACATGAAACACCTTATTAGTAGGCTAATTATCGCCTTAACTATATTTCAAACTCTTCTTTGATTTCCAAACTTCAACCTAAAACTGATGAAACACTTTATTAGTAGGCTAATTATCGCCTTAACTATATTTCAAACTCTTCTTTGATTTCCAAACTTCAACTTAAAACTGATGAAACACTTTATTAGTAGGCTAATTATCGCCTTAACGACTTCACCCGACTGACTCCTTAACGCTGGTTTAAAAGACTTTTTAACAACGCGGGTTAAGATCACTTTCGCGCATCTCTGAGAGAAATGCACGAAGTTTTTTGAAAGCATTTCTAAAGCTCTCACTAGAACTGTCGGTCGCTGGCCGATTCAATTAAAAACAATGGACTGCTCCATAAGGTGATGCCATGCCCCTGCTACAGTAGGGTCGCGGCGTAAGCAATTTTGTTGTTATTAAACATTGCCTTCGCGTATACAAGGCGCAGCGTTAATGAAACTTACTTAGCTTAAGGCTAATTCTTTATGATGCAACTTAACTCATGGAATCGAGCATCCAAGAGATTGGCAAATGATAATTAAATATTACCGGGATTGAAACCAGGACTCTGCATATGGGTCATTCCATGCGAAGTGATCAAGGCACGTGTAATCGACCTCCACGGATTTGAACAAAATTTAGAGGAATTGTTCATCTAAGGCCAATATATAAAAACCCAAATTTTTGTGACAATTGAACCACCCCTCGGGTCATGGGAGCACCCCCGTTTTGGCAAATTGCCAAAACCCTTGATTTTCTTTTGATCATATCTCCGGTTCTATTTACTCTAGAATCAAACCACAAGATGGCTTTTGAAGAAAATTGTTCAAGGAGTCTTTAAAAAATATTATTTTTTGCCGACAGTGTCGCCAACTATGCAATTTTTTCAGTTAAATATTAAAAGTTAATTTTTCTCTCAATACGTATATTTAAATTTTGAAAATTTTAATGCCTTCGCGTTCCTCAGACATTTTTACATAAAAAACACTTATCATCCCAATATAATATGAGCGCATCCTGAGATACAATTTTCTTCAAAAGCCATCTTGTGGTTTGATTCAAGAGTAAATAGAACCGGAGATATGATCAAAAGAAAATCATGGGTTTTGGCAATTTTCCAAAACCGGGGGTGCTCCCATGACCCGAGGGGTGGTTCAATTGACACAAAAATTTGGGTTTTTATATATTGGCCCTAGATGAACAATTCCTCCAAATTTTGTTCAAATCCGTGAATGTCGATTTCAAGTTTGCATCTTTTTTTGATCACTTCGCGTGGAATGACCCATATGGGTGCTCCCATAATGTGAGATTTGTTTAGGACAAGAACTGTGTTTAGCGTCTGTAAATATTCTTTGTTGAATGCCTCAATGATAGAATTCTACGATCCAAAAAAGCCCATTGCGGTCGTTTCGGATGCTTCGGGATATGGACTTGGTGGAGTGATAGTTCATATTGTGGAGGGTGTAGAAAAACCGATAGTATTCACTTCTTTTTCATTAAATGACGCACAAAGGAAATACCCGATTCTTCATCTGGAAGCTTTGGCACTGGTATGCACTATAAAGAAGTTCCATAAATACTTATATGGTAAGAAATTCGAGGTATTCACAGATCACAAGCCGCTTGTAGGTATTTTCGGTCGAAATGGTCAGCATTCCATTTACGTCACTAGACTTCAACATTATATATTAGAGTTATCAATATACGATTTTGAAATTCAGTATCGACCTTCAAAAAACATGGGTAACGCAGATTTCTGTTCGCATTTTCCCTTAGAGCAGAATATTCCAAACAATTTAGAAGCAGAGCCAATTGGTAGCATAAATTTTTCTAAGAATTTCCCGATTGATCTAATGATGGTAGTTAAGGCTACCAAAGAGGACGAGTTTCTGCAAGAAATAATCTCCTATACTCAAAATGGATGGCCAAAAAAATTACCAAAAATTTGACAGATGTTTTCGCAAACCAGCATGAGTTAGAATTCATTGATGGATGTTTGCTGTATGGGAACAGGGTAATAATTCCAAAAATAATGCAGTAGAACGTACTCAAACTTCTTCACGCAAATCACGCTGGCGTTGTCGAAATGAAGAGTTTAGCGCGAAGCTCAGTATATTGGTACGGATTAAACTCGGATATTGAATCATTTGTAAGCCAGTGTGGTGTATGCAGTAGCATGTTTATAGTTCCAAAGCAAAATGTTGAATCCCAATGGATACCCACAACGAAGCTTTTCAGTAGAATTCACATTGATTTTTTTCTTTTTTCAACGGCAAACTTTCCTCCTTTATGTTTACAGTTACTCCAAATGGGTAGACGTTGAATGGATGCGCAATGGTACGGAGAGCGATAAAGGTTTAAGAAGATTAGTTGAATTTTTTCCCGGTTTGGTTTGCCCGATGTGTTAGTCTCCGATGGAGGGCCACCATTCAACTCGCATTCTTTTGTGAATTCCCTAGAAAAGGCCTATTTACACCCTCGATGAAAATGAACGTGAACTCGATGCGCACCAAATTGTTTTTTTTCCAATATCTCACTTATTAGTACATAGAAATTGATGAAACTGGAACTAAACGATAGTACATTAATATACTTAGCGAATCCATGCACAACTATTCGATGTAATTGAATCAATGCAATTATATTCATATTCCCCGATCATTTTAAATATTCCACGGTGAAATATGTTCGCAGTGGATAATTTACTTGTTCACCGGGAGTGTAAACGCGACGAAGGGCGAAAGTGATGCGGAGTGGTGAATATAAATGTCATCGCTGTTCACGGTGAACGTTCACCTTCGAATACCAAATTGCATTCTGACAAACTGTAAAGCACTATTTAGACTCTCGGTGAAAATGAACGTGAACATGTGTTGAATACCTTCCATTGTTCACGGTGGAGGACGTCGTGAACAGTTTCATCAGCGAACACCTATTTCACGCTCAACTGGCAGTTTACAGTTTGTCAGAATGCAATTTGGTATTCGAAGGTGAACGTTCACCGTGAACAGCGATGACATTTATATTCACCACTCCGCATCAATTCCGCCCATCGTCGCGTTTACACTCCCGGTTAAAGCACTATTTACACTCTCGGTGAAAATGAACGTGAACATGTGTTGAATACCTTCCATTGTTCACGGTGGACGACGCCATGAACAGTTTCATCAGCGAACAACGATTTCACGCTCAACTGGCAGTTTACAGTTTGTCAGAATGCAATCTGGTATTCGAAGGCGAACGTTCACCGTGAACAGCGATGACATTTATATTCACCACTCCGCATCAATTCCGCCCTTCGTCGCGTTTACACTACCGGTGAACAAGTGAATTATCCACTGCGAACATATTTCACCGTGGAATATTTAAAATGATCGGGGAATATGAATATTATTGCATTGATTCTATTATATCGAATAATTGTGCATGTATTCGCTAAGTATATTAATGTACTATCGTTTAGTTCCAGTTTCATCAATTTCTATGTACTAATAAGTGAGATATTAGAAAAAAACAACTTGGTGCGCATCGAGTTCACGTTCACTTTCACCGAGGTTGTAAATAGGCCTTAAATTAGAAATTTCCACTGCGAACATATTTCACCGTGGAATATTTAAAATGATCGGGGAATACGAATATTATTACATTGGTTCAATTATATCGAATAATTGTGCATGGATTCGTTAATGAACTATCGTTTAGTTCCATTTTCATCAATTTCTATGCACTAGTAAGTGAGACATTGGAAAAAACAATTTGGTTCGCGTCGAGTTCACGTTCATTTTCACCGAGGGTGTAAATAGGCCTTAAACTGCCAGTTGAGCGTGAAATCGTTGTTCTCTGATGAAACTGTTCACGACGTCGTCCACCGTGAACAATGGAAGGTATTCAACACATGTTCACGTTCATTTTCACCGAGAGTCTAAATACTGCTAAAGGCAAGGAATAAAAGTGTTCGAGAGCCCACCATATAATCCATCAAGTAATGGTCAGGCAGAAAGGTCGGTAAGAACGATTGAAGAAGTATTGAAAAAGCATTTATTGGAACCTGAGATATCTGGATTGAATTTGGAGGACCAAATCAATCTTTTTCTGATCAATTACAAAAAAATATTCTCTTACAAACCTAAAACAATAATAGGTTTTTTGAATCCCAAAAATAGCTATAAAACCAGCTCTCTTTGACAGCAGCAAATGATGATACCAGTGTAGAATCAAATGTTTTGGTAAATGCCAAAGCACTTGATGATCCCTTTGACAAGCTGATGGCTGGAGAGGAACTATGATACAAAAACCATAATCCTCATAATCCCGCTAGATGGCTAAAATCAGTTTTTATAAAGAGATTTTCTCTGAATACATTTCAGGTACAGCTTGGAAGCATGGTCACCATGGCCCATCGACCTCAATTGAGGATTGTGAAGGACACTAGCTGCAGACCCAACGTTACGGTTTTCTCAAAGCAGCGACAGACGATGAATCAGCAAAGGTCGAGGATCGAAGAGGATTCGAATGGTTCAGGAGATCGTGATGGTGTGATGGTTGAGGAACTGGAAAGGGATCAGGGGTTTTCATCTTGTTCGACGAAAAAGAATAGGAAACGAAAGCATGATTTGAACGATGGAATCGATGTCGAATTGAGGCGATCCAAACGCCTGCGAACAACAACTAAGCATTAAGATTATTGGTATCCTAAAGCGTCGAAGTCATAACCAAGTGAATATGAAGATTAGACTGGTTCAATTTTTGACTTTTAGCTCCACCAGGCTTTTCTGATTCCTTTTATAATCCTTAGTAATTGTGCAAATTTTTGTGCCGATTGGTTGTGTCTACGGACCCTCCAAAAATTTCAAAGTTTATTATTATTATTTATTATTTATTTATTGGGCTTTAACCACACAGGGTCATTCGCCGTCAGAAAGGAGATAGTTGCAATACATATCACTGATTTAGTTTTTCTTCTTTGAGATCAATTGGCTATTGAATTGATGAGGTGTTGAGCTCCGGAATGAAGGCAGCTTGCCAGGGCCGAGGGAGAGCCTCCCCAGCGCCCGGTTTTGGCATGTCAGTGGACCCACTGAACGATGGTGGTGGGTGACTTGCTTATTTGCGGTTAGACGAGAGACCTCCCCAGCATCCGGTTTGGATGTGGCGGGAGGCCCGTTGAGCGTTCCTGATTGATGAGTTGGCAGATTGTCGCTGTCGAAGGGCCGCTGGAGAACCTCCTCAGCACCCGGTCCGGGTGTGGTGAAAGGCCCCACTGGGCGTTAATAGCAATTGGGCTGATGAATTGCGGTTGTAGAAGGGCCGCGGGAGAACCTCCCCAGCACCCTGTCCGGGCGGTGGCTGAGGGCCCACTGGGCGGTGGTGGTAGTTGGGCTGACGGGTTGCCATTGTAGAAGGGCCGCGAGAGAACCTCCCCAGCACCCGGTCCAAGTGTGGCGGAGGGCCCGCAGGGCGGTGGTAGTAATAGTGCTGACGGATTGCAGTTGTAGAAGGGCCGCGGGAGAACCTCCCCAGCACCCGGTCCTGGCGGTGGCGGAGGGCCCGCTGGGCGGTGGTGGTAGTTGGGCTGACGGGTTGCCATTGTAGAAGGGCCGCGGGAGAACCTCCCCAGCACCCGGTCCGAGTGTGGCGGAGGGCCCGCAGGGCGGTGGTAGTAATAGTGCTGACGGATTGCAGTTGTAGAAGGGCCGCGGGAGAACCTCCCCAGCACCCGGTCCGAGTGTGGCGGAGGGCCCGCTGGACGGTGGTAGTAATTGGGCTGGCAGATTGCGGTTGTAGGAGAGCCGCGGGAAAACCTCCCCAGCACCCGGTCCGGGCGGTGGCGGAGGGCCCGCTGGGCGGTGGTAGTAGTTGGGCTGACGGGTTGCCATTGTAGAAGGGCCGCGGGAGAACCTCCCCAGCACCCGGTCCGGGTGTGGCGGAGGGCCCGCTGGGCGGTGGTAGTAGTTGGTCTGACGGATTGCGGTTGTAGAAGGGCCGCGGGAGAACCTCCCCGGCACCCGGTCCGGGTGTGGCGGAGGGCCCGCTGAGCAGTAGTGGTAGTGGTTGCAGTAGAGGATGGTGTGGAGTTGGCCGGTTCGCGGTCTGTCTCAGATGGATTCGAAAAGATTGGCATCTTTCAGGAAGGCAAGTAGTGCCTCTTCGTGCACTGGGTCGTTTGCCAGTGTTTCTCGAATCGAGGAGGGCAAGTTGTGATGTCGTCGTAGGTTGTCGAACTCCCTGCAGTTTATTAGTAGATGCTCCACCGTGAGTCTAGTGCTGCAAGATGTACATATTGGAGGATCGACGCGGGTAATGGTGTGGGCATGGGTGAGCCTCGTATGACCCACGCGGAGGCGGGATAGCGCTCTTTGTTCGACTCGGTTTTCGCGGTCTGTCCACTTTTCGAGGTCTCCCTTTACCTTTTGAGGGTAGCCTCGGAGAGTCCTCCAGTGAGTGATGAAGTGCTCAGAGGTCTTCGCCTTGAATTCCCTGATGATGTCGGATGACGGTACCTCATTAGAGAACAGGGCGCGAGAGCGCCGGCCGAGCGCGGCCAACTGGTCAGCATCCTCGTTACCGCGGATTCCGCTGTGTCCGGGTACCCAGCATATGGTAGTTAATGAGTCACAGGATTGTTCTATGGCTTGGACATAGGGGTGCTTGGACTCCCCTGATTCCAGCGCTTTGATGACTGAGAGGGAATCGGAGAAGATCACTGTGGGTGTGTCTTCAGGTTTGTTGGTAACCGCAATGACGATGGCGGCGGCTTCCGCGGAGAACACGGAACACACGGAGAGTAGACGACGGGCAAGGCCCGCTCCGATTCCGCTCACACCCGCGCCCACCGCCTCGCCAAGTTTCGAGCCGTCGGTGTAGATGTGCAGATGGTTTGAGTATTTTTGATCGACCATCTGTAGGAATTTGGCTCTGGCAGCCCGGGGAGGATCTCCTGCTCTGGTGGATACAGCCAGACTGATGTCTATGTTTGGGCCGCGCTCGTGCCATGCGCGGTTGTTGACCCGATGTAGCTGGGCGACTGTGGGAAGAGGGGCATTGGCAAACATGGTGTGTATGCTCTTAGCTGTCTGTAGTAGATGGCATTCATCGCCCGATGTTTTTTCTAGGAACCCCATGGCTCGTCTTAGAACGGCTACTGCCACTGCCCACCGACAGGGAAGGACGCCGGTTTCGACGCAGGCAGCTTCGGCGGGGGTGCTTGGCAGCAGGTTTGAGGCTGATCTGATTGCTCCGTGATACAGCGGTGCGAGGATATCGATTAAACCCTCCCAGTTACGACTGGTTATTTCAAGGCCATAGAACAGACGACTGTGGATGAGGGCCTGGCTGATGTTAAGTGCGCTTTGCCTGTTCCACCTTGGGTGTCTCGAGCTGATGGTGCGGACAAGACGTTTCCTGCTTTCGCAATCCTTTTTCACCCGTCGAAAGTGTGGAAGGAAAGTCATCTTACGGTCGATTATCACGCCAAGGATTTTTGGCTCTTTACGGAATGGTATTACTGTTCCAGCGAGTTTGACCGGCCGGTCGGTGGCTAAGTGGTAAGAGTTGCAACAGTGTGAAATAGCGCATTTTGGGGCGGAGATGCTGAAACCGACCGAGTTGGCCCACCGACCAACGGCGTTTACGGCAGCCTGCAGCTTCAGTCTGGTGCGGCCGGTCGTTTTCCCGATCGCTACAAGAATCACGTCGTCTGCGTAGATGAATACGAATATGCCTTTCGGGAGCGTGGCAAAGAGGGAGTTCATGCTGACTAGGAATAGTGTAACTGCCAGCGCCGATCCTTGGGGTACCCCGTTTGCCTCCCAAAATAGGTCCGATTGGTTTCCACCGATACCCACCCTGAAGCTTCGATCACTAAGGTATTGTTTTATGAAGCATCCGAGGTTTCCGCGGATGCCCCATTGATGCAGCTGGCGAAGCACTCCTTCGCGCCATACCGTGTTGTATGCTTTGGCGAGATCAAGGATGGCAATGTCCGCATGAAGGTCGTTGGCTATGGCGTCGCTTAAAGTTTCGCCGAGGCAGCCTAAATGAACACTTGTACCGAGTCCCTTTCGGAAAGCGAACTGCCGACGATCAAGAAGATCTTGTTCCTCGAGGAGGGTTAACAGGCGTCTGTTCACCATTTTTTCCATCGTTTTCCCAATGCAGGGGAGGAGACTGATGGGTCGGAAGTCATTCGGGCTTCTGGTTCCTTCGCATTTCTTCGGGATGGGGATCATGAGGGCGGTTCTCCAGTTGTCTGGTAGAGGCTCGCCTCCCCAGATCCTGTTGAATCCGTCTAGTAGCGCTCGCTTGGCAACTGGAGGTAGATGTCTTAACAGGGGATAACCGACGTCGTCGAGTCCGGCAGAGTTGCCTTTTGCTGTGCTTAGTGCAGTGGCAAGTTCCACCCCGGAGAAAGGTATGTTGTAATTTTGACTCGCATCTGGCGTGAAGATTGTAGGAGTAGCTTCTGTGGCCGTCTTCGTTTTGAGAAAGGAGGGTGGGAGGGAAGAGTCCCCCGAGATCAATGCGAAGTGCTTCCCGATTTCGTTTGCAATTTCGGAAGGTTCAACTGTCGTGGTACCATTGAGCGATAGTGCAAAACCGTTTTGTCTTCTTTTGCCACTAAGGGCATTTACCCTTCTCCACAGTTCCGCGGTCGACGATTCGGAACTTATCCCGCCCAGGAAGGCTGTCCAGCTGGCCTCCTTGGCTTTCGCGATGGCTTGCCTGGCCTGATTCCTAAAATGTCGAAAAACCGCCGATCGCTCATCCCATTGATGATGGTCAGGGGGAGTATTTTTAAGAGCTCGAAGAGCTTTTCGTCGTTCTTTAATTGCCTTAGCTACTTCTGGGTTCCACCAGTGAACCGACCGGTTTGGTGGTGCTCCGCTAGTTCGCGGGATGCATGATTTTGCGACCTGAGTGATAACTTCTACGAGTTCCTCTGGGGAGTAATTGCGGTCTCGATCGAGGGCGTCCGAAATGTTGTCTTCGTAGGTGGGCCAATCCGCTCGATCGTAGATCCAACGGCGGCGTCGCGACGTTAATGGGGGCAATCGACCATGAGAGATTGTGATAGGAAGATGATCACTGTTCCCGATGTCGGCTAGGACCGACCATCCGCAGGCTCCGGCGATGGAGCTAGAGCATATAGTTAAGTCTATGGCGGATGTAGCTCGGCCCCGGAGAAAGGTTATACTGCCATCGTTTAGCGTCACGGCATCGCTATCTTCAACTGCGTCGATAATGGCGTTGCCACGATGGCAACACCTTTTTGATCCCCACACTGTGTGATGCGCGTTGAAGTCACCCATTAGTATGAACGGGGTCTGCAGTTGCTTGAACAGATTCCGCAATTTGTTTCCGACGTCTTTTACTTCTTGGGGGATGTATATGGATGCCACCGTGCATTTTATGGGAAAGTTGATCTTTCTGGCGACGACGATCAGGTCGGTGTCCAGTTTTACCAGCTCGGACGGAAGGTCAGCTCTGGTTCCTAGGCCTACCGTCTGGTAGATGTTCGATCCTTTAGCTGAATCCCAGGTGTAACGGTGCCCGAACCACAGTGATGGATCCGTGTCACCTTTTATGTGTGTCTCTTGGATAGCGAGACAGATGGGCGCTGAGCGAGCAATCATGTGTTGGAGGTCACCTAGGTTTGTTCTCAGGCCGTTGGTGTTCCACTGGATGGCCAAGGTGTAGTTTGTTCGTACGGGTAGAGGGTCAGAGCTATGGTTGGGACCACGATTCCTCGCCGGTCGGCTGCTGGGCCTTGTCGAAGTTGGTAGAACGGGCGGTGGGGAGACCGCCGGTGTTTTGCTTATAGGGAGCGTTTGGCCTGTTTGTGCTTTTGTGGAAAGGGTAGAGGCGACAGCAATTGGGATCTGGTGAGTTATAGTATGGTGGGAACTTACCCGGGAGGGACCCGGGTTCCCCGCGCCGGCAACCGTCGGGGACTCTTCGGATGTCTCCGGCACTTCCCGAGTCGGGGGCGGCGCGGGGAGGTGGGCTTTTTTGATGCACGATGAGCAAGTTGTGTTGTAGGTGGATTGAAGTCTGTTGCTTTCTTTGGTAACGCTGGCGTTCTGCAATGATGCGGCTGATTTTGTACCGTGGGACTCTGTAGAGGAGAAGAGTGCGACAGATGGATCCGTTCGGGTTATGGGGTTGGTAGAGCTTACCCGAGGAAGCCCCGGATTCCCCGCGCCGGCAACCGTCGGGGACTCATCGGATGTTTCCGGCACCTCCCGAGTCGGGGGCGGCGCGAGAAGGGGGGCTTTTTTGATGTATGCGTTTTTGTTGTTATTGCTGATCTGGTGTGAATCCAAACAAACGGATTCTGCTGACGAACTAGTGGAACAGGTGTTGATGTTCCGTTGCGGCTCGTTCGAATCGCTGTTCCCGTAGTGAAACCGTACTGGGTGCCACGAGCATCCGGCTATAGGGCTTGGGTGGCGGGGATAACGGTTGATGTTGCTGTGGTCTAGGGTTTTGGGGGTGGAGTCCAAGTTGTTGAGTTCTTTGTGTGCTATTGATCGTGTTGGCGTGTCGGGCGAGTGATTGTAGTTCAGGGTATCGATGGTTGACGGCCGGGTGCCGTCTGGTAGGTGTTGGCTGGAAGGGTTTAGGGGCAGTCGGTTGTTTGCTGTTGCATTTAGTCTAAAAGTACTTGCCTGGGTAAAACCCGGGCCCGCGTCAACAGCCGCCGGGGGTGCATCGGGAGGACCCGGAACGTCCCCGGTCGGGGTCGACGCGGGAGGGTTGTTTGTTTTGTTTCGGCTGTTGAATTTAATTGCTTTTGTTGTTTGCTGACTGCCGGGTTAGGCGTTTGCGAGCTGTTGTGTTTATTCCGAGATGGTGAATGGGTTGTCAGGGTCCGATGAGGGTACCTGATTTAGGTTATTCAGTGATGCTGTTGAGCTGGAGCGGGACCAAGACATTGCGGAGTCATTGTTGGGTGTTAGCAGAGTCATGTCGGGAGTTGCTTTGGAGTTGGGGCTTCTGGATTTATCAGTGCCACTTTTTCGGGAGTCTTTTTCTTTTTGGCGATTGGATCTTCTAGGTTCGGACAGGCTGAATGGGCCGATAGAAGTACCCGCTACGGAGGTTGGTTCAATAAACTTGCCCTTTTTGGCTTTCGTTCCCGTAAAAGCGTTTTCGTTGGTGTTCTCCGAGAGGTGAGCGGACTGATGTTTGTAGAGCTCGGTTACAGCTTGTCGGAGTTTGGCTATTTCGGCGGAGGCTGCTTGCAGCTGTTTGGCCTGCTTGGCACAGTGTTCCTTAAGAATATTGATTACCTGGTCTTTATTGTCTTCCGCGCTTTGAGCTTTGCTTTCCTTCAGGGTTGCTAGTTCTTTTTGTAGCTGGGCTATGATTGTGTCCTTTTCGTCGTCCTTGGTGTTTCCTTTGATGGTACTGGCATAGGTTGGGATTTGCGATCGTTTGGTTATTAGGGCTCTGGCTTCGGGATAAGTGATGTTGTTGTCGATTTTTGCTTTGGTGATCATTTCCTCCTCAATGAATTTGGGACACTCCCGGCTACGTGTCGAGTGTCCTTGTCCGCAGTTGATACAGAGGCTTGGGTTGACACAGGGGTTTTCCTTTGATGTTTCGTGTTGTTGGCTGCAGTTCAGGCAGGCGGCGGGGTTGGGGCAGAAACGACTGCCGTGCCCGAAGTGCCCGCACTTGAAGCACATCATCGGCAGTGGGTAGTACGGGCGAATACTGGTGCGCAGTAGACCGATATACACGTGCTCCGGAAGGATGGAACCAGAGAATGATAGGATAACCAGTGGTGTGTTGGTCGGTTTTTTGTCGACCATTTTTGTAATTCTCCGAACGTTCGTGACCCCCTGAGTCTTCAGCTCTTCCAGAAGTCTAGCTTCTTCTACGTCTTTTGTGTCGGGATCGTAGATAACGCCTTGTACTATGTTGAGTGTTGGGTGGGGGATGACCTCCACCTTTTGGCCGCCTATGAGCTGGTTCATTTTCTGTAGTGCTATATAGGTTTTCTTGGATCGGGTTCTCAATACGTATCTGTATCCCTTTGCCTCTTTTGTTGCGCTCACCAGGTTTCTGGGGTCAGTCTCCAGCACTGCCTGTACCGATTTCAGGATAAGGAAGGGATCGGCGGGGAGACGTTGTTCCGTGTTTCCTGGCTCGTCGATTGCCCTTAATAGTAGGGTCTGTTGGTCGATTGTGTCCCCGGAGTTCATGTAGCCGGGGAGAGATCGACTAAGGGGTGGTTCCCCGCCCCAATCGGGGGGAGGAGGGCGCGGCATTTTGTTGTTGTTGGTGGGGTTCGTCACAAAACTCTCGTACAAGTCACTACACACGCGAGTACCGGTTCGACTCGAGGGTTCGCTGCTTCACACTCATACAAATCGCCGACGGTCGGCAATTTAATGGGGGCGCAAGTTTTTAACTAGGTTTGAAAATTCGATTTGGTGGAGACGCAAGTTTTTCACTTAGTTTGAATATTTGGTTTGGTGGAGGCGCGGTCGCGTTTATCGATTTGAAGTTGAAGTTTCGGTGGAGGCGCGAGTTGTTTACCTACTTGTGAGTCTGCGCTCCTGTTACCTGGTACAACTTTCGATGTCCAATTTTCTCGCGGAAATGCCGTAGTAGGCTTGGAATTTTGCTAAATTGGGTCGGGAGTGACCCTTTGGCGGCTCCGCGGCCCCTTGGGGTGGGACGGACCCGTAGGGAAGCGACTTTCGCTGCACTTGATATTCGCACTACTGATCGGGAGAATTAACACTGCACTCGCGTGAACTATCGCTGGGAGAGCGAAATACGATTGGAGCCGGATGGCTGAGGCCGAGATTGAGAGAAAGATCCGGGTGGCGTAGGCCGAGCACTTATTTTCCAGGCAATCACGGGCCAGAACGAGAAAAAAATAAACTCAACCGATCACTCCGAGTGATTGGTACGATCTGATTTCAAAGTTTATATGGAAGTTTGTATGGAAAATCGGTTAACATTGAAAATAAATTCTTAAAAAATCACCTCATCATTCAATTAATCAGAACACTATATATTTCTAAAGGTATTCTCCTACTGAACACATTCGGGGAACATTGCAAGTTTATGAAAATTCGTTGAGAAGAGTTATTAACAAAAGAAGCAGTATGACTTCAAAACAAATGGATTTTATTAGTAACCATAGCAACCCTGTTTGAATAGCTACATCGTTATACCAGTGTAAACTAGACTTGCAACCCATCCCTCGCGTATGGCAGATACAGCTATTCAAACAGGGTTGCTATGATTAATAATAAAATCCACTTGTTTTGAAGTCATGCTGCTTCATTAGTTAATAACTTTTCTCAGCGAATTTTCATAAACTTTTAATGTTCCACGAATGTGTTCAGTAGAAGCTTACCTTTAGAAATATATAGTGTTCTGATTAATTGATTGATAAAGTGATTTTTTAGGAATTTATTTTCAATGTTAACCAATTTTCCATACAAACTTCCATATAAACTTTGAAATTTTTGGAGGGTCCGTAGACACAACCGATCGGTACCAAAATTTGCACAATTTGTAAGGAGGCTTTTGTTAGGGGTCCTCAAATTCTCGGCTACGCGCCAGACGACGGAGTCGTCTGCCAAGAACTCCGGTCAATAGTGCCCAGCTAGCGATGCCTTGACCCACCAACGTAAAACCACCTCAACTTCTTTCCCAACGACCCAAACAATGTTCCCAAGTCCAAATCCAATAATTTCCCAAATGCTCCCAAACACTACCTGATTCTACCTATCTAAATGTTCATCCAATTGATTTTAATTAAAAGAAGTTACTTAGAGAAAAATAATAGTTTATTTAAGGCAAATAAATAAAAGAAAACGTTTTTAATCCACCTAACAGTGTGATGAGACATTTCTTATGACTCTTATCACTCTCTTCGGATATTATATCGTTTGAGAACATTTAGAACTTGATGCTTCGCGATGTTTTTGATAACACATACTACATGGGATAGTGGCAGGACTCAGAGAATAGCTCAAATCAGCATAGGACAACATCAGTGCTAGAAATCTCAAACCAAATCAATGGGAAAGCGAAAAAATGGCCCATAAAATAGACATTCCAACGAATTATTGTTAATGCTTTGTTAATAAAATATCTAAATTGTGGTGGGAAAACTGAATTTTCCCAAAGGGGTTATATATTGTACTGAGCCAAAAAAATCGAATTTTTTTTTGAATCGATTTCAAGTTTATACTTTACTCAAATTTCCAACGCGACTGAGAACTAAGAAATCAACGCTTTTTCTTGAAAAGGGCGATAACAGCAGTGATACCATTCAAAGAAAATCAACAGTGAATATTTCCAGACTTGGTTTTATTTCCTATTTAAGAACTATTGTGTTTTTTACATCCTAGATTGCATGATTCAGTGATCGAAGCCCAAAACTTCATAAAGTATTTGAAATTATTAAATTAAAATTTGTTTTTGCTATTGAAATCGACAAAATGATAGTATCGCCCCTTTGATGATTGTTTACTTTTTCGGTCCCACCTATCAGCATTGAAGTATCGCCCTTACGTTTTTTTTTACAATAACTACCGTTCTACACCACCAATTTCGTCCGCGTTTTTTCAATAGAGATCATTGTTACTATTTACAGCTGGTATCAGCTTGATAATCCTAAGAAAATACGAAAATAACAGTTTCGCCTCTAAAATGCTAGCAAAAAAATATCGCCCTGTTTGTTTGCATGGAGCGTGGAGGGCGAAACTTGAAATAAACAAACAAAAATACAGTTTCGCCCGTTGTATTTTTTGTTGTAGTTTAAGAAAGCAATATCGTAGAATCAAAATTTTTAGGTTAATTTGTTGCGTTTCAAAGCCCTCATTCGCATGTATGAAAAAAGCCCTATGTTTACATTTGTAAGTATCGCCCTTTGCACAAAAAAGCGTTGAAATGAAATCGCAGCTCCTTATATCACGCTATCTCTGAAGTGCATGCGTGCATAGTTTCAAATTTTACTTCGACATCGACCTTTTCTAAAGGTGACTTCCCAGTAGTATCCTTGATTTGAATTATTATCGCTAATCCTAATGCCAAAGAACAAATAAAAACCTCACGAAAACGAACCGTTTGGGAAAATCATCATCATTACTGGAATTTTCATTTTCACGAAACTTTTCGATAACATTCCGTCACCTACGTTAATGCACTGGGTGCATAGTGCTCCGAAGATCTAGCGAAATCGTCTTAGGGCACCAGCGGGTCTAATTCAGAGCTATCTGCGCGGCGAGTTAAATCTGTAAAGAATACTAAAAATTAATTTCTATTCCATAATTTTCAGTTCAGCAATTCGAGAGATCGTGCTCACTGCAAGCCATGAAAAATAGACTACGTTGTGAAGCGATGGTCACTATTTATTAAAAAAAACACGGTTAAATAAAAAATAAAACTATTAAAAAATTTCAAATAGTTTATAATTTTCACAAACTTATTAAGAAAAATTGCTTTCGTAATATTGTGTAGGAAAAAAGCTGAAAATTTCAATATTTTCTCCATCTGCAACATATAAACCCTTAAGTATACCAATTAATTGGTATACGAATTGGAATAGGTTCGCCAAATTTTGGAAGAAGTCTATAAAATAACCCCTTGAAAACTACCAAAAATAGTTGTAGTTCGATGCAATAAAAAAAATCTCCAAAAATGAAATGTACCTATTAATGTGAAACACAGTGAATAATACATACAATAAAAACCCATTTTTATCAGTCTCATGGTGTATTTTAGGCTGACAAAATGGGGACATTGACTAAATTGGGCAATTTTTTTTCTTTATAATAAACTTAAGCTGTTAAAATATTCTTCCCGTCCCATGATGTAGTCTGATAACTATTTCTGATTATGATGAACTTTTTAATTTTGCATATGTCCATCTTCATGATAAGGAAAACATGCTCAAGAAAGGATTTACTTGTTCGTCTGCTAGAGCCCATCAAACATATGTTCATATTTGGCTGATAAAATCGGGGTTTCAATGTACTATAATAGATATTCAGCATTCGAAAAAGTTTCTTGTGAACGAGTGTAGAACGACTTTGTTTCTACTTAATTGAAATCAGCGGCGTAGCCAGAAATTCGGTTTGGTGGGGGTTTGGTGAAAATCGATCTTACTATCCAAACGGCATAATTCCGAAATCGTAATTTTTGAAGTTTTAAAATTATGCAGAATAAATTTTTCAGAAAATAGTAACAGAGTTCGTGTCTTCAGCGAATTTGTTGAGACTTTATTGTAGTCATGAATATTAACCAGAGAAAATTCACCATAAATACTTCTTGGACGATATACCGTCAAAATTATTTTATCAAATGATGCGCTGTTTAACGTTTGTAAAACTCATCGAAGATACTAAACCTCCGAAATTGGCGGTTTCAAAATGATGCTATCTTGATCTTAAGTTACTGTTTTTAAACATTTGATCTATACATATAATTGGTCATACAACAAAAATCAAATGCTCATCAAAATCGATCAGAATCTGCTAGAGTCGAATGGAAATCGTCATTTTTCATAAATTTCTCTCTACATTCGGAATGTGTTATCCTCGTTATTAATCATATTACGTTTTCGTCTCAACTCGACGCATTCCCAAAAAAACCTGTCTTAATCCACCTAGTGGTACAATTGTGCTTGTCTCATATGTCCATACTACGATTCCATGGCTGGTTATGTTCAATACAATGGTGGAAATGAATAGTACATGTTCAGTACGATTTGCACATACATACAATGGATCGACAGTCACGATCTTGAGATACTATTTGATACTGAAACATCACTTGAAACCAGCGGCAGATCATGGAGAAAGATCCGGGAGGTCCAGGTCCTGCCGAAAATTTTCAACTTGTTAAGAAATTTTAAACTAGTTTTAATTTTAAAGTAGCAACCCATCACTGCATACTCCCTCCGGGCCGGTATGATTGACGATTTTTAGAGTGATTGCATAACCTTTCTATATGAGAAAGGCAAAAATGTACCAAAGTCCAAAGAAGTCAATTTTTGTCAAACATCTCAATGTATCATGCATTTTAAAGTCATTTGGCATCAAAAATACAAATTGGATTTTGAAAATTTTTCATTTCAGTTTATATGGGAATTTGCTGTGTGATTGCACTCTTCAACTCGTAACTCCGGAACCGGAAGTCCAATCAATAAAAAATTCAATAGCAGCCGATGGGAAGGTTGTACCTTTCATTTGAGACTAACTTTGTGCAAATCGGTCCAGCCATATCTGAGAAACAGAGGTCACATTTTTTTCCACATACACACATACACACACATACATACACACACCGACATTTTCCGATCTCGACGAACTCAGTCGATTGGCATATGACACTCGGCCCTCCGGGTCGGGATTAGATTGACAAATTTTAGAGTGAATGAGAAAGGCAAAAATATTTTTAGCAAATGTTGAAAGTTATGCCTTTTTTCGTGAGCAGTTCTATGTTTCATAGACATTAAATCAATTTTAACTTCGCTTCCTATTAAATAAAGACCCTTATTACAGTACATCTCTACAAAAGCGAGCTCAATTTGAAAATAAATCTGAGGATTATGATTGATTACAGAACTCTGGAATTTTCTATTGGAATGTTTTCAGGCGGGAATTTGATATTGATGCTATTAGACAACTGTGAAATCAAGACCAATAGATCAGTTAAATATCAGGACCCCATTCCGACAATTTATCAAAAGTCCTAATGATGTTTACAACAACAGGTTATCAATCTACGGATCAGATAATTGTTATTATAATATTGAATTAAATCAGTCAGCATCCATAAATTTTCAACTTTTATCCAATATTTTTTTTGGGTGTGGTTGGGGGGGTGGGGGGGGTTGTATGGTGTTAAACCCCAAAACCTTCTCTTGGCTACGCCGTTGCTTGGAGTTATTTATTTCGCTTTTCATTTTCCGATATGTTTCAGAACGATCCGATGGTTATAAGTTAGAAAAATTCAGAGGCGACGCGTGGTTCCATCGTCAACCTGTTCAATATACCACAAAGACCCTGAAAACGTCATAATCATCTCTAGGACCAATGAAAGATGTTCATCAACGGGTTTTTTCTGTACGCAAGAGCTGAGCAAAACAAATTTGTTGTCAAATCCAATGAATTGTCAAACAAACGTCTGATAGAATACTTAAAAGAGCAAAAAGTACACTGAGAGAATATATTTGTAAATGTGCTACGAATAGGTTTCGTGCTGTAAACTTTCGTAAAATATACGAATTTGTCGAACATAGGATGATAGATTCGTATTTGTACGTAAACGTTTCTATTTTCATTACGAATTTTTTGTAACAACCACGCAACGACTTTCGTTTGCTTATTACATTTCGTTATTCAAACGAATTGTTTGATAAAATACACGAACGTCTTTATATTTACGAGCATCTTTCGAACATTTTTTCCGAAGAATCCCCAAAATAAATATGCACCAAAAATTCGTATCGTTGAACGAATTTATTTGTAAATCTGCTAAAAATAGATTAGATGCTTTCATTTCGTGAACTACCTAAATACATGGCGACTTGATGAACGACAATTTTCGTAACTTTAAATGTTTACATTGCACGAAATTCACCATAGAAAACGAGACTACGATAATTTCGTGAATACTTATAAATAATGATATGATATGAATTAACTTGAAATGTAGAAGCTTATGTTCCACACACCTGTATAATAAAGATTGAAATATTTGTCAACCAAAAAGTCATCCCTCAATTCTTTCAAATGATATAGAAATTTGAATTTCCCTCGTGCAATTCATTGAATTCAGAAAAAAATATTTTTCTCGTAAAATATCGTAGGCATTGAACATCAACCCGTTCATTATCACAATAGAACGCAAGATCATTCGACCAACCTTACGTCCATTTTACACTCTTAGCCAGTCAAACCCATTCCGAAACCGGTTCTGATTTTCGAATGGAGTCAGTATGGATTCCAACTCAAATGCAACAGCCGATTCCGACTCAATCGGTTTCGGAATCGGTTGTTGCATTTTAGCTGGAATCTTTACTCCATTCAGGGCTCCGAATCAATTTATGAATGGTTTAACAAGACACTAGATAAGTTCTCAACATGTAAATGCAAAAAGCAAACAATTTCTTTGAAGCAAAAGTAGACGGTTCATTATTATCGTTGAACCAACGAAATACACACACGTCTAAAACCAATATCCCCCAAATGCAGCAACATTTGTTCAGGCTACCCAAGAAAGCTTTCGACCGACTGTTATGAACGTACGGCGGCACGCGCTCAAAAATTATAAATCGCTCTCGTTTGCACTCAACTCTAAGGCCCATATGGACATCGCACCAATGCACGCTGGTTCACTTGCAACCAGTGGTCATGGGAAAACAGTAAATTTTTTAATTTACTCGCTTGATGTGATAGGTTGGTTTATCGTTCGGATCAAATTGTCGAACTTCAAGGTTTAAAGAATTTTCGTGCAGCTGCTGCTAATGTTAATTTTAACTGAAGATAAGTTTCAGGTCGTCAGATTTCGCTTACCTGTTCAATGAACAGGTTGAACGTACCGACGCGTCGCCTCTGGAAAAATTGCAGTCAGAAGGTTCGCACAAATGAACATTTTTGTACTGATAAGTTATCAAGTTCCTTCCAGACAACTTGGAAGTGTTCGGTGATTATTTCTAGCGGTTGTAGATAGTAACATGAAATACAAAATTCGTTTTATCGAAATAATGTTTAAGCTAAGCTAAATTTCAATGGATTATTACTATATTTAACAATAAATAGGCGCCAAAAGTAAGAGCTACAAATTTGCTGAAGACATCATTTCGATATAATCACTTCCAAGAAAATTTGTGAAAATATCTCACTCATAGGGGGATTAATCAGCAAAAGCACAATACCAAAAGAAAGGGCATATTACCTCCATTAAATTCTCCGAAGATACTATTGACCTAAAATAAGCCGTTTTGGCGTTAATAATAGATTACATGTTTTTGGTTATATTTCTGGCAATGGGAAATGATAAAAATCTTTCGTCCGCATTTAATGTTAAATATCTCTTTTGATAATAGTCCGATTTCAACAATCTAAAACTTGTTCGAGAGGTTAAAGCTGTCTAAAAACATATAAATTGTTAATCTATATTGTCAATTTCGGCAGATAACTAAAAAAAAACTGCAAAAAACGCCATTTTTACGCATTCAAACATTCATATCTTGGAAACTAAACATCAGAATCAAAAACAAATTAATAGCGTTCATACGGTTTTTAGTTCTTTCATTTAAAATTGGTTTGGATAAGATCGGTTCAGCCATTGCTGAGAAACACGAATGAGAATTTGTCCGTTACATACACACACAGACATTGTCCCAAATCGTCGAGCTGAGTCGATTGGTATATAAGACTCGGCCCTCCGGGCCTCGGAAAAAATCTTGAAAGTTTGAGCGAATTCTATACATTTCTTTTATAAGAAATGTAAAAAGTTTAAAAATTGGCGTGACTTCGTTTTTTTTTTTTCAAAAAAGGTTATTTACAATCCCCTGCTCTGCCTCCTGCAAGAGCTTACTGTTACCCAGTCCCTGCTCGTGACGTCACTCCCCTTTTGTGTTTGTTCTACGTGAGTCTTCCTACTTCCCTAAATCCTTTTCTCTTTTCCTACTTGTTAACAAACAAGGTTTTCCTACTCATAGCTGGTGTGATGGTGTGTCAAAGGTGCGCGTACTTACAGGTTTTGAAGACGACGATTAGGTACCTGCCGACCACCCCTTTCTGGGTGGTTTCGCTACCACGATGCTGGCCGACGAGAACGCCGATCTCTGCGAGACCGATGGTTGCTGCTAATGATGCGTCGACAATGTTCGCCCACAGGTAGCAAACGGTGGTGAGTGGCGATGATGGGGGAAATTCACTTACGGTGGGGTTTTCTGGGTTGTGATCGAACGCTCGATGCCTATCGGCGTGATTTCCTTGCCGAGCTGCGCTAACGGGGTGGTATCGTACGGAGGGCCTCCGATTTCGGGACGCGAGTCGGGCTGATCACTCTGGCGTTGGTAGTCTTTCCCCTAGAGGACCATGCCACGAATCCGGCTATCACGTGTAGCGTGTGATGCCCGTGGGCCGAGTAACTTTAACCGATGACCAACGCTCTCCGAATATACCTATAGTGGTACGCAACCACGAGGCGATAGGTACACCCAGGGTAATCTAAGCCAGATACCACTGGCGATTTGATCCTGCACGGACGGAAAGTGATCAAAACCGCACTCGCTCGTAATCCACGATTTTCCTGGTTTCGATCCCGCAGCGATAAAACCCAAGATGGATTCGCCACCGGAGTGTGGCTGCTAGTATCACAACTCTTTTCCCAGTCTACTTTTTTAACGACTCACTTTTTTACCCTTTACTGCTCTATTTCACTGCATGACTCACGATTTGTTGTAAAGCATTTTAATTTTATTTTAATCTGAAATCGAACCAATTTTAACTTTCAACTTTACACGTACTTTAATTCTACTATGATTCTTCTCACTGCACTGTTAATAAAACTTTTCTACTCGGCGGTCCAAAAGGGAAAAGATCGAGTTGATCCTCCTGACCGACCAAGAAACTTATCCTTTTAACTAATTCTTCTTTCTTCTAACATTCAAGGGTTTCCGGTTCTCTCTTGATTTTTATTTTCCCTATCACAGTTTTCCCTTATTATTTATTTTCTGTACTAGGTTTCCTATTGCCTTTAGCTAAGGCGCAAACACTGCTAACGCTACATATTTGAAACGGCAGATTCTGCACCGATCTGCTCGTTTCAAATTACTAAGGGCCATAAAAGGAATCAGTAGAGCCTGGTGGAGCTAAAAGTCAAAAATTGAACCAGTCTAATGAAGATAGGATATCGAAATAATGAAATACAACCAGAAGCATTGTGGCAAATATTTCATACTTTCAAGTTATATTGCATATCGAATTTTGTAATAATTTTAATTTAATACTTTCGAGCATAACATGGATTATTCAATCCAGAATTAAGTTTATCAAGAAGAATATGAATTCGAAAATTCTCGAAATCACTAGCTTTCCAAAGGGGAAGTACTGTTGTATACCAACCTTACTTGATCTACTGTGGTATCAAGTGTAACCTAATGGTTATAATCGAAAGAGAATAGATAAGCCGAATCGAACAGGCAGTTTGATTTCGGACGTCCAACTGTACAGTGGTGTTTTATCTATCCCCTTCCGAAAACCCTCATATACATTAGTTATGTCGATAAAGAAGAGGTAGTGAAACCTTCATATGAAGGTCTGCTGCAGAGAATTATCGTACTGGAAGCTTTGATGGACCAAAAACAAATTAATAATGGTAAAGTCGAGTTAGAAGCTAATGGTAGTGTCGAGCTGGAAGTTGATTGTAGTGTCGAACTAGAAGGTAGTTGCGAGGTCGAGTTAGATCGGTTTGAAATTTCCAGCCCGGGGACAACTTGACAGCTCCCATATATTGAACTCCGAAGCAAATTTTGTGGTGATTTCGTGATGTCATGGCGGCTCGTATGGAACAAAATTTAAAAAGGCGCATCTCGTCAAATTAGAAACTCTCCATACCTTAATAGAAACATAAATTCCATTTTGGATCTACAAAATCCAAGAAAAATAAATCGATTTTCAGAAATACAAGATACTTCCACTTATATTGAAATTTCCGAAAATCATCGGGATCGAACCAACATGAAATCCTCCGTTAGACGCCGTTCAATTAGTTTTCTGTCAGGCTGGAGCTGAGTAATATGCGAAATGGATTCTGAAGGGATCAGTACCAAAACCATCGCAAAATCTTTTGGAAAGAATTATTGCAAAAGTCGAACAAAACTCTGGCAAGAGTCGAACATAATTGTATATTCCTGGCAGTATTCTTGCTAAAACCGGGCACTACCGGTTTGCTGCCAGAATCCTGGTAAAAGCGCACAAATTACATCCAAAAACAATTTTGCTAACTGTGCAAAATCCTACATATTTCGTTTATATTCCCAAACGAAATTCTAGAATTCTTGACGTTCTTAACCCTTTCATGCCCAACTTTTTTCTAGTGCATGTAGGGTTTCAAAACTATTTTTCCTTTAAAACGGTGGGGTCAAGAAACTCGAAAAACCTTTTTTCATAAAGGTAGGTGCTTTCCTTGCAGTGCTAGAAGCTACTCAATTTTTACCTTCCAATGCTCACTACAATTCTCCTAGAATGTTCACAATTGTCCAACTGCGTGGAAAACGTAGCCAAAAATAGTCTAAATTGATAAGTTTTATCAGTTTTCACTAATATTGCAACATAACGAAGTTAAATGAAAAAATCATTTTCCGTCATCAACGTAAACGGTCCCTGGCAGCACTGCTCCATCGGAGTTCAATCAGACTAACTACAATAACTTCAGTTCTAGAGCTGATCCCTTTAAACGTTAATACTCAAATGAAAGCCAATAGTCACATTTATTAGCCTTACTTGTTTTTGTGAGCAAATCTTGCCTTAATCAAAAGTTATATCTGTTTAAAAACGTTGTTGTCCACAAACAACATGGGCATGAATGGGTTAATTAATTTGAAATAAGATGTCATATGTTCACGAATTGTTAGGCTTGGTGATTTACTTTCATTGGCCAAAATGATTTTCATTTATATTTCTCGGGCAAAAAGCACAAATGATTTACCGATTACACACTTCACACAACAATAAAACAAAAAAACAACGACTTTCAGTTAAATTTATAATAAGATTTATGTACCGTGCTGACAGTTTCCAGTACAGATACTTTATTGGGGTTTTCGATTGATTGACACCGGTGTAGTGGATTGCACTGGTTTTGCACTTTCTAGCAGAAGTGTCAATGGAACATACCCAGTTTTCTGCACTTCTGCTAGAAAGTGCAAAAACGGTGCAGTTTCAAGGCACTCCACTACACCGGTGTCAATCAATCGAAAACCCCATATATAACAGACTAGCGGAGAGAAAACAGTAAAACTAGCAACCATGGATGTAAACTGGCATCACGGAAGGTCCCATAAGCTTTGCATGGGCTTCCTCTTGCATTTCCCCTAGGTTAGTCGATAGGTTAAGATACTTACGGTTTCCTTATGTAAATATTTCCTCACTTTCCGTTGTTTTCTTTAATATTTTATTTTGATAAATTTCTTCTAGATTTTCATCCAATTTCTTGTTTAATTTTTTTTGGTTTCATTTCCGTGTAATATAGTTGTCCATCCATTTACTTTGTTTTCAAGTTTAGTCTAGGTTATTTAATATCCATTTGTTTTCATCCTTACTATCCATCGCTAGACCTGAAAATAGAAACATAAACAAACACAACCGCCGTTGTTCCTAGAACAACGAAATCCTTATCAACGACCGATAAAGGACACATAACTAATAAAATACTTCCCTTGTAAACTGATCCAAAGATATTACTCCGTCGATTTCCAAAACAGCGATTTTTTTTTCTTTGTTGTGTCACTTGCGGACGGCTAAGACCAATCACGGTCCACCACGCCACCGAGGTGGTCTTGTTCGTGGGTTTGGATTGCTGGATGTTACGTGGTCGTTTCGACGTTATATTTCAATTTTGTTTTTTTGATGAATGCTACAATTTGTTTCAATTCCGCCTCGTTGTTTTCTTTTAGGATTTTCGTTGGTGGTTTGCAGTATTCCAGTACGGGGTGTTCAGACCTCTCGTTATTGTATTTGGTACAGTAGTAGAGTAGGTGTTGCAGATCTTCTTTTTCGTCACATAGGTCACAATTGTCGTTTGTTTTCCATCCCCACTGGTGCCATCTGTCCTTAGTATTGGTGTGGCCTGTGCGGATGCGGCCGATGACTATTTTTTCCTCTGTGCTGAGGTTTATATCGTGAAACCAAATTTTTTCGCCTGGCGTTTGCATGAATTCCCGGTGCCATATACCTTTTTCTTCCGACGTTTGTTTGTACTCCGTTGTCCAGTCGTCCCAGGTTTCAGCTTTCCCAAGCATTATGGCTTCAGAAAGCGTTAGGGAGTTGAAAGTTGTTTGAGGTCCGTGGGTGGCTCGTACTGCCTCTTCGTCGGCCCTTACCAGGGATACCTTGGTGACTCGGGACCCATTGGATTTTGATGCTGCGGTTTGCGTCTTCCTTTAGGGATTTAGCAATTTTGCACGCCAAGAAGTTGTCGCCCTGTTTTTTCTTGTTACTGATAATCTGGCAAGCTCCTTTCGTGTCCGTGAAAATCACTGCTTTCCTGTATTGTTTTTCCTTTATGAGTTGGATTGCGGAGAGGATCGCCAAAAGCTCGGCATTCGTGATGGTGTAGTTGGGGTTGATTTTCTGGGTGAAGACTTGTTGGTCTGTGTGGTCAAAGACTGCAAGTTCCAAGCCTGCTGCTGTTTTAGATGCGTCTGTGTAAATGTGGTGGAAGTCGCGGTAGTGCAGGTCCTTCATTTCCAAAAATTTTTGCTGCCAGTATTGTTTGCTGTAGTCTTCCTTTTTGTTCTGGGGTTCAAGCATGTGCTCTTTGATGTAGTTATCAGTTCTGAAATCGGAAAATTTTCTTCTGTTGAAGTAGGGCATTTTCCTGTCTTTTGGGTTCAGTTGATGCACAATGAAGTTGAATTTGGCGGCGGTTTCTGACCAGTAGGAATCATTTCTCGAATCGTTTCTCGTTGCTCTGTCTATGAACGGATAAAACTGGTTGCTATTGTACGTGCTTTTCAGTAGCTCTTTCAGGGTCAGTTGCTCTCTTCTGATGTGCAGCGGCATCTGTCCGGTTTCCGCATGGATCACGTGGATTGGAGTAGTTTTGAAGTAGAATACTTCTAACGTTTCAATATGGGGTCCCGTTTCAAAAATTTCAGTTGATAAATTTTACCAGGTTTGAAATGCGAATATCTTCCGTTCTACTGATCAAAATCGCAATATTTTTGCACAATCTGATCGGAAATTCGTGCTCGTATTTCGTATTAAATTTCGGAATTAGTGCGAGTACTATAAATAAACCAAAAGAAAATCCTTCGAAAACAGCGATGAAAATGCGCAATTTGCAAGCACATCTCACGCAGAGCCGTCAAAAAGGAGCATGTAAACGTTTCATTACATGCGGGAATGTTAAGCACTATTTAGAATCTCAGTGAAAATGAACGTGAACAAGTGCTGAATACCTTCTATTGTTCACGGTGGACGACGCCGTGAACAGTTTCATCAGTGAACAACGATTTCACGCTCAACTGGCAGTTTACAGTTTGTCAGAATGCAATCTGGTATTCGAAGGTGAACGTTCGCCGTGAACAGCGATGCCATTTATATTCACCACTTCGTATCAATTCCGTCCATCGCCGCGTTTATACTCCCGGTGAACAAGTGACAAATCCACTGTGAACATATTTCACCGTGGAATATTTAAAATGATCGGGGAATAGGAATATTATTCCACTGATTCAATTATATCAAATAATTGTGCATGGATTCGCTAAGTATATTAATGTACTATCGTTTAGATCCAGTTTCATCAATTTTTATGCAGTAATAAGTGAGATATTGGAAAATACAATTTGGTGCGCATCGAGTTCACGTTCATTTTCACTGAGGGTGTAAATAGGCCTTTATATATACAGGTCACGCGAGCTTGTTTTGTATCAGTGGGTGCTCGCTTACCACACGAGTAACATGCTCGTCCGGACGGTACAATGAGCGGTATCGTGTTTGCGTTCCCTACCAAGCGTCATCGCAAGGTTCTTCGTGATAAAATCCAGGGAATCACCCAATTTGGCGTCTGGCTCGTCGTGGTGATGTAAAATGCATTTCCGATTTAATCTGCGAATGCTGATAGTGTGCAGGAAAATGTCATCCGAGATGCCGTGACCTACACTGAACACGCCAAGCGCAAAACCTCAATGAATGTCGTCTATACTCTGAAGCGGCAGGGACCCACTTTGTATGGATTTGGAAGTTGAAAAGATAGAACTCACTTGTATCATTATAAAAAAGATGGGTGGGTAATGTCTAGGTCATAACCGGAGTGTCGTGACTACTCGTTTGCCTTGTAATTCAAATCGAATGATAATCAATGAAATATGTGGGAATGTTTCAAGTTATTCTTTATATAATTATGGTGGTTTGAAAAGAACCTTTGTTGTTGGCGTCTGCGTTGATAGGGGATGCGCTGGATTCTATGCTCGTTGACACATTCATTCATGAAGTGAACAAATTTCATATTTTCTTGCTTTGAAATATCAATGTTAAAATCTCTCGAAACAACCATCGGAATCTTTTTTCTAGCGTACAGAAATGAATCACGCTTACCGAAAAACTAGGGGCGGGTAATGTCCGGGACATAACCGCGATGATCATATTCTTAAAATTCTGCTTGTATCTCTTTCGAATGGCTAAATTTTACGCATTAAGTTCGATTCACCGGGCTCAGCGAAACTTTCCTGGGGATCCCGTTCGTTAATCTATTCAGTAAAACAATTTTAATACCGAGTTCTCCGCATTGAATACAGGTCAATAAACATCTGTCAATACTCAATAAGAGTTGGTAGTTTGCGGTAAATTTATGTCGATAAAAGTTAAGGAATGCACGTTTTAGTCAAGATCTTTTAAGGTTGTACAGAAAACTTTCGCACAAAATAATTGTCCTACGTCAATACCCCGGTCATGTTCCGGGCATAACATACCCCAAATTTTTCTCATTTCTTTCAAAATTTCAATTTTAAACTCAAATATCACATAAATTGTTAATCTATATTGTCAATTTCGGCACATAACTAAAAAAACTGCAAAAAACGCCATTTTTACGCATTCAAACATTCATATCTTGGAAACTAAACATCAGAATCAAAAACAAATTAATAGCGTTCATACGGTTTTTTAGTTCTTTCATTTAAAATTGGTTTGGATAAGATCGGTTCAGCCATTGCTGAGAAACACGAATGAGAATTTGTCCGTTACATACACACACAGACACACACACACACACACAGACATTGTCCCAAATCGTCGAGCTGAGTCGATTGGTATCTAAGACTCGGCCCTCCGGGCATCGGAAAAAATCTTGAAAGTTTGAGCGAATTCTATACATTTCTTTTATAAGAAATGTAAAAAGTTTAAAAATTGGCGTGACTTCGTTGTTTTTTTTTCAAAAAAGGTTATTTACAATCCCCTGCTCTACCTCCTGCAAGAGCTTACTGTTACCCAGTCCCTGCTCGTGACGTCACTCCCCTTTTGTGTTTGTTCTACGTGAGTCTTCCTACTTCCCTAAATCCTTTTCTCTTCCCCTACTTGTTAACAAACAAGATTTTCCTACTCATAGCTGGTGTGATGGTGTGTCAAAGGTGCGCGTACTTACAGGTTTTGAAGACGACGATTAGGTACCTGCCGACCACCCCTTTCTGGGTAGTTTCGCTACCACGATGCTGGCCGACGAGAAAGCCGATCTCTGCGAGACCGATGGTTGCTGCTAATGATGCGTCGACAATGTTCGCCCACAGGTAGCAAACGGTGGTGAGTGGCGATGATGGGGGAAATTCACTTACGGTGGGGTTTTCTGGGTTGTGATCGAACGCTCGATGCCTATCGGCGTGATTTCCTTGCCGAGCTGCGCTAACGGGGTGGTATCGTACGGAGGGCCTCCGATTTCGGGACGCGAGTCGGGCTGATCACTCTGGCGTTGGTAGTCTTTCCCCTAGAGGACCATGCCACGAATCCGGCTATCACGTGTAGCGTGTGATGCCCGTGGGCCGAGTAACTTTAACCGATGACCAACGCTCTCCGAATATACCTATAGTGGTACGCAACCACGAGGCGATAGGTACACCCAGGGTAATCTAAGCCAGATACCACTGGCGATTTGATCCTGCACGGACGGAAAGCATAAGCATAAGCATAAGCATAAGAGATCGCCCGTAGTTGCTACTCCGTTATTGACCAGAACCAAATTAGGTTGCAAAATGTTGATTGGAACACCATGTTTGGGAATAACATGATGAGCCACATTGTACAATCTATTCTGATTCCTGCATGCTGATCAATACCGACGCCGGCCACGTCCGAATGCAGATCTTCTGGGAAAGGAAGGAATGTTAGTCCGATACATGTTGCTACTAGAGACCGAGGAATCCTCTGCATCTCCACATGTATCACGGGAAGGGGAGAGTTGTTAGTAAGTGTGCCAATAGCGTTATCATGTAATAATTGCTCTGGACAGCCGGCTGCCGAGAATTTGGGAAATTTATCATTTGTTGTATTAATACGATTAGCAAAATAAGCAACTTGAACTACGGATAGCCGGCTATAAGGAGCACTGCTTATATTTTTTAATAATATTCAATCACGCGACGAATTTATTCGTGGTTTCTATCGTGTCGGTGCTGATTTTACCCGGCGATCGTTTGAATAAAATGAGGAATCTTATACCGAAGGTTCATCAGACTCTTCCATAGGTGTCGCGGAGTTGGTGGTTTGGAAGGAAATAGGGTCTAGGATTCGCTCCAAGCAAGCGATGCGACCTGTAAAGCATAGTTTATTAGGGATCATCCATAAATGAGATAGCATTTTTTGAATAATTTTTACCACCCCCATCGTAGCATTTCGTCACAAACCTCTAAATACCCCCTGGTAATTACGTAGCTCGACGGTAACTCTACCCCTGTCCCCGTGATTTTTTTTAAATAAAAACCGATGTTAGTTATTCCCCTTTGAAAAAGCTACATAGCCTGACATGACCCCCTCCCTCCCGTCGTCACACATCATCACAAAATGCAAAACTCTCCCCTCTTCCATATAATGCTACGTCATTTATGGATGATCCCTTAGTTTGTAGTTCAGTTAGTTTTCGAAAACACGATCGCTCGAAAAAGATCTTGTTTAGTTTTTTGTTCTTTTAAAATCTGGGTAGCCGGCTACCGAGAGTATCCTATGTTTTCTAAACAAAAGCAATTTCAACTCCACACAGCCGATCGTGGGAGTATTGCCCAGAAAAACTAATCTTATCTGCTTAATGGGCCGGATCACTATTTATTGCGACATTAGACTAACTTCGCTATTCCTTCTCTACGATATATTTTTTGGGTTGCAAACTATCGAGTGATAACACGTTATACAGACAAAGAGTTATGATAGCTCTAGATGTTATAAATCAGCGAAAGTGTTTCCTGATTCTAATATCGGATTGTTTGTGAAATACGAACGATTATATCGAACATTGAAGGGAAATACAAAGGATCGTTAACCTGATGGACGGGCTTGTTACCAAAAACGGAACTTGAAATTAGATTCATTAAAACAGACGCGGCGAATTTTCAGTACGTATTGATCCGCGTTCATCGATACTAGTCAAATTAAAGTCTTATTGGAGCTGATTATTCACTTACCAATAGCTTTTTCAATATAATAAACTTTCCCCAAAAGTTGAACAAAATCTATTTTCACACATCGTCGAATCTCCTGTGTATTGAAAATGTCCAAAACTATTGATTGTCAACTGCCAATAACTTTCCCGAAAACACTCCCGAAAAGTTGAACAAAAAATTCGATTTTGACACATCGTCGGACCCCCCCTCCCTGTGCTTAGAAAATGTCCAAACTATTGATTTTCAACTGCCAACAACATGTACTTCAATAGTTATTTATCTCTAAACAATTGAAATTTAACCGCATCAACTTCAATTCCAATAAACGGGAAAGTAACGCAAAATGTATCGCGATAACCACCGATGAATTATCGATGATGACGATGAATCCAACGATACATTATCGTTAACGGAGTTTCCGATGACGTTGACGGGTGGTTAACGTTATCGACGATGACGATTAATTATCGATTAACAACCCTGAACCTTCAGGTCCGCCCAGGTTAAGTCTTCGGTACGGAGCAATACCTCGACCTAGGAACTTCTAGCATGTTGTTAGTCGCCTCTTACGACATGGGAGCAGTTCCCAGAGGTTCTATTCTTGGCTGAAATAGCGCAAAAAAATTTCAGCCCGCCGGACACCACACGGCTTGATTTGATCCTGCACGGACGGAAAGTGATCAAAACCGCACTCGCTCGTAATCCACGATTTTCCTGGTTTCGATCGGGCAGCGATAAAACCCAAGATGGATTCGCCACCGGAGTGTGGCTGCTAGTATCACAACTCTTTTCCCAGTCTACTTTTTTAACGACTCACTTTTTTACCCTTTACTGCTCTATTTCACTGCATGACTCACGATTTGTTGTAAAGCATTTTAATTTTATTTTAATCTGAAATCAAACCAATTTTAACTTTCAACTTTACACGTACTTTAATTCTACTATGATTCTTCTCACTGCACTGTTAATAAAACTTTTCTACTCGGCGGTCCAAAAGGGAAAAGATCGAGTTGATCCTCCTGACCGACCAAGAAACTTATCCTTTTAACTAATTCTTCTTTCTTCTGTCATTCAAGGGTTTCCGGTTCTCTCTTGATTTTTATTTTCCCTTATTATTTATTTTCTGTACTAGGTTTCCTATTGCCTTTAGGTAAGGCGCAAACACTGCTAACGCTACATATTTGAAACGGCAGATTCTGCACCGATCTGCTCGTTTCAAATTACTAAGGGCCATAAAAGGAATCAGTAGAGCCTGGTGGAGCTAAAAGTCAAAAATTGAACCAGTCTAATGAAGATAGGATATCGAAATAATGAAATAAAACCAGAAGCATTGTGGTAAATATTTAACACTTTCAAGTTATATTGCATATCGAATTTTGTAATAATTTTAATTTAATACTTTCGAGCATAACATGGATTATTCAATCCAGAATTAAGTTTATCAAGAAGAATATGAATTCGAAAATTCTCGAAATCACTAGCTTTCCAAAGGGGAAGTACTGTTGTATACCAACCTTACTTGATCTACTGTGGTATCAAGTGTAACCTAATGGTTATAATCGAAAGAGAATAGATAAGCCGAATCGAACAGGCAGTTTGATTTCGGACGTCCTACTGTACAGTGGTGTTTTATCTATCGCCTTCCGAAAACCCTCATATACATTAGTTATGTCGATAAAGAAGAAGTAGTGAAACCTTCATATGAAGGTCTGCTGCAGAGAATTATCGTACTGGAAGCTTTGATGGACCAAAAACAAATTAATAATGGTAAAGTCGAGTTAGAAGCTAATGGTAGTGTCGAGCTGGAAGTTGATTGTAGTGTCGAACTAGAAGGTAGTTGCGAGGTCGAGTTAGATCGGTTTGAAATTTCCAGCCCGGGGGCAACTTGACAGCTCCCATATATTGAACTCCGAAGCAAATTTTGTGGTGATTTGGTGATGTCATGGCGGCTCGAATGGAACAAAATTTAAAAAGGCGCATCCCATCTAAAATTAACAATTTAAGCATTTTTATCACCAAATTTATTTCGCTCGTCAAATTAGAAACTCTCCATACCTTAATAGAAACATAGATTCCATTTTGGATCTACAAAATCCAAGAAAAATAAATCGATTTTCAGAAATACAAGATACTTCCACTTATATTGAAATTTCCGAAAATCATCGGGATCGAACCAACATGAAATCCTCCGTTAGACGCCGTTCAATTAGTTTTCTGTCAGGCTGGAGCTGAGTAATATGCGAAATGGATTCTGAAGGGATCAGTACCAAAACCATCGCAAAATCTTTTGGAAAGAATTATTGCAAAAGTCGAACAAAACTCTGGCAAGAGTCGAACATAATTGTATATTCCTGGCAGTATTCTTGCTAAAACCGGGCACTACCGGTTTGCTGCCAGAATCCTGGTAAAAGCGCACAAATTACATCCAAAACCAATTTTGCTAACTGTGCAAAATCCTACATATTTCGTTTATATTTCCAAACGAAATTCTAGAATTCTTGACGTTCTTAACCCTTTCATGCCCAACTTTTTTCTAGTGCATGTAGGGTTTCAAAACTATTTTTCCTTTAAAACAGTGGGGTCAAGAAACTCGAAAAACCTTTTTTCATAAAGGTAGGTGCTTTCCTTGCAGTGCTAGAAGCTACTCAATTTTTACCTTCCAATGCTCACTACAATTCTCCTAGAATGTTTACAATTGTCCAACTGCGTGGAAAACGTAGCCAAAAATAGTCTAAATTGATAAGTTTTATCAGTTTTCACTAATATTGCAACATAACGAAGTTAAATGAAAAAATCATTTTCCGTCATCAACGTAAACGGTCCCTGGCAGCACTGCTCCATCGGAGTTCAATCAGACTAACTACAATAACTTCAGTTCTAGAGCTGATCCCTGTAAACGTTAATACTCAAATGAAAGCCAATAGTCACATTTATTAGCCTTACTGGTTTTTGTGAGCAAATCTTGCCTTAATCAAAAGTTATATCTGTTTAAAAACGTTGTTGTCCACAAACAACATGGGCATGAATGGGTTAATTAATTTGAAATAAGATGTCATATGTTCACGAATTGTTAGGCTTGGTGATTTACTTTCATTGGCCAAAATGATTTTCATTTATATTTCTCGGGCAAAAAGCACAAATGATTTACCGATTACACACTTCACACAACAATAAAACAAAAACCGATTTAATCCACCTAGCAGTGAGATGAGACATTTCTTACACATTTCACTATTGGATTAGTTTGCAGAACTCACGAGAAGTATGCACCCAACTAGCGGTGGGATGAAAACAGTTTCTAGTCTTGCACGAATAAACTGAATAAATTATAGAAATCAACAAAACGAACGAAATAAAAAAGTAAAGCAAAAAATGAAATAATAGGTTTTTAAATTCATAAAATGAGCAGAAAATAGTTAAATATAGTTAAAAGATTAATAGAATAAATTGACTCATACTAACAAATTGAATGAAATAAAACGAATAACTGAACATGAAATGCATAAAATTAAAGATATGAATAAAATGAATCAAATGATTCAAATGATTCAAATGATTCAAATGAATCAAATGAATCAAATGAATCAAATGAATCAAATGAATCAAACGAATCAAATGAATCAAATGAATCAAATGAATCAAATTAATCAAATGAATCAAATGAATCAAATGAATCAAGCGAATCAAATGAATCAAATGAATCAAATGAATCAAATGAATCAAATGAATCAAATGAATCAAATGAATCAAATGAATCAAATGAATCAAATGAATCAAATGAATCAAATGAATCAAATGAATCAAATGAATCAAATGAATCAAACGAATCAAACGAATCAAATGAATCAAACGAATCAAATGAATCAAATGAATCACACGAATCAAATGAATCAAATGAATCAAATGAATCAAATGAATCAAAAGAATCAAATGAATCAAATTAATCAAATTAATCAAATGAATCAAATGAATCAAATGAATCAAATAAATCAAATGAATCAAATTAATCAAATGAATCAAATGAATCAAATGAATCAAATGAATCAAATGAATCAAATGAATCAAACGAATCAAATGAATCAAATGAATCACACGAATCAAATGAATCAAATGAATCAAATGAATCACATGAATCATATGAATCACATGAATAACAAGAATCAAATGAATCAAATTAATCAAATGAATCAAATTGATTTAATTCATCCAGTGAATACAATGAATCAAATTAATGAAATGGATCAAATGAATAAAAAGAATGGATGAACAAAATGAATAAAGTAAAAAATAAATGAAATACATAAATAAAACAAACGAATCAAATAAACAAAATGAGCCGAAGTGATAAAATGAATAAAAAGAAGAAAATTAGCAGAATTAAATGCATCGATTAAAAAGAAAAATTGAAGAATGGTAAAAGGTTATAAATTAATATAAAGAAATAAATTGAATCAAATAAATTATTTGGAAGAAAAGATTGAAACTGAAAAAGTAGTCAGATTATTAAAATGAAGAAACTGAACAAAATGATTAAACTGGAAAAAATGAATAAAATGCATACAATGAAAACAATGAATAAAATAAGTTAAATGAGTTATGAGTAAAATGCACAAAAAGAATAAACTGATCAGAGTGAATCCAAAGAATGAAACGAATAAAATAAGTAAAATGAACGCAGATGAACAAAACGAATAAAAGGATGCGGAATGAAATAATTAATTAAAATGAAATGGTCATATATTTGAAGCTAAAAATATTTTTGAATAAAGAAAATGAATAAACCGGATTGTACGAATTTGAGAACCATTGCCTCAAAAAGTTTTGAAATGTTTTTGAAAATCCCATCTTCTGAGAAAAGGCTAATAAATATGCAATGGACTTTCTAGGGCTTCCATCTTTTTTTGGTTTTATTCTTTTTGTTTTCATGCTTCTTTACTTGACGGCATTGTTTTAAGATTATCTGGTGTTTCTACCTTATTGTTGGACCATATTTATTTATCAGGAACCTGGTACGCTCAATTTGCTTTGGAACTCGAAGTTTACTTTTTGGTCACATATTCCCGAAAAAAAGATTTATTTGTATTTGTATAAAAAAAGTTCAACTGACAATTTGTCTTAATGAACTATACAAAACTAAGGTAAACTAAACATAATTAAAATAGTGACAATACACGACGATGAAACTGCGAAGAGTTCATGACGAAGTCAAAAATTTCAGCAAACTCGTTGAAGCGACGACTCATTGCTAAAATTGGACTATTGGTAGCGTAGTTAGTGCTGCGCATTTCAGAATGCAGCAGGGCTCGAGGGCGAAGATAACGGGTAGGCGCGTAGAGGTTGATTTGCGCTAGTAGCTCCGGATCATCATATTCAGCCAGCAGAATCTTTAACACGAAGGTAGCTTGCGCTGCATGTCTCCGGCGTGTTAAAGTATTAAGTCCTAAAAGACGACAACGGTCCTCGTACGGTGGCAGGTTTAATGGATCGTTCCACGGCAATTCACGTAACGCATATCGTATGAATTTACGCTGGACTGCTTCGATCCTAAGGCTCCACGTTGCTTGATAGGGGCACCAAACGACGTTTGCAAATTCCAACTGCGGGCGCACCAATGAGCAATAAAGAGCCTTGAAGCATTGAGGATCCCGAAATTCGTTGGATATTTTGAAAATAAATCCCAGCAAACGATTGGCTCTGTCGATGGTCGCTGAGACGTGATGAGTATACGTTAGCTTATCATCAAGAATGACTCCTAGATCCTTCACGTGGTCAACGCGTTGTAGTAGAGTTCCTGCGATGTTATAGTTGAAGGTAACCATATTTCTCGTTCGATAATAGCTGATGACAAAACATTTTGCAACGCTAAGGACCATCATGTTTCTTTATGTACAGAATAGAATTGACTGGTCCAGTATTTTAACGCGCAATTGAATATAGTAAAGTGAGACAAGGTCACATGTGCTTTCAAGCCCCTTGAACAAAGAACGACTGGGAGAATGCGATTGGTGAATGAGACAGGTAGATATTTCAAAAATTTTATTTGCATTGAAGTAAATAGTGTGAAATGTCTAGGCTATGTCGATAGCATAAAAGCCGTGCATTCAGTTGATTGTAATGCAGTCTCTTTCAATTCATCCTTATAGCTTTCATATTGTTTCGTTCGGAATTATCGTGCAGGAAATATAGATAAATAAGTCCTATACAGACCAATACTGTGAAAAATAAATGGTTCAAACTACTCAGTATATCCAGATATGGACGCAATAAGTTAGAAGACACATTGTAGTTGCATCCCCCATCGAGAGTGGGTACTTTGGGAGACTTCTTTTCCTGGATCTGGTTTGTGGATATTTTTGGTCTTTGATCCGTTATTTTTCATGAAAGTTTGTACCAATACAACGAATGTGCAGCTGATACAACTCATGGTTCATTCGCCTGCGCAACGTTCCGTCTTCCATCTGCAACACCTTTCGTTCGAAAACTCCAAGGGTGCGTTGGTCCTCCACGAGCATAGTCCAGGTCTCGTGGCCGTAGAGGACCACCGATCTAATCAGCGTCTTGTAGATAATCAACTTCGTGCGGCGGCGAATTTTGTTCGACCGGAGCGTCCTCCGGAGTCCAAAGTAGGCACGATTTCCCGCCAAGATCCCTCTCTGAATTTCTCTGCTGTTATCATTGTCGTCGGTTACCAGTGAGCCCGAATACATGAATTCGTCGACCATCTTGATTTCGTCACCGTCAATCCGAACTCGGGTGGGAGGTTCACATTGTCGTCTCTAGAACCTCTTCCTCTCATGTATTTTGTCTTCGAAACGTTGATGACAAGACCAATCCTGCTGGCTTCAGCTTTCAGTCTTTGAGCATATATTTCATTCAAAATTCAATAGAGATACGAATAGTTTAAATATCGCACGTGGAATGCCACTTTTGAAAATTTTCATCATCAAACTTTCATATTACCCAGTTAAACCAAATATTTTTCGGATATAGTCATGAATTTCCTTAATTATAGTGTAGATACAGGCTTTGAATACAATTGAATTAAAGTTGAGTTGATGTAGCAGCAGACAAAAAATAGTTTTGTTTTCTCAAACCTTCGCAATTACAATTAATAAATATTTCAGATTGGCAGATTATCACATAACTTAGAAATGGATACAGAAATAGCTAGATAGATGCGATAGAAGAGAGACAGACAGAGAGAGAGAGAGAGAGAGAGAGAGAGAGAGAGAGAGAGAGAGAGAGAGATGGGAGAGGAGGGGGGCGTGTGAGGAATGGCAAATGATGGTTAATGCAGTGATATTATTTTTACAGGTATATTATTATGATATATTGATTCCTTTCATTCTTGTCATAATTAATGTGAGTAGTAATTTTTGCGAGATAACCAGTCTAACCTAAATCTTGGAAAAGAGCTAAATTTTCGCTAGATTTTTGGGCTTCAAACATACAGTTGCTTTCAGTGACGCCACGAGTATAATTATATGAGAAATCTTTTATCTCACTACTAGGTGAATTACTTGTTGATCTGTGTATTGATATAACATCCAATATTTACCTCATGATTGAACGCAATGCCTAATCCAAGGGATAAATACTAGAAATCACTGTTTCTTTATCAACACATTATTTTGTGTTTGAAGTGAACTTATATATATTGATTTTTGAGAAATAGTTAATTTATTATTTTAGCTAGTGGAAATTGGTGAGCGAGGACTAAAAATACAAAATGTTCAATATCTCCGCCGCTCGTGTACGGATTTAGACAATCTATAGCTTGTTAGAAAGGTATTTTAACAAGCTTTCTTTTTATGTGTTGGACAATATTGTAATGTTCAAAAGTTATTCGCCAAAAACCTGCTGTGTTTTGACAAAATCTCCCATATCTCAGAGAGTAAACAACATATCGAAAATCAAAAATAATAGTGTCAAATGGCAACGTTAGGCCTTTCATTTGAAACTAATTTCATAAAGATCGGTTCAGCCATTGCTGAGATAATTACATGACATTTTGTACATACATACATACACAGATACACACACACATACAGACATTGTCTCAATTTGTCGAGCTGAGTCGATTGGTATATGAGACTCGGCCCTCCGGGCCTCGGAAAAAGTTTTCAAAGTTTGAGCGAATCCTATACATTTGTTTTGTAAGAAATGTAAAAAACAACGACTTTCAGTTAAATTTATAATAAGATTTATGTACCTTGCTGACAGTTTCCAGTACAGACACTTTATTGGGGTTTTCGATTGATTGACACCGGTGTAGTGGATTGCACTGGTTTTGCACTTTCTAGCAGAAGTGTCAATGGAACATACCCAGTTTTCTGCACTTCTGCTAGAAAGTGCAAAAACGGTGCAGTTTCAAGGCACTCCACTACACCGGTGTCAATCAATCGCAAACCCCATATATAACAGACTAGCGGAGAGAAAACAGTAAAACTAACAACCATGGATGTAAACTGGCATCACGGAAGGTCCCATAAGCTTTGCATGGGCTTCCTCTTGCATTTCCCCTAGGTTAGTCGATAGGTTAAGATACTTACGGTTTCCTTATGTAAATATTTCCTCACTTTCCGTTGTTTTCTTTAATATTTTATTTTGATAAATTTCTTCTAGATTTTCATTCAATTTCTTGCTTAATTTTTTTTTGGTGTCATTTCCGTGTAATATAGTTGTCCATCCATTTACTTTGTTTTCAAGTTTAGTCTAGGTTATTTAATATCCATTTGTTTTCATCCTTACTATCCATCGCTAGACCTGAAAATAGAAACATGAACAAACACAACCGCCGTTGTTCCTAGAACAACGAAATCCTTATCAACGACCGATAAAGGACACATAACTAATAAAATACTTCCCTTGTAAACTGATCCAAAGATATTACGTCGTCGATTTCCAAAACAGCGATTTTTTTTTTCTTTGTTGTGTCACTTGCGGACGGCTAAGACCAATAACGGTCCATCACGCCACCGGGATGGTCTTGTTCGTGGGTTTGGATTGCTGGATGTTACGTGGTCGTTTCGACGTTATATTTCAATTTTGTTTTTTTTGATGAATGCTACAATTTGTTTCAATTCCGCCTCGTTGTTTTCTTTTAGGATTTTCGTTGGTGGTTTGCAGTATTCCAGTACGGGGTGTTCAGACCTCTCGTTATTGTATTTGGTACAGTAGTAGAGTAGGTGTTGCAGATCTTCTTTTTCGTCACATAGGTCACAATTGTCGTTTGTTTTCCATCCCCACTGGTGCCATCTGTCCTTAGTATTGATGTGGCCTGTGCGGATGCGACCGATGATTATTTTTTCCTCTGTGCTGAGGTTTAGATCGTGAAACCAAATTTTTTCGCCTGGCGTTTGCATGAATTCCCGGTGCCATATACCTTTTTCTTCCGACGTTTGTTTGTACTCCGTTGTCCAGTCGTCCCAGGTTTCAGCTTTCCCAAGCATTATGGCATCAGAAAGCGTTAGGGAGTTGAAAGTTGTTTGAGGTCCGTGGGTGGCTCGTACTGCCTCTTCGTCGGCCCTTACCAGGGATACCTTGGTGACTCGGGACCCATTGGATTTTGATGCTGCGGTTTGCGTCTTCCTTTAGGGATTTAGCAATTTTGCACGCCAAGAAGTTGTCGCCCTGTTTTTTCTTGTTACTGATAATCTGGCAAGCTCCTTTCGTGTCCGTGAAAATCACTGCTTTCCTGTATTGTTTTTCCTTTATGAGTTGGATTGCGGAGAGGATCGCCAAAAGCTCGGCATTCGTGATGGTGTAGTTGGGGTTGATTTTCTGGGTGAAGACTTGTTGGTCTGTGTGGTCAAAGACTGCAAGTGCCAAGCCTGCTGCTGTTTTAGATGCGTCTGTGTAAATGTGGTGGAAGTCGCGGTAGTGCAGGTCCTTCATTTCCAAAAATTTTTGCTGCCAGTATTGTTTGCTGTAGTCTTCCTTTTTGTTCTGGGGTTCAAGCATGTGCTCTTTGATGTAGTTATCAGTTCTGAAATCGGAAAATTTTCTTCTGTTGAAGTAGGGCATTGTCCTGTCTTTTGGGTTCAGTTGATGCACAATGAAGTTGAATTTGGCGGCAGTTTCTGACCAGTAGGAATCATTTCTCGAATTGTTTCTCGTTGCTCTGTCTATGAACGGATAAAACTGGTTGCTATGGTACGTGCTTTTCAGTAGCTCTTTCAGGGTCAGTTGCTCTCTTCTGATGTGCAGCGGCATCTGTCCGGTTTCCGCATGGATCACGTGGATTGGAGTAGTTTTGAAGTAGAATACTTCTAACGTTTCAATATGGGGTCCCGTTTCAAAAATTTCAGTTGATAAATTTTACCAGGTTTGAAATGCGAATATCTTCCGTTCTACTGATCAAAATCGCAATATTTTTGCACAATCTGATCGGAAATTCGTGCTCGTATTTCGTATTAAATTTCGGAATTAGTGCGACTACTATAAATAAACCAAAAGAAAATCCTTCGAAAACAGCGATGAAAATGCGCAATTTGCAAGCACATCTCACGCAGAGCCGTCAAAAAGGAGCATGTAAACGTTTCATCACATGCGGGAATGTTAAGCACTATTTAGAATCTCAGTGAAAATAAACGTGAACAAGTGCTGAATACCTTCTATTGTTCACGGTGGACGACGCCGTGAACAGTTTCATCAGTGAACAACGATTTCACGCTCAACTGGCAGTTTACAGTTTGTCAGAATGCAATCTGGTATTCGAAGGTGAACGTTCACCGTGAACAGCGATGCCATTTATATTCACCACTTCGTATCAATTCCGTCCATCGCCGCGTTTACACTCCCGGTGAACAAGTGACAAATCCACTGTGAACATATTTCACCGTGGAATATTTAAAATGATCGGGGAATAGGAATATTATTCCACTGATTCAATTATATCAAATAATTGTGCATGGATTCGCTAAGTATATTAATGTACTATCGTTTAGATCCAGTTTCATCAATTTTTATGCAGTAATAAGTGAGATATTGGAAAATACAATTTGGTGCGCATCGAGTTCACGTTCATTTTCACTGAGGGTGTAAATAGGCCTTTATATATACAGGTCACACGAGCTTGTTTTGTATCAGTGGGTGCTCGCTTACCACACGAGTAACATGCTCGTCCGGACGGTACAATGAGCGGTATCGTGTTTGCGTTCCCTACCAAGCGTCATCGCAAGGTTCTTCGTGATAAAATCCAGGGAATCACCCAATTTGGCGTCTGGCTCGTCGTGGTGATGTAAAATGCATTTCCGATTTAATCTGCGAATGCTGATGGTGTGCAGGAAAATGTCATCCGAGATGCCGTGACCTACACTGAACACGCCAAGCGCAAAACCTCAATGAATGTCGTCTATACTCTGAAGCGGCAGGGACCCACTTTGTATGGATTTGGAAGTTGAAAAGATTGAACTCACTTGTATCATTATAAAAAAGATGGGTGGGTAATGTCTAGGTCATAACCGGAGTGTCGTGACTACTCGTTTGCCTTGTAATTCAAATCGAATGATAATCAATGAAATATGTGGGAATGTTTCAAGTTATTCTTTATATAATTATGGTGGTTTGAAAAGAACCTTTGTTGTTGGCGTCTGCGTTGATAGGGGATGCGCTGGATTCTATGCTCGTTGACACATTCATTCATGAAGTGAACAAATTTCATATTTTCTTGCTTTGAAATATCAATGTTAAAATCTCTCGAAACAACCATCGGAATCTTTTTTCTAGCGTACAGAAATGAATCACGCTTACCGAAAAACTAGGGGCGGGTAATGTCCGGGACATAACCGCGATGATCATATTCTTAAAATTCTGCTTGTATCTCTTTCGAATGGCTAAATTTTACGCATTAAGTTCGATTCACCGGGCTCAGCGAAATTTTCCTGGGGATCCCGTTCGTTAACCTATTCAGTAAAACAATTTTATTACCGAGTTCTCCGCATTGAATACAGGTCAATAAACATCTGTCAATACTCAATAAGAGTTGGTAGTTTGCGGTAAATTTATGTCGATAAAAGTAAAGGAATGCACGTTTTAGTCAAGATCTTTTAAGGTTGTACAGAAAACTTTCACACAAAATAATTGTCCTACGTCAATACCCCGGTCATGTTCCGGGCATTACATACCCCAAATTTTTCTTATTTCTTTCAAAATTTCAATTTTAAACGCAAATATCATTTCATATAATGATTTCAACAAGCAGATAATGTACTTGTATGACAGGTGGTAGTGTTTTGAAGCGGTTATAGTGGTGTTAACAACATAAAATCGTGTATTGGACATTTTACAATGATTCTCCTTAACCCCGCAAAACCACGGGGTTGGCAGCAGGGGGTTAAGTTGTTTGGAAGAGATGACAGTTATTATATGATAACTAGAAATATAAAATAATAATAATAAGGGCGGTTTGTAGATAACTATGTTGATACAAGACAAGAATCTTTTGAAACAATTCAAACCTTGCCGACGATTGTTTTTACTGCGTACATACATACGATCTTTCCCCTTTCGCAGCTCACACCGAATGAGCACGTTTCGCATGAAGGCGTTCCTATTTATTGACTTCACAATGCAGATGGAAGGCCATCCTTTTGTTCGATAAATGAAAATATTTTCATCATTCGTTTTGGTGTAGCTTTCGCTTAGTGGCAGAGTTGCCACATTCACCGATTTTCTTGGAAGGATTTGCAAAAACCTTCGGGTTTGTAGATTAGAAAAAACATTTTCTTATGATTCACTGGTAAAATATATTAACAGAATTAACAAGCGCAAACTTAATACTAGTTAATAAAAGAAACTTTCTAATTCAATTCGTTTTCCATTTTGCATTCGTCCTAATAAGGACGGTTTGTAGATAACTATGTTGATACAAGACGGGAATCTGTTGAAACAATTCAAACCTTGCCGTTGCCGACGATTGTTTTTACTGCGTACATACATACGATCTTTCCCCTTTCGCAGCTCACACCGAATGAGCACGTTTCGCATCAAGGCGTTCCTATTTATTGACTTCACAATGCATATGGAAGGCCATCCTTTTGTTCGATAAATGAAAATATTTTCATCATTCGTTTTGGTGTAGCTTTCGCTTAGCGGCAGAGTTGCCACATTCACTGATTTTCTTGGAAGGATTTGCAAAAACCTTCGGGTTTGTAGATTAGAAAAAACATTTTCTTATGATTCACTGGTAAAATATATTAACAGAATTAACAAGCGCAAACTTAATACTAGTTAATAAAAGAAACTTTCTAATTAAATTTTTTTTCCATTTTGCATTCGTCCTAATAAGGACGGTTTGTTGATAACTATGTTGATACAAGACGAGAATCTTTTGAAACAATTCAAATCTTGCCGATTGTTTTTACTGCGTATATACATATGATCTTTCCCCTTTCGCAGCTCACACCGAATGAGTACGTTTTGCAGCCTTCGATGTTTTGGTGGCATTTTTAGTGGCAGTTACTACCGCCTTTTCAGTGACTGCGTTTCTTAGCGTTTGGATTTTTGGCCTTCTCGCCGCCACCACCGTTTTTCTTCTCTCCGGTGGCAGCCGATTTGATTGGTCGTCCGATGCAGGTTCTCACGACCACGCACGTCTGTTATGCACTGCGTCTTACACACGTCTGGCTTTGAGAAAAGCTGCGACACCCCTATTTATAGGTTTTATCATTAATGTTGATTCTCATTTAAAGTAGTTTTTGAACTATTTAAACAAATTTTATATAGCAAACAACGTATCTCATTCGTAACCCAACTTTGTACCGGGAAACAAGTGCTTTTTGTTCTCTCCGGTGTAGTTTAGTTTTTTCGGTAGTACGAAGGTGCTTGCTGTGGCAGAGGCTGCACACGGAAAACCGATTCATCACAATTTCAACTAAAAAATTAGTTGAGTTTTTGGTTTCGTCTAGTTAATATTTGGGCGAACTAAATTTTTGTTGAAAACAATAATCCAACGTTGTTGGTTTGATGCTGTCAGTTTCAGTCTGGACACGAACGTTTCATCCTAGCACAAAACTTGAAAAGCTACATGAGCTAAAGCTTGAAACGCTTGTCTCAGCTTCTAACGCTTGTTTTAGTCCAGACACAATTGCATATGCCGTTACACTACCTTTTCAGCCAAGACACAAACGACTAGAATTCAACTAATCTCATTGTTGAATTAAACTGCTTCATCGTAAAATACAACATAGGATATCTCAAACGTTTTGTTTCACCGACCGACGGATGAAAGGTATGGAATTAAATTGTTGAAAAATTCCGTATGTCAGTAATTCACACGTAAATATAATACAGAGTTATGTTTCTCATAATGTTATCTTTTTATAAACTGCAATCTTAAATGAGACGAAATAGCCAAAGGTATTTAAGGATTGTTGGAAATTGATTGATTTGAATTTTAGAATAAAGGTATATTTTTTTTTTCTATTTAGTCACAAACACTATCCAGCACTACAAAAAAACTTCATACTTATTCCACATCTAGTTTGGAATCTCAAACGATGAAAAATAATTATCATATTACATATTACATTGGTTAATAATTGAAATGTTACTATATAATCGACTAAATCCGAAATAGAATGATTTCGACAATTTTCGACAATACTTTCAATTTTCAGTGCACATGTATTGAAAAAAAATGTCAATAAAAATCATCCCTTTATTGAAATGTTTTTAAAGAAAAACTAGGTAAAACCAAAATGAGGTCAGTTGAATTTCTGTTTTTTTTGTGTACTGGTTCAGGTAGTTGCGTCCAGGATAAAACAAGCTTTCCAAGCTGAGACAACTACCTACGTGCTTAACCGTTATGCCCAGCGTGTTGCTGTCGCTACCTTGATGTATTTCAGTAAGGTGTGCATCTTAGCTACTTGCTGTCATTTCGTATGATGTGCGTCTTGAATCAAAATCAATAATAATTTTCAATAACTATTATTTGAGAATCTCTCAAAATTAAGAGAAAATTTAGTTACGTTATTCATTTTTCTGTTGAAATCAACTAATTAGGAAAACAAAAATTTGTTTTGTTATTTTCTACATCGAATGGCTTTCAGTGCAGTAAAGCATTACTAATAAACAGTCCCGCGAGTGATAATTATTACCTGCGATATCAGTGAAGTGCGTTACTAAACAGTTTTCTTGCCTGAAAGACGGCTTTGTTTAGACGAGCTATAATTACAAGGAAGCCTCCGAACACGCCACGCGGCATCAGCAAGTTCTACCACATGGCACGGGCACTTCCACCACATGGCAACACAACGGCACCGTCATCAATTCGGACCCTGAACAACGTGGCCAACGTAAAATTGCAAACTAGACAGAACGATCGAATAAATCGATCGTGTTAGGAGCAGCAGCAGTCAGTCTTGTATTAGAAACGTTCGAGTGAAGTGCAGTGATTTCCGAATTTATAATAAACATAGTTTTTTAAAACACCCAATGTAGGGTTGAGATTATTATTGGCGCAGCCGGTATTAGGAAGTGAAGAAGTGATTTATCGGAAAAACAGTGGACTTTCATCCTAACAAAGTGAAAAACAGTGATACCCGCTAAAATAAAACTTAGCATCGCTGGCTGAAGGCAACAGCCGCCAGAGTGATTCGAGGATCCCCCGCCGATAAACACGTGGAGCACCACCAGCGTTCTTCAGCTACCTACACCACGACAGGTGAGTGAGTTTTTTTTTAATTTCAAAGAAGAACATTACTCATTTCGGATCAGCGTACTACCAGATAGGCGCTCATCCAACCAGAAGATTGCACTACTAAATAGACGATCTTCTAATTGGCGCACTACCAGATAGGCGCTAATTCGAACAACACACTACTAGATAGGTGTCGTTCTTTGAAATTAACGAATGCCAAAAGCACTGAAAGACGCAAGGCAAAACAAATTTCTGTGCAGCAGGAATTTGAGCTCTTCAGAAGAATCTATCGATTCCATCGAGTCCGGAGGACATTCACACGTTCCCATCGACCAAAGAAAAATTGACGAGCTGACAAACATTATGTCGCTCAACAACACTAATGATCAACCCGTTGATCACCCCACCATGGATGATATCTTAGCTGCACTAAAACAAATTAGTAACAGGCAACAACAGCAAGAAACATTCTTAGGTGCTATACAAGCAAAAATTAATAGCAGCGCGAGTGCCGGACAATTTATGCCGACGCCGCAATCACCACAATACTTAACTACGTCAGGTGATCCGTTCAAGATACCTGACCCAATCAAAATGCTACCCGCATTTAAAGGGAGCAAAAAACAATTAAACAGCTGGCTGGAGACAGCAGAAAAAACTTTGAGTGTATTTGAACCCTTAGTGAGTCCACCTATATTCCAAATATACGTCACAGCAGTGGCAAATAAAATTGAAGGTGAAGCAAGGGACATCTTGTGTACAAACGGAAGCCCTACAACCTTCACCGAAATTAAGGAAATTCTAAACGCCTGCCTAGGCGACAAACAAGAATTATCCACATACAACTGTCAACTCTGGCATACAAAAATGGATGGTAATGTTAATCAATATTACCAGAAAACCAAACAATTAATACAGAATATAAAATCGATCGCAAAACAAAATACAAAATACAATTCCAATTGGGACGCCATAAATTCATTTATAGACGAATACAGCCTGGCAGCATTTATTAGTGGCCTACAAAAACCCTACTTCGGCTATGTCCAGGCAAACGGTCCTAAAGATATCGAACAAGCTTACGCATTTCTTTGCAAATTCACCTCCAATGAAACTACCCGTAAAATAACAGTCGAAGAAAAATACGATAAACAGAAACAATATGCTAAATACAGTCCATCTGGAGAAAACAGCAACTTCAATAAAAATTTAAAAAACCGGAACGACGAAGTCAAACCAAACCGGCACAAGTTCAATCAACCCAAATTCGAACCATCTCAACAAAAATTTAAAACCGAGCCAATGGACGTCGATTCCTCAATACGAAGCAAATTGACACTGAACAAACAAATAAATAATAACGAAATTTCCGATGGAGATACGGAAAGTGAGCAAAGCGAAACGGAAGAAAATTTTTGTTGTATTTCAACTCAGAACTCAGAGACGTAACAAAGCAACTGAAGTCACACAATTTTTTACCATATCTCGTAATCACCAAACAAAATACGGGCCAAACCTTTAAATTTTTAATTGATTCAGGAGCCAACAAGAACATTGTGAAGCCTGGCATACTTAGTAAGACAAAAACAATCATACCTACCACCACTAAAAACATTACAGGCAATAGAATAGTAAACAAAAAGGGTAAATGTAAAGTACTAAGTGAAAAATTACCACCAATTACCCTATATGAATTAGATTTCCACCCCGAGTTCGATGGTCTTATAGGCACAGAAACCCTTTCCAAATTCAACGCCGTATTAAATTATCAGAATCTCACACTAACAGTGGGCGACACAATATTCCCGGTTCATAAATACAACATCGAACCAACGAGAATCGAACAAAATCATTTTCTCACCCTTGGCACCGATAAAAACGGTGATTGGCTTGTAACTAAACCTTCAAAATTGAATGAAAACATAATCATCGAACCCGGAATCTATAGAGCTAAAAATAATAGAACCACAGTCGTAATTCGAGCAAACAAGAAACCAATCTCACAGAACTCATTCCCGGAATTAAAATTACAAGTTAACAACTTCGAAACACGCAGTTTCTTCTCAGACAAACCGAATATGAAAAAATTGGAACCACACCCATTCGACGAACTAATCAGAACAAAACACCTTTCCAAGTTCGAAAGAGACCGACTACTAGATACCCTTAAGAACCATAGCGATGTAATACTTAAAGAAAACGAAAAACTTACTGCAACTACGAAAATTAAACATAAAATTAACACAACTGACGACCTCCCGGTCTATACAAAAACCTACAGATACCCCCACGCTCATAAAGAAACCGTAAAAGAACAAGTCAACGATATGCTGGAAAACGGCATCATAACACACTCAGAATCTCCGTGGAACGCACCAATTTGGGTAGTTCCCAAGAAATTGGACGCATCTGGGAAAAGGAAATTCAGGGTTGTCATCGATTATCGTAAATTGAACGATAAAACGATCGAGGACAAACACCCCATACCACAAATTGAAGACATACTCGACAGTTTGGGGAAAGCAACATACTTCACCACTCTAGATTTAAAATCAGGTTTCCACCAGATTGAACTCGACGAAAGTTCAAGAAATAAAACTGCTTTCAGCACGGATCAAGGACATTATGAATTTCTACGAATGCCGTTCGGATTAAAAAACGCACCGGCGACATTTCAACGAGCTATGAACTCAATACTAGGCGACCTAATCGGAAGAGTTTGTTACGTATACCTAGACGACATAATAGTGTTTGGCAGGAATTTGAAACACCATTTAGAAAATCTTGCAAAAGTTCTCGAAAGACTAACCCTATCAAATTTGAAAATCCAGGTGGATAAGTGCGAATTCTTAAGAAAAGAATGTGAATTCCTAGGACACATAATAACAGAAAAAGGCGTTAAGCCAAACCCAGATAAAATCAAAGAAATTCTCAACTGGACTCTGCCACAGAACGAAAAACAGATAAAACAATTTCTAGGACTGCTTAGTTACTACAGGAAATTTATCATGGATTTTTCAAAAATAGCAAGACCAATGACAAAATACCTAAAAAAAGGAATGATACTCAACACAAAAGACCCAGAATACGTTGAAGCCTTCGCCAAATGCAAAAAGATGCTAACATCAGATCCCATATTAATTTACCCCGACTTCGAGAAACCCTTTATTTTGACAACAGACGCCTCTAATTACGCAATAGGTGCCGTATTGTCGCAAATACAGGATAACAAAGACCACCCGATAGCATTTGCTTCAAGAACACTAAATAAACATGAAGTTAACTACCCGACTATTGAAAAAGAAGCCCTTGCCATAATCTGGGCTACCGAAAAATTTAAACCTTACCTATACGGCCATAAGTTCACACTAGTGACAGACCACAAACCACTAACATTTATAAAAACCTCGAACAAAAACACCAAAATACTGAAATGGAGGCTTGAGCTGGAAAACTATGACTACACCATAGAATACAAGACAGGCAGAACAAACGTCGTCGCTGACGCCTTGAGTAGAAAAGTAGAAATCAATATGACAGAAACCGATGATAGCACAGTCCACTCTGCAGACACCTCTTCAGACTTCTTCCTACACTTTACGGAACGACCAATTAACATCTACAGAAATCAAATAATTTTTAAACACGCCAGAATCAACACAACTATCCATGAGACAATATTTCCTCATCATACCCGAACCATTATTTGTAGTGACAATCTTAACAAAGATTTGATAACAAACACCATCAAACAATATCATAATGGAAAGCAAACCGCTATCCTCGCCCCCGAAGACACTCTACAACTCATACAAGAAGTATACCGAGAACACTTTTCAGGTTCACCCTCACACTTCGTACTCACACAAAACATGGTGGAAGACGTCCTGTCGGAGCAAAGACAAGACGCAATCGTGAAAAAAGAGCACGAAAGGGCCCATCGCGGAATTCAAGAAATAGAAAAACAAATAAAGAGATCATACTACTTCCCCAACATGATAAAGAAAATAAGAACCTTCAACAATTCTTGCCCCATATGCGCGCAACACAAGTATGAGCGAAAGCCATACAACATTAAAATTTCACCAAGGCCAATCGAAAAATCTCCCTTCCAGAGAGTTCACATGGACATCTTTGGTATGGACAAAAGTAACTACCTAACATTCATATGTGCATTTTCCAAGCACTTACAATTAATTGAAATACCCACAAGAAACACGGCGGACATTCAAAACGCCTTGACTTCCTATTTCAGAAATTTCGGATTACCAAAAACTATTGTGTGCGACCATGAGGCAACCTTTACCAGCATTCAGCTTAAAGGTTTCCTGGCAAACTTAGGAATTAATATTGAATTCGCATCCTCATCCGAATCGAACGGGCAAATAGAAAAGACCCACAGTACTATAATAGAAATGTTTAATACCAATAAACACAAATACCCTGAACTATCCTCCCTAGAAATCATGTCCGTTGTAAACGCATTGTACAACGAAACAGTGCATTCAGCTACCTCGTTCACTCCCAACGAAGTAGTGTTCAATCAGAGAAACATTACGAACCCGGCAGAAATTTCGGAAGCAGCCCAAAAATTATTCGATAAAATAATCCTCAATTTGGAAAAAGCACAAAACAATATGAAAAAATACAACCACAAAAAGGAAGAACCACCAAATATTAACGTAAACAGCGACATTCATATTAAAAAGGGCACTAGGAAGAAAATCGACCCCAGATACATAGCTACAAAATGCTTGGAAAACCACGATAAAACTATAAAGATTAATAGGAATGTTAAGCGCAATAAAAACAAACTAAAAAGATTAAGAAAAAACAACTAGTTTAATCACCTAATAATACCTGTCACTTTCCTTTTTCAGATTCCAAAGGGGCCTCAAACCACACGGAGACAAAAAAAAAGAATATAAACACTAAAAACTTTTGAAATTTCTCGTTTCAGCCATCGCAAGCCGTAGATTAAAATCCCCCAAACTCCTTCACTCGACACGAAACGTCAGGAAAATGAGACAATTCAAAACAATTCATATAGCTTTAATTTTCACAACAATTTTAACAATAATAAAAAGCCAAGAATTAGAACTAACTAACCTTAACAAAAAACCGTTATTGGTATTAGAGAAAGGTCAATGTAAAATTCAGACAGGAGTTATTAACGTTATACACCCCATAAACTTGACAGATATAGAGACTACAATAGACAGCTTGATAAATATAGCATACAGCAAAACTAATTCCCAGTTATCTACCATAATTCAATACAAAGTTAAGGAACTCTACAATAATTTCTTGCAAATTAAGCCACATCGCCAAAAAAGATGGGACACCGTAGGAACAGTATGGAAATGGATCGGAGGAAGCCCGGACGCCCAAGACCATCATCTGATAAACGACACGCTCAATAAACTAGTCGACGGAAATAATCAACAGACTCGGATTAACACACAACTTGGTAAAAGAATCCAGGACGTCACAAAAACTATTAACAAACTAATAGAGAATGCAAACGACAATAACCTCATCTTAAACGAAATTCAACTCATAAACACAATAATCAACATAGAAACAGTCAACAAAATACTAGAAAACATACTAGAAACGGTAACTCTCGCAAAAGCTTCAATTCCAAGCAACAAAGTCTTATCCCTAAAGGAAATTCATCTTATGAAAACAATGTTAGAAGAACAGGGTGTCAAAATCGAAATACCGGACCAAGCTCTGTCATATCTAACTCCCAAAATCGCTCTCAATAAGGACACACTATTATACATATTGGGTGTGCCAAAACTACAAGAAAGGGAAGCCATCGTACTAGAAATTCACCCGCTAATCAACAACAATTCGATCATTACAGACTACCCAAAATTCATCATCAAAGATCGGAAAAATCTTTACACAACCTCACAACCAGACAACTACGTTCAACGAAGTACATTCATCAAACCATTCAACGATGACTGCATCTACCCAATCATCTTGGGAGTGAACAGTCAATGTAACACAAAAACAGAAAATGAAACAATAGCTAAGCTCGTTTCTGATAACACACTTCTCATAAACAACGCAAAAAATAACGAACTAATATCAAATTGTGGCCCCGCCAATCGGAAGTTGAACGGCAACTTCATCATTTCCTTCTGGAACTGCAAAATACATTTCAAAACGGAAATTTTCGTATCCCAAAACATAACCATTAAACAATCAGTCTTCCAAGGAGCCATGCATGACCTAGTCATAAAACAACAACTGGTACCAACACACAACATAACAACTCTCGACAACAGGAGTCTAGAAAACCGGAAGCTACTGGATCACATTCATCTGAAACAGTTCAATCATGATGTTTGGAACTGGAGCCTGCTTAGCGGAATCTCAATCTCAACGGCGCTCAGCCTAACCCTAACAACATTTGCCCTTCTCTATTTTAGACAAGAAATTCACAGGATTCTAACCAAGCTGTCCCGCAGGAAAAATCGAAATCCACCCACATCAGGAATACACACAGACGAAGTCACCAACGCGTGAGGACACGCTTTTTTACCCCCCGGAGGAATTACAAGGAAGCCTCCGAACACGCCACGCGGCATCAGCAAGTTCTACCACATGGCACGGGCACTTCCACCACATGGCAACACAACGGCACCGTCATCAATTCGGACCCTGAACAACGTGGCCAACGTAAAATTGCAAACTAGACAGAACGATCGAATAAATCGATCGTGTTAGGAGCAGCAGCAGTCAGTCTTGTATTAGAAACGTTCGAGTGAAGTGCAGTGATTTCCGAATTTATAATAAACATAGTTTTTTAAAACACCCAATGTAGGGTTGAGATTATTATTCTATATCAGCTCTATTTTGTGAAGGTCACGCGAAGGATCAATTCACCTACCAGCTCGTCAGGAACCAACTGGTGAAGTGTTTCGTTTTTTACTTTTCTTATCGATTTTTTTTCTTTTTATTGCTTTTGATTTTTTATTTTGATTTAAGTTAAACAGTGCGGTCGAGCGTGTTGCTCCCGCAACAAAATGGAACAAACCGAAGGATCACCCTCCGAAGACGAATATTATGGGGAAGAAGAACGTATATCTGATACTGAGACAGATAATGTTATGGTCGATCCACGACAGATAATGTTATGGTCGATCCACGATCCACTTCCCCCCAATGTCTCACAGCCGTTAAACAGCATAACTGTTGCACGGGAGCTGACAAAACGTTACTCGGCCGTAACCGAGATTAAAAAGGTTCAGTCAGATAAACTGCGCGTAGTCGTTACTGACTTGAAACAGGCCAATGATATCGTTAGCAATAGCCTCTTTACGCTGGAGTATCGCGTCTTCATCCCTTCTCGTGATGTGGAGATCGACGGTGTGGTAAGTGATGCGGGTCTAACTGTCGATGATCTGATGAATGATGGGGCTGGCCGCTTTAAGGACCCTAACCTTCAATCAGTTAAGATTTTGGAGTGCAAGCAATTGCACTCAAAGTCCATCGAAGATGGTAATTACTATCCATCAGACTCGTTTCGCGTAACCTTCGCTGGATCTGCACTTCCGAGCTACGTTGAAGTGGGAGGAGCTCGTCTACCTGTACGCCTGTTTGTACCGCGGGTCATGAATTGTTCCAATTGCAAGCAGCTAGGTCACACGGCCACCTACTGTAGCAACAAGCAACGGTGCGGTAAATGTGGGGAACGCCATGCGGATGATACTTGCAGTAGGCCCGCTGAGAAGTGTGTTTACTGTGGGGAGAATCCGCATGCACTTTTGACATGCCCAACGTACAAACTTCGCGCGGATAAACTGAAGCGATCCGTCAAAGATCGCTCCAGACGCTCTTACGCAGAAATGCTTAAAAGAGCTGTTCCACTTATCTCCGAAAACCCATACGCTCTCTTGCCAACTGACGATAACGCCTCTAACGACCCTTGCGAGGGGCATTCTTTGGCTCCGCTTGGGAACTCTAGGAAAAGACCTAATTAAAACTCACCTGAACTTCCTCGTAAGGGTCCTAGGTTGTCCCAAACAAGGGTACAAAATAAAAATAATTCATCAACTGGAAGTGCTGGTACAAATCCGAATAATACCTCCTGGTTTTGGGAAATTGAGATACAACCAGGAGTTCCCAGCACTCCCCGGGGCACCAAAAATCCCAAGTGCTCCAATTTTACAGTCAGAAACTCAACCTAAAACGGGATTCCTTAAATTTTCTGACATTGTGGACTGGATATTCACAGCTTTCAACATTACCGATCCTATGAAAAGCTTGCTGGTTGCTATTCTACCAACAGTAAGAACATTTTTAAAACAGTTGACTGAACAATGGCCCCTCCTTACAGCGATCGTATCCTTCGATGGCTAACTTATTAGACGGATTCAGGGATCTGATCACTGTTTTACAGTGGAACTGCAGAAGTATTATCCCCAAAATTGATTCATTAAAACACTTGCTAAATTACAATCATTGTGATGCATTTTCCCTATGTGAAACATGGCTAACTTCTAATATAAACCTCAACTTCCACGATTTTAACATTATCCGCTTGGATCGAGAAGACTCATATGGGGGGGGTACTTTTAGGGATCAAAAAGTGCTACTCCTTCAATCGAATCAACCTCCCTTCGACGCCAGGCATTGAAGTTGTCGCTTGTCAAACAACAATCAAAGGCAAAGATCTTTGCATTGCTTCTATTTACATTCCTCCTAGGGCCATGATGGGATATCGAAGATTCTCCAACGTGATTGAACACCTTCCCTCGCCCCGCCTGCTTCTTGGAGACTTTAACTCTCACGGTACGGGGTGGGGCTGTCTATACGACGATAATCGATCTTCGACAATTCAAGACCTTTGTGACAACTTCAATATGACAATTCTGAACACAGGGGAAGTGACACGGATCCCTAGACCACCTGCGCAAGCAAGTGCACTGGACATATCTTTATGCTCGACATCACTACGGTTAGATTGCAAGTGGAAGGTAATATCTGATCCCCACGGTAGTGACCACTTACCAATTGTAATTGCAATCACCACTGGTTCAAGACCATCGGCACCAATCAATGTTCCCTATGACCTCACACGAAACATTGATTGGAAGAGCTACGCTGCTGAGATATCCAAAACTATTGATTCAACACAGGTACTTCCCCCGGAGGAAGAATATAAGTTTTTGTCCAACTCGATTCTCGATAGCGCGATTCAAACTCAGACGAAACGAGTACCCGACGTGAACACCCAAAAACGTTCTCCCAACCCGTGGTGGGACAAAGAGTGCTCAGACGTGTACGCGGAGAAAGCTGCCGCGTATAAAACCTTCCGGAACGACGGGTTAGTTGCTAGTTATCGAGTGTACGCGATATTAGAAAAGCGAATGAAAAATTTAATTAAAGCTAAGAAACGCAGTTACTGGCGCCGGTTTGTCGACGGGTTAACAAGAGAAACATCGATGAGCACTCTTTGGGGCACGGCCTGACGTATGCGAAACCGAAACAGTACTAACGAGAGCGTGGAATATTCAAACCGTTGGATATTCGATTTCGCCAAGAAGGTTTGTCCGGATTCCGCCCCGACACAGAAAATCTACCGCGCCGCGTCGCTTTACAATACCGCGAACGAAACACCGTTTACGATGGTGGAGTTCTCACTTGCTCTCTTATCATGTAACAATAAAGCCCCGGGGCCAGATAGAATCAAATTCAACTTGTTGAAGAATTTGCCAGACTCTGCCAAAAGACGCTTGTTGAATTTATTTAATAGGTTTCTTGAGAGTAACATTGTCCCACATGATTGGAGACAGGTGAGGGTCATCGCCATCCAAAAACCAGGAAAACCAGCCTCCGACCACAATTCGTATCGTCCGATTGCAATGCTGTCCTGTATCCGGAAGTTATTCGAAAAAATGATCTTGTTTCGCCTCGATATTTGGGTCGAAACAAATGGCTTACTGTCAGATACACAATTTGGCTTCCGCAAAGGCAAAGGGACGAACGATTGCCTTGCGTTGCTCTCAACAGAAATTCAAATGGCATATGCTAACAAAGAGCAGATGGCATCAGTATTCTTGGATATTAAGGGGGCTTTCGATTCAGTTTCAATCAACATTCTTTATGAGAAGTTGCACCAGCATGGTCTTTCGCCAATTTTAAATAACTTTTTGCTAAACCTGTTGTCTGAAAAACAAATGCATTTCTCGCATGGCGATTTATCGACATCACGATTTAGCTACATGGGCCTTCCCCAGGGCTCATGTCTAAGCCCTCTCCTCTACAATTTTTACGTGAATGACATTGACGAATGTCTTGTCAATTCCTGCACGCTAAGGCAGCTTGCAGATGACGGTGTGGTCTCAATTACAGGTCCTAAAGCCGTCGACTTGCAAGGACCACTGCAAGATACCTTGGACAATTTGTCTGCTTGGGCTCTCCAGCTGGGTATCGAGTTCTCCACGGAGAAAACTGAGCTAGTCGTATTTTCTAGAAAGCGTGAACCTGCGCAACTACAGCTTCAATTAAAGGATCAAACTATTGCTCAGGCTTCAACATTCAAATATCTCGGGGTATGGTTCGACTCTAAAGGTACCTGGGGATGTCACATTAGGTATCTGAAACAGAAGTGCCAACAAAGGATCAACTTTTTCCGTACAATAACTGGAACATTGTGGGGTGCCCATCCAGGAGACCTAATCAGGCTGTACCAAACAACGATATTATCAGTGTTGGAGTACGGATGTTTCTGCTTTCGCTCCGCTGCGAACATACATTTCATCAAACTGGAGCGAATCCAGTATCTTGCTTGCGTATTGCCTTGGGTTGCATGCACTCGACCCATACGATGAGTCTCGAAGTGCTGGCGGGCGTTCTTCCGCTGAAAAATCGATTTTGGGACCTCTCATATCGATTGCTCATTCGATGCGATATTCTGAACCCATTAGTGATTGCAAATTGCGAAAGGCTTGTCGAGCTTAATTCTCAGACCCGATTCATGTCCTTGTACTTCGATTACATGGCACAGAACATCAATTCATCTACGTATAACGTCAACCGTGCTCATCTCTTAGATACTTCTGATCACACTGTATTTTTCGATACATCCATGAAGGAAGAGATTTGTGGAATTCCGGATCATATTCGCCTACAAGTGGTCCCAAATATTTTCTATAATAAATACCATCAAGTCGACTGCGCCAAAATGTTCTACACTGACGGATCGATTCTCGACGGGTCCACAGGCTTCGGTATCTTCAACGAAAATCTTGCTGCCTCATTCAAACTCAATGATCCAGCTTCAATTTACGTCGCAGAATTAGCTGCTATTCAGTATACTCTCGGGATCATTGACACCCTGCCCTCAGATCATTACTTCATCGTTTCGGATAGTCTCAGCTCCATTGAGGCCATCCGTGCGGCGAAGCCTGGAAAGCACTCACCGTATTTCCTGGGGAAAATACGGGAATATCTGAGTGCTTTATCTGAAAAATCTTACCAGATTACCTTGGTTTGGGTCCCGTCACATTGTTCTATTGCGGGCAATGAGAAGGCGGACTCTTTAGCCAAGGTGGGTGCATTAGAAGGCGACACTTACGAAAGACCAATTTGCTTCAACGAATTTTTCAGTATCTCTCGTCAGAGGACGCTCGATAGTTGGCAAACCTCATGGAGCAATGGGCATCTGGGACGGTGGCTACATTCCATTATCCCGAAGGTATCAACGAATGCTTGGTTTAAGGGGTTGGATGTGAACCGGGACTTTATTCGTACGATGTCAAGGATCATGTCCAACCATTACTCGTTTGACGCGCATGTCCGTCGTATAAGGCTTGCTGAAAGTAATCATTGTGTTTGTGAGAACGGCTATCACGACATCGAGCATGTTGTTTGGCTGTGCGCAGAGTACTGTGTTGCCAGGTCCCAACTAATAGATTCCCTTCGGGCCCGAGGTAGATCACTGTAGATGACATACCTCACATGCAGATGATATAGAGAACATCATGACAGCATCAGAGTGCCAATAATTATCCGAAATATCCACCCTCCCCTCGCCACTGCGATTACAGGCTGGAAACTACAACACTACAACAACGTGTGCATATCCGCCACAATAATCAATCAGCAAACGACGATGTCAATTACACAATATGTATCCCACTTCCTACCTTTTTCCTTTACTTACATAAGAGGGGAGCAAGCCGCCCCTAAATACGGCTTTCCCTTCCCCCATTAACATGTGACATGTAATTAAAAAAATGAATTATCGGCCTCGTTAAGCTAAAGCATTTGGGCCTAAATAAACGTATTTAAGATAAAAAAAAAACAACGTATCTGTAGCAAGCATTGAGCGTTTTCCTTCCGATTTATGAAACAAGATTGGCAATCCGTTTAGTAGAAGAAAAGTTATTAAGGTTCAAAATGTACGTAACGCTTTCGCTAATATGCACTACTATCACTTTCTCGCTCGTTCTCGTGGCGTGCATGAGCCTTTCTTTTCCATCCGGCTTCTAATGGCATAACCAAAACTAATATGCCGGCTTTCCCCCACCAACTGCTCTCGTCAAGCAACCCAATACGAATAATCATAGGAACAAACATGTAGTGGACCTATATATAAACTTTTCATTATTTTATTGTTCGGTTGCTGCACCATATTGACGGCTGTGTGCGGGATGGACTGAAAATTTTCACTTTTCCGAGTCGTTTTCGAAAGATTATTCAAAACACTATTTTTCCGTTGATAATGAATGTCCAAAAATTTCCAAAATTTAATACAACATAGGTACAAATATTTTCGACAAAATGCCGAAGAAATTGATTAAATCCATTCAGTACAACAAAAGATATAAGCGTTCAAAATCTTACATCATTTTTCTTCCGAAATTTTGAAAAGGGGCCCCTATATTGAAAGGTAAGTCGTTAGTCACGACAAAAGGCCCTTTTCAGGGCCACCAAAATCATTTCAAAGAATAAGTTTGCATTTTCTGTTTCATGGACTGTTTCTCCCTGGAGAGCAATTTGGGTTAAACCCTAAATTATGATTTATTTCAGTACGCAAATTGCAAATATGGTCAGAAACAAACTGGAGTGAAATGGAAAACATTTTTACTAGGCGCATTCAAAAAAGGTTTCAACCCTCAAACATTTTACCAAGGTGCCGTATTAAATTACACTCTTTATCCTGAGTGTTCGATAATCTCCGTATTTGAAACACAATTTCCATTTTGTTCTTGGGAAGCAGTACGGCTTGGATATTTGGCAACACACCGCCCAGCTGCTGAAGACGTGGGATAATTCGTCTTTTTGTCGCCATGGGCAGCATTTCCTTCCAATTTAAACACTTTAGCAGCAAGGTATTCACTAAACTTACGGGAGTACTACATGAATACAACATCTGACTACGTTTACACTAAATAGCATTTATTTCACGGTACGGAACGAAAAGATTTATTTCTATTTCATATTGTATTTTTCTAACTTTTAATTTTCTAGGCCTATCTTCTGATTGTGTGCGTGTACTCTCTCCCTACTAGTGCTCATTGACCATGTGCTTTGCTCCTCATCAAATTCTCCCAAATACGGTGACGTCACCTCACGGCTCCAGCGTATCAATCAGCTATCGCTTTGCACCCGGGTGACTGATTAAATGGGTTGTGTGTGGCGTTCGTGAAGGACGGACTAAAACGTAATGGCCGACACACAACCTCAAATCATGGACGCGTCCCTAAATTCTAGCCGTCCGTGGACGACTTCTTAAGCGTTTTGCGCTCTGGTGTCTCAAATCACTGTGGCGTCCTCCCTCGACGCCACCCTTCACACTTAATTGGCAAGAACGATACGACTCACCAGTTCTGCTGCTGTTGGTTTCTGCTGCTGTCGATCGTTCTGATGCGATGACGGGCGATCACATCGATCGGCCGCACCGGTTTCTGACCAGCGGTTGTTGGATGCTGGTTGATGATTTATCGGCCGGAAAAGTCTAGTGGATTTTTCCGGTGGTTGAAGGAAACGGTTTGTGAACGGACCGTCCTTCCTTCCGGCGTCGTAGCGGTGCCGGGTTCAAAGTCGTCCTGCGTTTGAACCTGCGCGCGTGTTATTTTGTCCTTTCTCCTTCCTCTTGTTCGTAGACGAGCTGTGCGAAATAAAAAAAGGCCGCCTGGCTTTCTGTAACCTTTTGCACACAATTCTACGCACGTAGCTACTAGCTAATCACTTTTAGTGATTTATTTTTCACAAACGAAACTGGACAAACTACGCGCACTTTCTCTGCGTTTGGCGGACTGGGACGAAATGGACTAGCAGCGTTAATCCTCAGATTAGGGAAGGTAATTTCGTACGAACTTACAGGAAGCGCGTATTTTCCCGCAAATTTCTTCGGGCAAGTTCGGAAATCAACGACCCCACTAGCTGTTTTATTAAGTCAGCTAACCCTTGGCTCTATCTGTCCCTTTCCATCATGCATTCCAAGGGAAGGATCGCCATGGTTTTCGTCTTCAGGAGAATCTCAACAGGTAATTTAATTTCTTCGCGGAGAGGAGTATTTGCTAGGGTGTTGCGCAAGAGTCGGTCAACGGTAGGTTGTCTAACTCTTGGCGCAAACAAATCAGACTGGTTCTACTAAATTTGGAAAATATTGCTGAATATGACTTGACCGCTACAAACTGCCATCCCAACTTAATCCCAAGTTAAGTATTTTTAATCGGTACCAATGCAACAGAAATTTATCCGCCTTCCCATATAGGTACTGATGCAGATTACGACACATCAGCCTACAAGAGCAAACAGCAGAACTACGTAATCACTGTCGATTTAGTACATGGATCTTCACTGCGAGGGGTGGAGGAGGCCAACGAAAGGAATCAATTGCGGGTGGATTCTTGAATCATCAAATCATCCAGATCCGTCAAGTATGAAACCCAGCGGAGTTCAACATATAGCATGCGAGGTCGTCAGGTCGCTACCGTGTGGATACGGCAGGCGTCACAGCTAACATCGGCAACGTGGTCCAATGATTACAGCGTCCAGCATATAACCATCACAATCATTAACCAACACAAGCAGACTACGAGTGGTGGGACCAGCGGAGTCGTTCGGGTCTTGTCTTATCGACGCCGTCTGAGTAGTAGTTGACGGGGTTGAATTCAAGTCTCCCGTCCTCGACGCCCATGGTACACCACTGAGCTTCGGCAGCAAATCGCAAGGCGGGCGGCGTAATCCAACATCTTCAAATTGATATGTGATCACATCAACAATAGGTATGGGGAATTTCTCGGCCCTATTCTGCGCGGCGAGTGAGGTGAGACGCCAAAACTCACTTCACTGTCACATGACTCTTGTCACCTTATTCTACGAGTCGAGTCGGTTGACGTGAGAGGTTCATTTCAGGGTGAGTGACAAAATGAACCTAAGTGACTTGGGATTCATTTTGCGAAATGTCAAAACAAAATGATGGCGGTTTGTTTTGCAGAATATTTGTTTGAGTTTGGATTTTTTCGGTCCTTCTTCCGTTTATTTCCATAGACCAGGGAGATTTTCCAGCCAAATGGAACGAAACGAAGCGATTACCTAAACCTAACAAATTATCGGCAGGTATATGCACCGAAAAATGATCTTTACTAGGTATGTACTAATACATATTTGTTTGTCTAAATCTTTTTGCCAATTCCATATTCCAGTTCTGGCGGTGTTTGGTCACCTAATGACAACTGAATACGGAACAGAATATCACTTTACGATTGATAATGCATATTACGACCAAACTGTTATATCGATTCTATTCTTGCCACTCTGAGAAACGGATCAGCGAACTTTTTGAAAAGAAATTAACTGGTTTGGCCGATGGAAGTCACCGATGGCTAGCTTTGCATGGTATTTATCAGGCACGGAAGGTGATTTGCAGCAAGCCCAAGTGTGGGCTGTTAGTGTAAAGTGGTATCTGAACCAATCATTCCGACTACATATGTGTTTATCGGTGAGAACGGTAGTAACCTGCCGCATTGTTTGCTATAGGGGAACTGGTACGTTTAAAAAAGACTGCATACTAGTGTGATATTTGCTGGTGACCTCCACTAGCTTGGACTGGTAATAAGAAGTTAAATATTCGATAAATAGGGCATGGCATATTAAAACGACTAATAGTCTGCCTGTGTATCAAACATGTTTAACAATACAGCAATAAAAGTTTTTAGTCAGCAATTCATGACTTCTTAAAAATTATTGATCGCGCCGGACATTGAAACAATTTGCTAACACGCAATTCTATGATGGTGAAATTATTCCTATAGGCCCGTCATCAAGCAATCCCGGTAAACTGCTTCGTTTCAAAGATGGACCAAAGTCCGACAGCTGCAAGTAAATGAAAAGTTCAGTATCCATACAGGGACTTATCTCATGTGCCGGGAGCAATGTATGTGTTAAGTTTACTCTATCCCTCGTTCTTTACAGTCCAGTATCATCGAACATCTTGGTCAAACTGTGATCGAAAATCAAACTGAAAATTTGAGCCAAGTACTTTCTAGCTGGAGCAAATTCATGTCTAGTGCTAATCACATCCATCACATTAGTGTTTACTCAAATTATACATGGTTCTGTATATTTTAGGACCTACTGGACTAGTCAGGAAGAGCGTCGTCTTCGAAATTCTGCCGATGGTTAAACCTCCTTAAAGGCGAATTTCATCATTGCAGTTATCTTCACAACATACCGTGACTATTCGTTTTTTTTTTCAGAAACTGCCTGAAGACATCCAGAACATTTCAAGATCGTATGTTTGCTAAAATACTCGCTTTCCTGCTATGATTTTTCAACGGATTCTTACTGCAGTTCTTTTGCCAGCAAGTCTACCGACTAAACCTCAACTTCTTGTATCTCCATATCGGTTGGGCTTTACTTCGGTAGGGGGGGGGGGCGGGGGTGCGTCAATGACTGTGTGTGTATGTTTGAGGAATACTCTCATTCATGTTTCTCAGCAATGGCCTATTCAATCATATCCAAACCAATTTCAAATGAAAGGCCGAACACTTTAATTTGTTTTTGATTCTGATGTTTAGTTTAGTTTGGATAATTATGTGTGTGTGTGTGTGTAAAGTAGTTTTAGATTAATTATCAGAATTGACAACAATCGTTCTGCATATCACCAGAAAGCTTATACAAATTCCCTTCCAACGAACTACACATTGTTAGAATTGAACTATTATCAAAAGAGATATTGAACAGATAAGATATTGTAAAAAAAATTTTTAACCCTTTATAAGGCCTTCAAAGCTAAACAAAAAATCATTTCCTTCTATGGTAAATATTAAAATTTACACATACATATATTTTTCGGTAAATAGTATTCAATTATCTTGGCGGCAATATTATTGTCACTGTGTTAGAAAACGTTCGTGGCAGTAGTTATGTGATTGTATTGAGACGATGCCTTCAGCAAATTTGTAGCGCTTTTGCGAACAACTTCACTAAAGACACTGTCGTTGACGCAAAATCACAAACAGCTGTTCGCAGCGAGCAAAAAACCATTCGGCAGAAACAAAATAAACTGCCGCAACATAGAAAAGTTCGTTCTGACCTAAAGCGGCAGAAGAAAATTAAATTTCATTGGGGCGCAACCAGTGGCGAATCCAGGGGGAGGGTCTTGGGGGTCCGGACCCCCTCCGAAATTTTTTACTTGTTGAACAATTTTAAAAACAGAGTCGATTTAATATTAGTTTCAAACTCGAAATCATTCCAATTAAAATTTGATGAACAAAACTGATACTCTTTAAATAAAAATATTACATATTACGAATTGCACAATGTTAATTTTAAAATCAAAATTTCAGACCCCTCCCGAAATTATTTTCTGGATCCGCCCCTGGGCGCAACCCAACGATAAGACAAGTGCACTTACGCACGGGTCATATATACTTCGTCGGCATTCTCGGTGCCGCCGGTCACAGCGTATTCGAGGCAGTAATTATATCTATATTTGCCTTCGCGCGGTGGCTTGGATAATAAAACTTTGGTGCAGAGTTGACAATAAAATTTGTTGTTAACATTCTGTACCAAAACAAGACCAAATACAAATCAATTCAAAAAACGATTATTTATAAATAGCTAGCGCTAGGGAAAGTAGCTATATAAACCAAAAAAAACTTGTTTTAATCTACCTAGTGGTGCAATTGTGCCTTTCTCATTTACTCAAACAATGATTATTACCCTTGATAAGCGTATATAAGTGCACCACTATCACGAACCTGGAATATTCCCGGAACCCGGGACTTCCGAAATTAGCGATAATGGACAATGTATTCCAATAATCTTTGATTCGCCGCCGTGATCTAAGCCTGCGAATCGAAGTAATTTGATGTGCATTTCAATAGATTATTAACATATGAGATATTACGATTGTACCGGTTCATATGAGAAATACCTATGTGACCGCAATAACCATGCTGTAACTCTGGAACCAAAAGTCAGAACCGAATGAAACTCATTAGCAGTCAATGGAAGTATTATACCTTTCATTTGAAATCAAATTGAAGGTCAAAGCTACTTTGATTGGTCATTTATGATCTAGAGCCGCAAACCCGTGTTGTTGAACGTATTTGAATACGTATAACATAACTCGGACATCACAGCGTCTTATTAGAGCGTTATACCCCTCATTTGAAACTAAGTTTGTGCAAATCGGCTCAGCCGTCTCTGAGAAAATTGAGTGACTTTATTTGACATTACATACATACATACATACGCACACACAGACATTTTGCGATCTCGACGAACTGAATCGAATGGTATATGACACTCGGCCCTCGGGGCCTCCGTTGAAAAATCGATTTTTGGAGTGATTGCATAGCCTTTCTTTATATGAGAAAGGCAAAAAGGTGCGAAATCGGCAGTCCCAAAAAGTTGATTTTTATAAAAAAAATAATTTCGAGATAACATAAAATCTCGACGTTTCATGCATTTTAAAGATGTTTGGCATCAAAAATACGAATTCGATTTCTGAAATTTCATGGGGTCCCCTTTGAAAATTTTTTTTGAGATCCGGCTTACATGGGAATTTCATATGTGACCGGACGGTTTAGTCTATATTTCCGGAACCATATAAACGAAGTTTTATAGACATCTGTGGGGATATTATAGCTATCATTTGCGACAAAGTTTGTGAAAATCGGCCCAACCATTTCCGGGAAACTGATGTGAGTTCGTTAATTTTGAAAGATGGCGGTTTTCCCGGGCACTTCCGGAATCGTCTATGGTGGTCAATGTAGTCAACGAAAGTTTGGTTGGCCGTCGGTGACCTAGAACTGCAAATTTATATTGTTTGAGAGACATTTTAGCTAAATTTTTACCTTTTTTGCTTTCATCGGAGTATCGATTTGAATCGCAATTTGCTATGTGATCGCACGCCACAACCCGTAACTCCCGAACCGGATGTCGGATCGGGATGAAATTTAATAGTCATTTACGGGGGCGCAATACCTTTCATTTGAGACAGTTGTGGTCATCTTTTGGAAAATTTTGCACCTTTACACGTTCATTGCAGAATTTATTAAAATCGACATTTTCTGCGTGATCGTGCTCACCACCCTGTAGTTTCGGAACCGGAAGTCGGATCCATTAGAAATTCAACAGCAGCCTATGGGAACGTTGCACCTTTCATTTGAGACTAAGTTTGTCAAAATCGGTTCAGCCATCTCTGAGAAAAATGAGTGACATTTTTGGTCACATACACACCCACAGACGCACATACACACACACACATACATACATACACACACATACATACACAAACTCCGCTAGCGTATGACGGATCCCAATAGTAGCATGTCTGTAATAACATACGTACATGGAACTATTGAGATCCAGAGCTACAGGTCCAAAGCCCTGGTAAAGGAGGATGGTTGTGATGATCCGGGCCGAGATCACCACGTAAAGCAAGGTAGGGCATAACCCCAATTCCAAGGCGTGAAGCGACCCGTGCCGAGGGATGAGTGATCGAGGGGGTGAAAAAGATGCTCGATCGTTAACGGAGCCTGTGGGGTACCTGGGCAACCCCCACAGTAAGCGTCCCTTACCACGCTAATGCGGAGCTCTGGCGTGGCGGACATATATTTCTCGCGCTACTCGTGGGAATTTTCATGGAGCAAAATAAAAATAAAAATAAACAGACGGAGGTGCCAAACCCCTTCGCAAGAGGTGGTTTGGCGAGGTCTCCCCCCCGTGGGGAGAGTAGTGGAACGATGAGTGCTGTACTCGAAAGCACCAGTGACCCCCCAGCAGCGGTAGGCAATACCCCTACCAATGCATCGGAGGGGCCAATAGCTGCGATGCGCAAAGTAGCGAAGCAACTCGATGCTATAATCGACTTCGCTAGCGCAAAGCAGAACATAGCCAAGGAGTTGAAGTTGAGCCTTCTGGAGCTCCGGAAAGCTGTTCGTGTCGCAAGACAGGAACAGCAGGCATATGTTGAGAGAGTGGAATGTCGGGAGAGGCCCGACAGAGAAACCCAGACAGTGGCCTCCAATAGGGAGGAAAGAGAGAAGGTTAATAGAGGTTCACAGACAGTGGCCTTTACCTTCTATGGAGCAGCCACGTCGATCGGAGCGGCGACCGAGTTCCCCTCGAAGGGAAAGGGAAAGGGCAATCGCAAGACGGCATCGAATGCGAAGCGCCCTAGGAAGTCGCCAGGAGAGGGTGCCAAAACCGACACCACTCGGCGTGCAACCGTCAAGGTCAAACGCCGCCTGGGTGAGGTAAGCGAGGGCGAGAGTGACCTCGCTGTTGAGAGCGATGGTACCAGCAACCCGGCACGACCGGGGCAGGGGGGCTCAAACCCCTGGACGCTGGTTACCAAGAAAAAGCCGGCACCGAAACCGGAGGTACCGCGGCCTGCGAGGAAGGCCAAGGACAGAGGCGAAGCCTTGTGGTTAAAAACCGACAAGGACAAATACGCCGATGTCCTTAAATCGATGAAAGCGGCCGAAAGCCTCTCGGCCCTTGGGCAGGATGTGCGTAGCGTAAGACGCACCAACACGGGAGAGATGCTCCTGGTGTTGAAGCGAGGCGCACAATCAAGTGCAATATACAAGGCCTTGGCCCAAGAGGTCCTTGGTGAGGGCGCCCAAATCAGGTCGCTAGGTGCGGAAACAACTCTCCAGTGCAAACACTTGGACGAGTTCGCGACCGCAGAAGACGTCGCCGCAGCCGTCAAGGAGCAATGCGGCGTCACAATCGAGCGGGCCTCTGTGCGATTGAGGGACGGACCCTCTGGCACCCAAGTAGCCTACCTCAGGCTACTGAATGCGGATGCCAAAAAGGTAACCGAGAAAGGGAAGCTGAAGATCGGCTGGTCGGTATGCCCTATTAGTATACCCCAGCCGCCTTCAGTGGACAGGTGCTATCGGTGCCTAGAATCCGGCCATAAAGCTTACGAATGCAAAGGCCTAGACAGGAGTAAGCTATGTCGTCGATGCGGCGAGGAGGGGCATAAAGAGCGGGGGTGCACTAAGGCATATAAGTGCCTTATCTGCACCTCTAAGAAGCAAGCCCATAAACATGCTATGGGCGGACCTTCGTGTCCCTTCGGCGAGTTAAATAAGAAGAAGCCGTGAGAGTCACACAGCTAAATCTTAACCATTGTGCAGCAGCCCAACAGCTGCTGTGGCAGTCGGTCTCGGAGTCGAGGACAGATGTCGCCCTATTATCAGACCCGTACAGCATCCCTGCCGGCAACGGCAATTGGGTGTCGGACGGGTCTGGAATGGTGGCAATCTGTACAACGGGAAGGTTCCCGGTTCAAGAGGTAATACACCCCTCCGCCGAGGGTGTGGCGATTGCCAAGATCAATGGTGTGTTCTATTGCAGCTGCTACGCCCCACCAAGGTGGCCAATAGAACAGTTCTACCAGATGATCGACAGGGTCTCGTCGGACCTCGTGGGCCGGAAACCGGTAGTAATAGCGGGAGACTTCAACGCTTGGGCAGTGGAGTGGGGCAGCCGCTGTACAAATAGCAGGGGTCAAGCGCTAATGGAAGCGTTTGCGAAACTCGATACTGTGCTAGCTAATGATGGCTCCGCTAGTACATTCCGTAGAAACGGAGTGGAGGCGTGGATTGATTTGACCTTTGCCAGCCCGAGTCTGGCTCCAGGCATGGAATGGAGGGTAGACGAAGGCTACACCCATAGTGATCATTTAGCAATCCGCTTTAAGATCAACTATGGTGTGCAGCATCCGAGGGCGGGAGATCCCTGTCAGGTACGCGGGTGGAAGTCCAATCACTTCGACAGCGAAGCTTTCACCGCGGCCCTGGGACTGGAGGCCAACACCGACAGTCTAAGCGGGGATGCGCTGGTAGCTGTTCTATCACGCGCGTGCGACGCCACTATGCCGAGAAAAACACTGCCAAGAAACGGTAGATGCCCGGTATACTGGTGGAGTGCCGAGATTGCAGCTCTACGGTCAGCCTGTCTCAGAGCTAGACGTAGGATGCAAAGAGCTCGCACCGAGGATGCAAGAGAGAACCGCCGTGAAGTGTTTCGAGCTGCGAAATTAGCCCTTAACAAGGCTATTAAAAGCAGCAAGAGAGCGTGTTTCGACAACCTGTGTGAGAGTGCCAACGCGAATCCGTGGGGTGACGCCTACCGGATTGTGATGGCCAAGACCAAAGGGGGCTCCTCACCCCCAGAACGGTCTCCGGACCGGTTGGCAACGATTATCGAAGTACTCTTCCCGTCTCGAGCCACAAGCCCCTGGCCACCTGCACTACGAGACAGTGCGGGCACGGTCGAAATGGTGGCTCCAGTGACGAACGAAGAACTACTCGCAGTGGCTAAATCCCTAGCAATGAACAAAGCTCCAGGGCCGGATGGAGTCCCGAACAACGCTCTCAAGGCAGCGATCATAGCGAACCCGAACATGTTCAGGCTAGCTATGCAGAGATGCCTTGACGAGTGCCGTTTCCCCGATAGATGGAAAAGGCAGAAACTGGTGCTGTTGCCGAAGCCCGGGAAGCCGCCAGGCGACCCATCGGCGTACAGACCAATCTGTCTGATAGACACGACTGGCAAACTGCTTGAGAGGATCATCCTCAACAGGCTCACCCCGTACGCGGAAGGTACGGACGGTCTGTCAAGCAACCAGTTTGGCTTTCGGAAGGGTAAGTCCACAGTGGACGCTCTCAACTCAGTGATAAATACTGCCGAGATAGCGATCCAACGAAAAAGGCGAGGTATTCGATACTGTGCGTTAGTGACACTTGACGTGAAGAACGCATTCAACAGCGCAAGCTGGGATGCCATCGCGCTCTCGTTACACCGGCTTAGCCTACCGGTGGGTCTGTACCGGATCCTGGAAAGTTACTTCCAAAACCGCGTACTGCTATACGAGACCGATGCCGGTCAGAAAAGGGTTCCGATTACCGCCGGAGTCCCGCAGGGCTCGATCCTAGGCCCGGTGCTATGGAACCTCATGTATGACGGGGTTCTGAGACTGAAGTTCCCTCCTGGGGTCAAGATCGTCGGCTTTGCCGACGACGTAACCTTGGAGGTCTACGGGGAGTCAATTCCTGAGGTAGAACTAACCGCAGAACACGCGATTAGCACGGTGGAGGAATGGATGAGCGCGAGAGGCCTGGAGCTCGCTCATCATAAGACGGAGGTAGTTATCGTCAACAACCGCAAGTCGGCACAACATGCAGTTATCCATGTGGGAGAAGTCGCGATCACTTCACAGCGAAGTCTGAAGTCTCTCGGAGTCATTATAGACGACAAGCTGACCTTCGGCAGCCATGTCGACTATACGTGCAAGAGAGCGTCGACTGCTGTTGCGGCACTATCGAGAATGATGTCCAACAGCTCAAAGGTGTGCGCCAGTAGACGTAGGTTACTGGCAGGCGTTGCCGTATCTATCCTCAGGTACGGCGGCCCGTCATGGTCAAGCGCACTGAGGGTAACCAGTTACCTACAGAAACTGGAGAGCACCTACCGCGTGATGTGCCTCAGAGTGATATCTGCCTACCGCACGGTATCACACGATGCATCCTGCGTGATAGCGAGCATGATGCCAGTCAGGCTGGTCATTCGGGAAGATGAGGAGTGCTTTGAGCTACGTGGAAATAGGGGAGCCCGCGAGCGCACCAGGGTGACCTCGGTCGCCAGATGGCAGCGTGAGTGGGACAACTCCTCGAAAGGTAGGTGGACCCACCGGCTGATACCTAGCATATCGAGCTGGGTGGGAAGACCCCATGGGGAAGTTCACTTCCACCTGACACAATTCCTGTCAGGCCATGACTGTTTCCGTCAGTACCTCCACAGGTTCGGGCACGCGGAGGTCCCAGTCTGCCCGGACTGCCCAGGTGTAGATGAAACTGCCGAACACATACTGTTCGTATGTCATCGGTTCGACGTCGAAAGAAGAGCAATGCTTGACGTCTGTGGCTGGGACACAACCCCGGATACCCTTATCCAGCGGATGTGTCAAACGGTGGAGAAGTGGAACGCAGTCTCGGCTGCTACCATCCAGATTGCCAGTAGGCTACAGGTAAACAAAGTCGGTTTTCAGAGCGATTGCAATACCTTTCTATTGAGAAAGGCAAAAATATATAATAAAATCTAGTTGAAATCGAGCAATCGAGAGTACCACTTCACTTCTGTCACAAGTCTTTACTTCGTATCGAGACCCTGGAGTTCTTCGTTGGGTTTCCACCTTGTTAAATCCAAAATCAATTTACTTCCTTGTTTGTAACGCAATCGTGGAATCAAATGGGTTTACGACCAGAATTAACTGGATGAGGAATTATTAGACTATATCGTGACTATATTTGTAACGCAGATGCCATAAACTATACTTAGTCTAGAATTAGAAGTGGCTTGTACAGCATGACGCTTCTTACTACACCCAGCACTCCCTTCTAGGGTTGCCACCTCTGGAGAGGCTTTAACCCGGAGATTTTCACTGATCTGGGGGGGGTGGATTTTGAGTGGAACGAGACAGAAATTGGAATCAAAGCGATTGTTAGGCATTTTAGAGCACTTTAATCGCTTTTTATTACCACGTTAAAGTAAAACTGTAAATTTTTCACGCTTGAGGACGATTTTATCGGTTTAATATGGTGTAGTATTTCACTTACCTGACTAAGTGCCAAGAATACAAAAGCACCAGCTTTTTTTTGTGAAAAGGGCGATACTTACAAATGTAAACATAGGGCTTTTTTCTTACATGCGAATGAGGGCTTTGAAACGCAACAAATTAACCTAAAAAATTTGATTCTACGATATTGCTTTCTTAAACTACAGCAAAAATACAACGGGCGAAACTGTATTTTTATTTGTTTATTTAAAGTTTCGCCCTCCACGCTCCATGCAAACAAACAGGGCGATACTTTTTTTGCTAGCAGTTTAGAGGCGAAACTGTTATTTTCGTATTTTTTAGGATTATCAAACTGATACCAGCTGTAAATAGTAACAATGATCTCTATTGAAAAAACCCGGACGAAATCAGTGGTGTAAAACGGTAGTTATTGTAAAAAACGTAAGGTCGATACTTCAATGCTGATAGATGGGTCCGAAAAAGTAAACAATCGCCAAAGGGCCGATACTATCATTTTGTCAATTTCAATAGCAAAAACAAATTTTAATTTAATAATTTCAAATACTTTATGAAGTTTTGGGTTTCGATCACTGAATCATGCAATCTAGGATGTCAAAAAACACAATAGTTCTTAAATAGGAAATAAAACCAAGCCTGGAAATATTCACTGTTGATTTTCTTTGAATGGTATCACTGCTAGTATCGCCCTTTTCAAGAAAAAAATTCGTTTTCCCACCACAATATAGATATTTTATTAACAGAGCATTAACAATAATTCGTTGGTATGTCTATTTTATGGGCCATTTTTTCGCTTTCCCATTGATTTGGTTTGAGATTTCTAGCACTGATGTTGTCCTATGCTGATTTGAGCGATTCTCTGAGTCCTGCCACTATCCCATGTAGTATGTGTTATCAAAAACATCGCGAAGCATCAAGTTCTAAATGCTCTCAAACGATATAATATCCGAAGAGTGATAAGAGTTATAAGAAATGTCTCATCACACTGTTAGGTGGATTAAACACGTTTTTTATTTAAAAGTCAGAAATGAGTAATTCAGGTTTGAAAAATATGAGTTTACTCGTAAGGATACCCGCTATCAATACGTATGAAAAACTAACACATTTTTTCCAAATTAAAGATCCCTATGATGTAATACATATAAAAATGGGTGTGATATTACATGGATTTGCGGATTAAGATCTCTAATGACCAATCAATGTAGCTATGACCACATTGGCCACCTATGATGGTTCTTGATGCCCGCGGGGAACTCACCAAGTTCCTAGGCTAATGCCACATTTATTTCCCAGCGAATTCTCGACAAATTTTTTAAAATTTGATTTCAAATGAAAAATATACAGTAATCCGTACTGCTACTGAATGTCAGTCAGTTCTGACGTTTGGTTCCGGAGTTACAGATTGGTGTCGTGTGTGTTCTCGCATCTCGTATCCTCGTGCCAGTGTCAGCTTCTCTCCTCCACTCTATAGGCATTAGAGTGACAGGAAAAAAATGACCCCTATCGGCCCATGCCTGAGTCGATTCCTAGTCCCACCAGGAGTACTTGCTCCAAATTTGAAGCAAATCGGACAAGTCTAGCTGCCGGACCAACGTGCCTGAAGTTTGTATGGGATTTTTCGACAATTTACATGGAGAAAGCCCACTAACTCGCATTTTCGCCGCTAGGTGGCACTATATGCATCGTATTATCACTGAAAGTGAAAATAAGAAAGATAATTTAATTGCCTACAACTTTGTCAAAGACTGTTAGTCAATCCGGCTTTGGTAAAAGAAGTTATTAAACTTTTAACGAAGTGATGTCTGAGTCAGTTTTGCATGGGGCCTAGCAGCGTATAGTTGTGGATTGGTACTCGATTACCACCAACTATACATTTTTGTGAGATAATGGTTACATTTAGCTGAATAGTATATTCACAAGAATTGTAGTACATAATACGAGTTATGTTTTGGTTAGAAAATTTTAGTTCCACCTGTAACCGCATAGAGGGCGCCAACACTAACTTTTCATAGGAGTGAGATAGAATATCGAGATGTTCGGAAGACTTATTTAAAAATGCTTGCTCTACAACTTTGTGGAAGACACCTAATCTCTATCTCTTTCCGTTAAAAAGTTAGTGTTGGCGCCCTCTATGCGGTAAAATGTGGAACCAAAATTTTCTAACCAAAACATGACTCGTATTACTTACTATAAATCTTCCGAACATACTATTGACCTAAACCTAACTATTATTTCCCAAAATGTTTTGTTCGTGCGAATCAAGTACTGATCCACAATCATGCACTGCTAGGCCCCATACAAAACTGACTCAGACATCACTTCGTTAAAAGTTTAATAACTTCTTTTACCAACGCCGGATTGACTAGCAGTCTTCAACAAATTTGTAGGCGATTAAATTATCTTTCTTATTTTCACTTTCAGTGATAATACGATGCATATAGCGCCACCTAGTGGCGAAAATGCGAGTTAGTGGGCTTTCTCCATGTAAATTGTCGAAAAATCCCATATAAACTTCAGGCACGTTGGTCCGGTAGCTAGACTTGTCCGATTTGCTTAAAATTTAGAGCAAGTACTTCTGGTGGGACTAGGAATCGACTCAGGGGTGGGCCGCTTGAGTTTTCAAAAATTCGTTATTTTTCTGGGCACTCTAATAGGCATCCAAAGCTATGGAGGGCGCACAGTTTTAAGTGGTTACTTTTAGTGCGAAAAATGTGGAATAAAGCAATGATTTGATTACATCAAACTTATAGTAGTGGCAAATTGAAGGGCAATTAGCGCATCCAGGTTGGCAAATAGCGCCACGTTAACCAGCAACTTGCCCTTTTGACTGGGTAGTGTTTCTTCTTCATATGAATTTTAAGTTTTTGCAGCAAATAGAAATAACATTCGGATTTTTAACAGTGTAGGAATTTCTCATGCAAAACTACATGGTTCAATCGTAATACATCAGAGGTTAAAAATCTCCTGAAATGGAGATCAAATTACTTCGATTCGCAGGTCTGAATCATTGTTGGCCAATCATACATTCTTTGATATTGTTCACTATCGACAATTTCGGTTATTCGGTGATGACTAAATCGATTTTCTCAAACCAAGTCTCAAATGGAAAGTATAATATGCAGTTGGGTGTTGCACCGACTCCTCTTACCCTTACATCACCCCCTTTTGTTAACTCCCCCCCCCCCTTGAATCACCCTTACACCTGCATTCCCTTCCTGCAATACGCATACCGATAAGATAAGGAATTTCTGACGTATTCTCCCCTCTCACTCTATTGACCTCTCTCCCGTCCCTTCCAAACCCACTCCCACATAATTCCACAACATGATCACATATACGTAACGTTGCTGATTAACCTTCAAAAGGCAACGGGTCTCAGAGACCCGGCTAGTTTCAATGGACTTGTATTTTAAAATACGAATGATCGAGCGTTTTCGGGCTAATTAAATATTATACTTTTTTGTTTAATGTGTGTCTTTGTGGACGTCGTAAGATACGTGCTAAGTGTACTAAGAATGTGATAGACATTTTCACAATTATATTGAACATAACCAGCTAATGAAACATAAGTTGGATAAATGAAAATGGTACAATTGCACCACTAGGTGGATTAATACCGGTTTTTGTATTTCATTTTTCTATATACCACCGCTAGAACCCGGTCAAACCATTCGGAATTTGATTCGGAATCCTGAAGTCAGTATGGATTCCAAATCCAATGCAACAACCGATTCTGAGTCGGAATCGGTTGTTGCATTTGATTTGGAATCCATAATGACTCCATTCAGAAATCCGAACCGGTTCCGGAATACGTTTAACTGGGAAATAACCACCGAACAATTTCAAGTTGTCTGGATCGACCTGGGTATCTTATCGGTGCAGAAATTTGATGAAAAGTATGCAGCAACCAGCAACGTTTTAACACCTATTAATACATTTTCCGTTGCACAAATTCGCCGGAAACAAATTCTCGTTATGCTCTACACTGACTTGTTCAATTTTATGAATAGCTAGCTAATACCCATTGCACGTTGCTGCGACTTTCAACGAAATAAGAGGAAAACACAATTTGTTCCGAAGCGCCATCTGGCGGGCTGATAATCTTCAACCAATAGCACACAAACACGCTCCATAACAAATGCCTACCACGTACAATTTTTTACGGCAATCGGTTAAGCCGTTTGGGAGTCTATAAATCATATACATACAAACATTGACTTACGTTTTTCTGTTTTTAACTTTCTGAGGATCCCATTGTATGCCTGTTCTCTGTGCTTGTTATATGATGGTATACACTTGAAGGGTAGATGAGCAATTTTCTCATTAAATACCAGTTAATTTCAATAACTTATTTAAAAGTTCAAAAAACAATCGGGCTTATGCTATAGAATGCACTTGAGCATGCTAGTGATGACCCCTCATTCAATAGATTTTATCCGGTCAAACCCATCCTGGAACCCGCTCGGAATCTTGAATGGATTCTTGCTCAAATGCAACAACCGATTCCGACTCAGTCGATTTTGGAATCGGTTGTTGCATTTGTGCTAGAATCCATTCAGGATTCCGAGTGGTTCGACCGGGTCATTGCACCTTTGTCCATATTCACCCCAATTCTTGTTTACGACGAATGTCAGATTCGTTCGAAAGCGTTTCGAACGAATATTTAGCCCATTTGATTTTGCTGTCGTAAACGGGAATACAAACCATTTTCGAACGAATCTCGCATTCGTCGTAAACAAGAATAACGGTGATTATGTGTATTTGAAAAATTTACAGGAGTCAAATTTAAAGCCATGAGACCGGAATTGCAAGGTGCAAAGCTGATCCGAGAATCCGAAATGACACGCAATTAGTCGTGCTCGAGGAATGCGATTATTAATACAGGTTTATGGTAGCCTAATCTTTCGGTTATTTATTCCATTATTTTATTTTATTTTATTATATCCGTATGATCAGGAACGAGAACATCTATGAAGCGTTGAGTTTTAAATGAAACATTGCGTAGCTATAATAGTAGGTACGTGTGAGAAAAAGTATACCTATGTATTGATTCTGAACGTCCAACTCGTTAACGAGTCACAGAATTTATCCTTGGCATCGTATCCTTTTAGTTGAGATCAGCAGAAACCTTAGTTCCAGTACCGATGGTAGCCCAAATATTTTTGTATAAGAAACGATCATCTGACGAAACCTTGTTAACGATAACTTGAACCACCAAAAATTTGAACTGCTTCCGGTTCGAAACGTTGATTTATCGACTTAACGATTTAACTACATAGGCCTTCCACAGGGCTCATGTCTAAGATCCTTCTATACAATTTTTATGTCAACGACATTGATGAATATCTTGGTAATTAGTGCACGCTAAGGAAACTTGCATATGGTGGTGTGGTTTCTGTTAAAGAACTGAAGGCTTGCGAATAACACTAAACATTTTTTCACATCCATATCATCGAAACCTTAAGCCACCAAGCATACGAAAAGCTTCCGGCTCATAACGTTCAACCTAGAAAGCAAAGAAAAATATTTCTTGAGTTTTCTTCTAGTTAACAGCAAACACGAAACGAACGAATAGCAAACCGATTCCAACTTATCGATGAAATCGTAAAATAGAAACTATTTTAAAAATAACTCACCTTTTCGTCTGTTTTGAGTCCGTAAAACCGCTACCGCAATAGAGGCAAAATCAACTTTGACCGAGTGTAATTATTGTCGTTCGGAAATGGAAAAAAAAACTTAATTTTCCTTCGACCTCGTAGTCCTGTCACTTGGCTCAAAGGTATCGACTCGAAAAGTCACTGCGCATCGACTAGAGTCACTCAGTTGCGTCTGCGAGAATTAGGTGAGAGTTCATCGGTGTTCATCCGAAGTGACTTCTCTCACTGCATTCGCCTGTCAGAATCGCGCGACTCAAGTGACTCGCCGCGAGTCACCTCACTCGCCGCGCAGAATAGGGCCGTCTTACTGCGAATTATCTGAGGGTGATGAGATTTTTGATGATTGCTGCTGACTGATAATAGGGTCGTTTACCCGACTTTTGGAGGCTAACTTTTGATAAGCCTGTCTGGTTCGATCCTGATTAATTTCTTTTAGGTGAAGCTTCTTCAGGGACTCGCCCTAAGAAGAGTCTCATCCGGGCAAACAATTCTTGGCGTGCAGTCTTCCTAAGGGAAGTGGCGCATAAGCTGCATGCTTGCTAGGGATCGACCAGGGCTGGCTACAAAGTCAAGCTATGTACCTCTCAGTATTTACTGATTGAGACAACGCACTATGATGCTTTTGCTCTGGTTGCAGAAAATACTGTACCGCAGTTCGTAAAGTTAGCACTGTCCTTCAGACAGTGCACCCCCACAACAACTTTCATTTACTGGGGGCATCCTTGTCGCTAAGATCTTCATTCTAGCTCAAGAACTTTGCGAACGTGTTGGATTATGGTCATTTTAGATCTCCTTGAGTTGCAGCACTCTTGAGTATAAAACATGTGTTACTGAACGAACAAGTTCCCCTCGACCTGAAGACAGAGCGAGTCCTTGATTTCATCAGGACGATGACCTATAAAACTAAGAACTCGGAGCCACCAGTGCGTTGATGAGGAGTACCGCGAAAATTCCGCGAGAAGCAACAAAGCGTGAGTTTAAGACGGGGGAATCTTAAACGTTGATCGTAAAATAAGACTCAGAAGTCCTACAGACGATGTTGAGCAAACCCGATTTGATCGAGCTGTCAGTAACAAATTGCTTTAGTTGAATAGCGCTGCAATTTAAAGAAATCGGCAGTGTTCCTGGAAATTTAACCATGTTTGAAAAAAAACACAGGTTGTATTGCATCGGGATACACATACTTTGTTAGCAACCTATACAAGACTTGTGGGTGGAAGAAGAAAGGGGATTGTGCCTTTGCACGATCACCCAATGTAGAAAATTTTTGTAAATACTATTTTTCGAATATAAGTAATTTTAGTTTGTAGTTCACAATGTTTCCTTATATCTATGTTAGTACTTAAAATTATCGTTTATTTCCTTATAATCATGTTATTTGTTAATTGTTATTTATTATTTTTGTTATTTATTTGAGTTTATTTATCACAATATATAGCAAATATTTTGGAGATTTACTGGGGTTAATGTTTAATGTGGGTGATTATGTTAAATGTAGGTTCTTATTGAAGTCTTCCTTGGGGGTGGATTTCGCATCTTGGGTTTTGCCATCCGATTGTTCCTAAAAAGAAAAAGGAAACATTAGAATTTGTTCACACACTTACCTTGAATTGGAAGTCAACTTTCCTTCTCGGCATCCGTTATAGCTGTCTTCAAATAGGCCGTTTGAGGCAATTCCTGTTTGCTGGCAGCAGTCCGTCCGGCGTGTGCTCGCCAAAAGTAGTTCCGGCCCGGTGCCATAGTCCGTATCCACTCCTAGTTTAGCTGCATGCAACATCCTTCAATTCTAAAATCTATCAAACTTTTGTCAGCCGGTCTGGCAAACATTAAAGTAAATCATGTAAACTCACCCATCGTCCGCTTCAAGAGTCCAAATCCGTCCGTCCAGAAACGTCCAGTGCCGCGCGGAAACATCCCAGCCTCCATCTGAGTAATTTGTTTTGGTTTTTGGTGGGTCCGTTTCAGCCTGAAAAAAAAACAATAAAAACAACAAAAATTAGTTAACTCACCTTCTAGTACACGATCCGTCTTTCGGAAACGCTTTTTCGGTACATTTTTGAGCCATATAAGGTAAATATTTGATAAATTACCTGTATAGTTTCCAATGTACACAACACACGACGCATCACTTCGAATATTTTTCGGTTTGACGTTTCTCTTCGTTGCGGGTTGGTAGTTCAGTGTATGCGTGAGTTAACCCAGTAAAGTTCAGCCGGAAATGAACTGGAATTCTGGCTGGTTCCAGTTCGTCCACGGGCTCCAGTGACACAACCGATTCTAACTAGAATCGGTTGTGTCACTGGAGCCGGAATACGAACTGGAGCCAGCCAGAATTCCGCTTCATTTCCGGCTGAGCTTAACTGGGAATGAGAGCTTTAATAGGGTTGGGTACTTTTTCATTTTCGTTGCATTTCCGTTTTGTCGAAAGTTTTTTTCGACATAGGAAATGTAACGTAAGATGGATTTATGGGATATGTGGTCATTTTAGGGTATGTGTTCGTATTGTCGGAATACATCCGGCGTTAATACATAACCAAAATGATTGTTTTGGGAGATATTTTCGGGGGATATTTCTGGGTGATATTTTCGGGGGATATTCGTGGGATAATTTCGGGGGATATTTTCGGGGGATATTTTCGGGGGAATTATGTGCAGATTTCTCACTAGCTGAACTATTTCGGCGTTCGATTCACTGCAAAGGCAATTATGAAGTTCAGTTCTGCGTTTTGTCTAGTAGAAAGTGTTTATTCAGGGAAGAGCTCTGAGGTGCTTTCAAAAGACAAAACTGTGCGGTAAATTGAGTGAAGGGATACATTTCCAACGTAAGGATTGGAGTAATTCTGGAACTCAATAAGCCTGTTTCTTGTAGTATTCATGAAGTTACATTGGGAATTATGTTGCATTGAGAGTCATAAGAAACTCAATGTATGTTGTTGTGTTGGGGTTTCGGCTTGATCTAAAATTTCAATATTTTGGTATCAATGCCAGTATTTGGGATTTGTTGCAGTCTTTGAGTGCTATATATCTAAACTACCGCAGCGCGGCAGGGGAAATGTCAAATCCATCAGTATTTCTGTATTCAAGGCGAACCTAGGATTAGTTGTACATAACATTTTGTAAATAATAGTTGTAGTTTTTTTTCTATTGTTAGTTTTAGTCATTTTTCGTAAAATTGTCCTTTACGAAAATTTGGTATTAATCCTAATACCAAATTTTTGTAAAACAAGCCTGGTTATGTAGCGGTCAAGTCATATTCAGCAATATTTTCCAAATTTAGTAGAACCAGTCTGATTTGTTTGCGCCAAGAGTTAGACAACCTACCGTTGACCGACTCTTGCGCAACACCCTAGCAAATACTCCTCTCCGCGAGGGGAAGAAATTAAATTGCCTGTTGAGATTCTCCTGAAGACGAAAACCATGGCGATACTTCCCTTGGAATGCATGATGGAAAGGGACAGATAGAGCCAAGGGTTAGCTGACAGAATAAAACAGCTAGTGGGGTCGTTGATTTCCGAACTTGCCCGAAGAAATTTGCGGGAAAATACGCGCTTCCTGTAAGTTCGTACGAAATTACCTTCCCTAATCTGAGGATTAACGCTGCTAGTCCATTTCGTCCCAGTCCGCCAAACGCAGAGAAAGTGCGCGTAGTTTGTCCAGTTTCGTTTGTGAAAAATGAATCACTAAAAGCTAGTAGCTACGTGCGTAGAATTGTGTGCAAAAGGTTACAGAAAGCCAGACGGCCTTTTTTTATTTCGCACAGCTCGTCTACGAACAAGAGGAAGGAGAAAGGACAAAATAACACGCGCGCAGGTTCAAACGCAGGACGACTTTGAACCCGGCACCGCTACGACGCCGGAAGGAAGGACGGTCCGTTCACAAACCGTTTCCTTCAACCACCGGAAAAATCCACTAGACTTTTCCGGCCGATAAATCATCAACCAGCATCCAACAACCGCTGGTCAGAAACCGGTGCGGCCGATCGATGTGATCGCCCGTCATCGCATCAGAACGATCGACAGCAGCAGAAACCAACAGCAGCAGAACTGGTGAGTCGTATCGTTCTTGCTAACTAAGTGTGAAGGGTGGCGTCCAGGGAGGACGCCACAGTGATTTGAGACACCAGAGCGCAAAACGCTTAAGAAGTCGTCCACGGACGGCTAGAATTTAGGGACGCGTCCATGATTTGAGGTTGTGTGTCGGCCATTACGTTTTAGTCATTCACGAACGCCACACACAACCCATTTAATCAGTCACCCGGGTGCAAAGCGATAGCTGATTGATACGCTGGAGTCGTGAGGTGACGTCACCGTATTTGGGAGAATTTGATGAGGAGCAAAGCACATGGTCAATGAGCACTAGTAGGGAGAGAGTACACGCACACAATCAGAAGATAGGCCTAGAAAATTAAAAGTTAGAAAAATACAATATGAAATAGAAATAAATCTTTTCGTTCCGTACCGTGAAATCAATGCTATTTAGTGTAGTTTAGTCTCGTTCTAGTATGTTTACGTCACTTCGTTCGGTGTAGTTCTCGTTTTGTTTCGCTGTCTTCCGCGTGGCGGAATTTGATGAGTGGTGAAAACTTCGCTTTCAGCATGTTTGTGCCACCTGGTGGTGAGTGGCTGCAGTTCCAGTGAGGATAATTTAGGTATGGGGAATTTCTTACTGCGAATTATCTGAGGGTGATGAGGTTTTTGATGATTGCTGCTGACTGATAATAGGGTCGTTTACACGACTTTTGGAGGCTAACTTTTGATAAGCCTGTCTGGTTCGATCCTGATTAATTTCTTTTAGGTGAAGCTTCTTCAGGGACTCGCCCTAAGAAGAGTCTCATCCGGGCAAACAAATCTTGGCGTGCAGTCTTCCTACGGGAAGTGGCGCATAAGCTGCACGCTTGCTAGGGATCGACCAGGGCTGGCTACAAGTTCTAGTCACTTCAACCAGAACTGCGCCATCCCCAGTTGCTTTGTTGCTGGCACCTCGAAGCCACTTGCAGCATGTGGCTAATTTCATGAACCTTATGCTGTGCTTGGTGCTGAATGTTGACTGGCCCGTGGCCATCGAGTGGAAGAGGAGGAGGGGTGGAGTGGCAGCATTGCGTTGTTTCTAATTTTCAGGTGTGTTATGTGGATTGGTAACTTGAGGAGATGCTTGTGCTGCTGACAGGCTGACGTTGGTATCGATGATTTAACGGGCTAATGTCGCCAACTGGCTGACGACGTACTGAATGATGGAAGATGGTTCATTCATCTGATCAGCGGCTCTGAGCCGCCGACTGGCTTTGTATTCGATGTTCTGGTTATCCTGTTCAGCCGACTGGATGACGACGCGTTCGATGGGCTTGTGCCGCCTATGAGCTGATGACGTACTGATGTACGCTGGAATATATGAAAGGGTGGGCAACGTTGACTGCTGTGATGACGTGCTGGATATTTTCGGAACGGTGACCCGTTGGCCTCTGCAAAACGTTCCTAATGTTGTTCTTCTGCTGATGAATTGCTGATTTCAAATTGCCGCTCAGGGCATACTGAGAATTGTACTTCTTGTTGAAGTGCGATGCTTCGATATGTGCCCATTTCTGTATTGCTGAGTTGGATTCCAATGAAGAATTGCATGCTGCTGTTCCGATATGCTGCTGCACTGCGATTGCATTTGCGAATGCTCCAGCAAAATTGTTCACTGGACTGCTGCAATACTTTCATACGATGATTTCGATGGGCCTTGTCCCTCGGACTGGTTTGCTGTGTGCGATGGTGTTGTGATTGGTGGTACTACATTTGTTTTCGCGAAGGCTCCAGTGAATATGTTCACTGGACTGTTGCTGTGTGACCTTCTGAACGAGCTTCGGCGGGTCTCGACCCCCGAACCCAATTCCAACGTTTCCTCAGCGTTGCAATAATCAACAATAGACTTGTTGATGCGATGTAAGCGATGGTGATATTGGGGGTGCATTTCCATACTGGATCTCAATCCAGCTCCGCTACACTTGGTGTGCAACGAACTGCAGGGGCTCTCTTAGCCGTGATGGTTCGACGCCAAACCTGGTTGAATTGCGCTCAATTCAACCTGATGAAATGCACCCGAGATATACGAGGACGAATACCACCAAAGCTGTAGCACTTCCTAATTTGTTGGAATGTGTACATTGAAATCACTGCTGGATTGTATTGGCTGCTGCGAACCTTTTGACTTGTGCTTCATGACGACTTTGTGCGCTGTGTTTCAGAGTAGCCGACGAAATGAACTGAATCCTCATCCAGGTGCTACCTGATCCGTCTTCGCATTCCGCGAAGGATTGTCTCCCTAAGACGGGCAGACAGCCGAGCAATCTTTCTCGCGACCGTCCGGAAAAGATTGTGCTTGTTATGTGAACAAGCCCGAATGACTTACTGGCGCGCACCGCAGTAATGTCATTGCCATTCTTCTGAATGGACCTTGATGTAACCCCTAATGCCTGCTGACTTATTGTGAGTAGGCTGGATGTCATGAAGCTGCAACGAATCGACGACCGAAATTCGTTGCCGTAGCAGAAGGGTCGCTCCCCTTCCTGCCCTATTCCAACAGTCTCCGTTTACTGAGATGTGAATGTTGCTGTCACACCCAATACTGACGATGTAATTAGCACGATTTCCAAACAACAATGTGCACGCGCTGTGCAACCGCAGTAAAGCTTATTTATCCATTCTGGTTAGAGTGGACCGTATCCAGAATACCACTTTTGTAGGGCTGCCGACCTATACAGATCGGTCTGCTAAGACTTCATGAAATGTTCTCACTAAACTTCTGACTTTTATGTATTGAAAACGTTATCCGTATATGCATACGGCAATGACTTTTTCTAGGACCGTTGGATCAAAAATATGAACAATGTCGCTATCTTAACTGACATTTTCTGTGCTGTTTTGTGGGAACTCAGTCTTCACCATTCACTCGATAATTTTCTTACTCACAGCACGGTCAGCTGATTGTAGTTCCAAAAACTTCGATCTTTAACTATTGTTTTTACTGTTTACGATTTCTGTTTAGAACTGCACCGGCATTTCTCTACTGCTTACGGTTTTTGCACGACTGTTTTGACCGCAGTCTTCTGGTACCGAAATATGTCCAAGCTGTCGGATTACGGGCAGCACGAAACACACAACCGAGCAATCACAATTAACAATAACACCGAACTATAAAATGCCGTAGATGACATGCCGAATCTGATTAAACGTCGTCTTAAACGCACAAAATGCACTCGATTCCGATCAAATCAAACGGTCGAGCGGGATGGCTGATTACTGTTGTTATTCGTCGAGTGATACCATTTGACATTTCTTAGATAGCTGTTCTGTTACACTGAATTTCGCCCGGTAGATAGGGTCATGACGATATAAATTGCGGGTGGGCACATTTGATTGCGACAGTTTATATACTGATAATTTAACTGATTTTTCCCACTGTGGCACTTGCAATTTCCGTGCCGCATGATCACGACCAACTTGGAATGCAATAGCGGTGTCGCCACACTGTTTTTCAGCAGTTTTCACGGTGGCTGTAAAGTCGTGGTTTTCGAAAGTCCAACTTAGTCGTGCGAAGGCGGCGACTTTATTGAGTTGGGACTTGCCACTAAATTACGTAAGATTGTCTTACAGTGATAAATCACCGCGAGACTTCTATGAACCTTTACAATCAACTAAATTCGTACAAATTCCCTGAGGAATGAGTATGGAACACTAGTTAATTATAATGTTCGTTTTCAATCTAAGCGGGAGGATCAACTAGGATGATATATTCTAAACTCCGAGGCTCAAATCAAAAGATTATCACAACGAACGTTGAGAACTATCAAAACTGAAGAACTCTCGTCAGATTTGAAGAAGTTTTCGGATAAGTGATAAGGCCGCACTGTTTCCAAAGACTACTCTTGCTTTATTAAAAAATATTTACAGAAGTTATCTTAAATCTACGTGTTGTTGCCGCGATTCATATATCGCTGCGAAAATCCTATTCGATTCCTTATCCCTTTTAGTCCTGGAGTTTTGCTCTATTTGCAGGTTTTATAGCTTATATTTCCACTGGCCCTGAACGGGTTTCTCTGCTACCTACCTATGAGCGGCAGCATTTGTACCGCTTTCTACAGGTACGTTATCATTTTGACTATGAGAGGAAGTAGGAAAGAATGGACTCAGTTGCCTGTGTATGTAAATTAAACGTGGGTGAATAAGACGGATAATCCTGTTTAACCTCAATAAGACAGATCTCGACAAACATATGATTACGGCCTAAAAGCCAACTGTCAAAATCCACTTTGAATGGAAATTCCAGACAAACCGTTACTAGTCGAACACAGTTCATAACAGTTTATGAAAGAGAAAACTTTTCTCTTTCGTTTACTACCAATATCTGTGATTGGCGTGTAACGGTTTGTCCAGAATTTCCATTCAAAGTGGATTTTGACAGTTGGCTTTTAGGCCGTAATCATATGTTTGTCGAGAGATGATCCTATTACGCCTTTTCTCTTTATTCTACATTAGTTTGCTTGGTATCAATATCGTCTCCTGATTTGTGAGTTGCGTACGCACTTAGCGCTTAAATAGTTTATCATTTCTAAATGGGGCAAACTAATTTTGATTTAAGTGAGACAAGATATTGAATTATTACATTGAATGCTGGTAATTATTTTGATTTCTTACAGTGGCATTTTCGAGTCACTTTTCAACGATCTGTTTTTTCTGTGTATCGTACATAGTTTTTCGCCGCTTTTCTGATCACTGCAGCTAACACACCGAAACAGATTTTCACACACAGAGGAGTTTATAGCGACGCGCGTCGTCACCAACACTGGCTTCTTTTCGCCAACCAATTGCGAACGGCAATGAAGGCCGATTTATCACTTTTGTACTGATTTTTCTCTTCTTTTCTTTCGCGTCGTGACCGCGGGGAACCAATACATGTCCGAAATCTTACACCGACGATCCGGCTCGAAGGACCAAAATGTTTTCGCACATCAAAGCGTCTGTATGGTTTGTCGGTGATATTTCGTGTTCTCGATATAGATAAACTCGGTGGATTCTACTTTCACACTTTCCGTTTATTAGACTAAGCGGTACTGACGCAGTTTGGATCTGACTCACAAAATTACTGGCGGACTGACGGACACAATATAATATGTACTTATCTAAATGTATTTAAGTGACGGACGAACAGTATAAACAGTATTGACGGAATAACTTATAAACGTAAAAACGTATCTGATCTGGCGTGAGCTGGGCTTTTATAGTCCTGATACACTTTTGGACGAACGCTATTGGTTCAACCGGAAACCCTTTTCTGACCCGGAAACATATACTGACTTGGCAATACTGCCAACAGAAGCGTAAATTATGTTTACTACAACTACACAAAATGAATCTAATCTAAACGGTATACAGATTGAACATATGCTATGTGTACGGTGAAACCCTATTATTCTAACGACAATAGATTAGAAGTAGGCGCAAACACTCACCTTGAGTCGAAATGCTGGCTAGTTCTAGCTCATATTCCAGCTCCAGTACAAACGATATTAGTTAGAATCGGTTGTCACTAGAGCCGGAATGCCAGCTAGAACCAGCCGGAATTCCGGCTCATTTCCTGTTGAATATTACTAAGTTGCCTCGTACTGAACGGCACATCTGGATATTCCTAAACACCATGGATTTTCGAAAAAGTTTTACGTATCATCATGTTATAAACTCAGTTAAATAACGGTCCATAAAACAAATTAATTGTATCCACATTAAGCCCGGCTTATTTTGTGTGCGGCTAAATGACGCAATGTGCTTTTTACTTATTTTGTTTGCGAATATCGCGGCTACACAAATCAAAAGCTCCATTATTGTGAAAACTCCACTCTAAGATACCTGCTTGGTTAAGGTTCGAGCATATTATTATTTATGAAAACATGGGGTAAAACGCGCCTCCTAAGAAAATATGATCATAGTTTAGCTATAGAACATTAATTGGGAGAATTTAATAAATATCATTCAACCAACATTTCCCCCTGTTATCGCAATCATAACGCTTTGAAAAATGTTCAAAATTTTAATGATTCACAACAACAACGGGACAGAAAGCTCGTTGGACTAACACGTAATTTTGTTTTCTGTTGAGATTTCACAAAAGTGTAGCTTTAAATCGTCTTAGGTTATGCAATTATTAGGTTTTCAAAACAATTGTTCTGTTTTAGATTGGAAAGATGGGTAGGTAATATCAACGACATTACCGAAATGAAGTAACATACATTTTAAGTTGTTAATACGAATACTGCAATTTTTACTAATTTCTGAAAGGTTTTATTAAAATAAGTTAATTCGGTATTTCTAATGGAAATAGCGAAATAACGGTACAAGTATATACGATTCTCTACTGTTGCCAAATGAATTGTTTCACTCTCATTAAATGCTATTTTCAGAGTTACCATATGAGGATAAATATGTTGGAATATTGTAGGTTTGGATGTACGTGTACCGATATTTCGGTATTTCCATTAGAAATAACGAAATGGCTGGTTTTAATATAATCTTTCAGAGTATAGTCAAAATTGTAGCATTCGCATTAACAGCCTAAAGTGTATTCTACTTCACTCCGGTTATTATGTCTCTGACATTACCCACCCATCTTTTTTTTATTTCGATTATAGAGGTTTTAACCTTAAGATCATTCGCCTCTTCGGGTTAGAAAAATCTCTCATGAAAAATTTCTAACCCTATGTGCGGGGTCGGGACTCGAACCCAGGTGCGCTACGTACAAGGCAATTGATTTACCAACTACGCTACGCCCACCCCTATAGAATTATGTTATGAAAAAAGTTTAGCAAAGGTAACTATAGGAGCGTAGAAACAGATTGTTAAAAGAAAGTAACAGAATCATAAGTGCTGCTAGTTTCATACATTTTCTAACCAAAAGTCATATTTGACATTACCAGTTACCCGAGTCACTGAGGGGTAATCAGATTTGTGATACAGTTTTGGAATGCGAGTGTCTAGTCGTGTCGTTGACAAAAACCGTAAACCTCCAGAGAGAATGTGGAACGTTCTGTACAACGTACGACGGGCTGGTAACCAAGCTTCGACAGTGTGTGAATAGCGAGGAAAGCAGACAGCCGAACAGGACAAATCGTTCGTCAGTCGGCAGAAGTTGTGTTTGAATGGAGTGTGTTTGGAGTGAATTCATGTGAGTTTGAATGTTAATTTGTAATGTGTTGTGAAAGCTTTGTAATCATTTGTGAATTATTGTAATTTAGTGTGAATATTTTTTCGAAATAAATGTTTGTAGGCGTCCGACGATGGCTGAAGCATAGTATGCCGAAATGTTACATAACGACGAAAAAACAGGTATCGTTTTTAATTTCACCGAGAAAAATCAACAAACCGAATACATAATTTTGCGCTGACCAATAAACCATAAATTTCATTTTAAATGTTTGCATCATTTCTCGACAAACATGTCAAATGGTCCTAAGTGCAAATGAGAGCCTCTCTTTGTTTACTTCCTCTTTCGATTATTACGGCGTCAGCATAAAGCTTTTCAATATTGTTTCAAGATATATCGAAAAACGCTGATTTCGACTAGCATATTATGCAATGAGTTAATGAATAAACGTATAAACGAACGAGTTATTAGCGAAAGAGAAAGTAAACAAAGAGAAACTGTCATTTTCATCATTTGACATGTTTGGCTGGATTTGGTATTCGTTACCCTCATGCTGAATTTCGTCTTCCCATCAAACAGTATTTTTTTCGTTAGAGTTTCTAAACACGATGGTATTGTAACAAATTTGGTTTGAGGATATAACTTTTATCTTTAAAATATTTAGTAATTCTAATGAATTGGATAGAAATACTTCCATAAAAACAATGCCAAACGGAAAAATCAAACAGCCCAAGTTCTTTAAACCTAAATTTGGGTAGTTTTGAGTTTGAGTCGCTTGTCAAAAACAAAGAGAGATTCAACTCAGTTGGGGTCTTCCATGGAATAAGGTACTTTTGAGTTGTTTGAAGTTTACTCAAAATTATGTAGATTCAACTTATATTTAAGTATATTTAACTCAAGGTTGAGTAAAAAACCTCTCAACGAGTTGTGATTTTTGCCGTGGTTAAAGGTAAACTACCTTCAACACGGTTTAACTAATTTCACCTTCTTCCACGATACCCCGAGATTGAGTCAAAAGAGCTCAACTTTTGGTACCTTAGCGTATGCGTGTACATAATGCTTTAAACATTTACGATTGACAACTCCCTTGTTCGTTTGCAATGACCCTGACAGTTAAATTTGAATTCCAAACGAAACATGGCGTCTCTTTGTTATTATAGTCTCTTTACATCCTACCAGCTTACACAACAGGTAAAAGAAGCGAAAGAGATAGCATGTCTGGATGCCGACCACGTGTTGTGAGAATGGGAATTTATTTCTGCCAACTGCATACCCCCACCATCATACCAAGAACGAATGAGAAGCGTGATTGACAGATCTGCATGCGTACCGCGCCGTGCTACCAAAACTACAGCATGGTACATATTTTTTGAGATAAAATGGTAAAACGATAGTTTTTTTGACACTTCTAATACTAAGTAATATTGAGAAATTGTATACTGTTATGACCCGAAGAATGTGTACACCTTCAGTGTGCAGCAGTGCGTTAGCGCCTTCAGAAACGAATATCAATAAAACTAGCTGACTGTAAGTCAGCACTCTCTTTTCTAGTTTACCACTCAACAGCAACGCGTGTGTTATTTCAGAACGCTAAAGAAAATCTTTATAGTTTTAACAGTGGCGACGAGAAAAAAAAAACATCGTGGTGCTAGACAGCGGAAAAATATATTAGTTTTCGAGTCGATCTGGTCGGATATTTGGTGCAGTCCGGGATTAATTTTCGCGTTTTCGCGGCCGGATAGAAGCGTGAAACCCTGTACAATTTCCAAGCCGGTGTCTGCGTAAGTGGTTTTTAGAACTGCTGTTGCGTCCATTGCTTGTGCGTCTTGAAAATCGGTGAATTATAGTTCGGCTGAAGACCTGAAGCGTCATTTAAAAAAAAATTGGTTAAGCAAAAAAAATGTGGAACGCCATTTTGAAGTGATAGCGTCTAGCAAAAAAAATCAAAAAAGAGCGCGTATTCACAAAAAAAAAGATTGTATTAAATGATTAATCCCTTTTTTATTTTATTTTTACTCTTCAGCAAAAAAAATCACTATCGGACGAAATTCTATTTCAATTCAAAAGCGATGGAAGAGAATCGAGCAGCTTTTCTTAAATTGAGCGATTCCATGAACCAGTGTGCTCTCTGAGAATTTTAGATTATTGGACGGCGAATCGAAACCAGCAGGATTGTCACATTGGAAAACTTTGGCGTATCTGGTCGAATTTACGACAGATTTTGCAGTTTTCACTTGCCTTTACACCGTAATTCGGTGACGGTAAAGAGCGGATTGATCTGGTAAGCGTTTTCATTTCTTTTTATTCTTTCCTGCTATATTGTGTGCTATTGTAAATTTAGCATGGCGCAAGGTGGTGAAAATGCCCGCCAGAGTGGCAGTGTTTTAATAGACCTTTCTCGTCAAAAAAATTTATATGCAGAACAGCTTCCGTTTTCATCGCTGGATCGATTCTGAATACTGTCACGTTAATTTGGTGTCTCTAACTATTGAAAAAATCAAAAATTCTTCGAACTGCCCATTTTACTCTGTATTCCCCTGTCCTATTTTACCTCGATTCTCCATACTTTTACACCATTTGGATGAACTTCGAGTGGGGAATATGAAATAAAGTTACGGCGGGTAGCCTATAACAAAGTTCCAGTAGCCTACCGCTCGCCGGCATCTATTTTAATCTGGCTATTCGCCGTTTCGTTTACTGGGTATGAACTTCAAGAGTTCATTCCAATTTGTCAAAAACATTGTTTTGACGTAGATGAACCCCAAAACAGTGTTGCAGAATATACCGATTTATCGATATCTAAACCGATTTTTAATTTCAAAACCAATAAAGTTACTAAAAATACCGATTTCTTTTTTCTTACCAAAAAATAACGATATTCATATAATAAGATCAATTAATATTACGTTTGGACCTTTTTAGAAAATGTCTTCACCACATCAAATCATCCGGAAATTGATTCAGCAATCTGCCAGGTTACTATCAAAATTTCAAATAAAGCTCACCAACTGATTCTGAAATCGATTGAGCTCGTTAGGTTTGATTACATAACATTAGAATGATCTATAATTTAAAACCAATAATTTGCAGGTAACTTTTGGTTAGCATACATCTTCACACCGATAAATACCTAATTTTTATGTAGAACTATACCGATATTAGATTTTTTCCAGTACCAGTAGAAAGTGGAAGTACTCCGGAGCAAACAGAGAAAAAATCGTTCCCATGTTCTCTTTTTTCTTCCGTTAGCAAACTGGAGTAAAAAGCAAGTATTTTTTGATTCTGTTTGCTCCGGAGCAACTTCTGTGTACTAGAACAAACCTATTATACAAAACCATCTGACAACGCTGCTCTAAAGTGAAAAGTGCTCTTCAAACATCGATGACATCTTTTTTTGTTTTTTCCTGTTTTCTCTATATACGTATACCTATCTGATATGTATTTCATCCTGCCAAGGAATCCAAAAACAACAGCTGTCTCCCGTTTTCCGAAAGTTCGCCGACCAGTTTTGCTTCCAAACTGAAGAAAAAACTACAGTTTAACTTCACCAGGCACATCATCAGAATGAGATGCAGGAAAATATTAACCCAGAATGGTTTCATTTTACCGTCCAGTATGAGAAACATTATTCAAATGATAATCGTGTATGCCCAAAAGGTATTTGTGCGGATCTGCGAATTCGGTTGTTGTGGAATAATTCGACCAAGGGCTATGATGTAGCAGCGGTGGAGAGTAAGTCCAATCTTACGGCTTCATCCCACCCCGGCAGCAGATGAGCGCTGGCGAATGTTCTCAGCCACCTGGAGGAGGAGGTTCAGCGCGGAAGAAATGTTACCAGATTTCGCCGATCTGGTGCCTGGACTTTTTTGGTAATCTCAGAGATTGGGTGTGCAGATGGGCGGTTGGAGTTCTGGGAGGGAACGACTTTAAGGTAAATTGTATGGAGTCATTTGTTTTTTATTACAACTATTGACGGACGTTTCATTGCAGGGTATATATGACAAAAACACCCACAACAATGGGGTAACGAACATAAAGCTCGCCGGTGACAAAATGATAGTCGCACGGTTGAGTGGACGAATCGATTCTCTGAGACTGGAAACGTACACGCGAGGTTGTCAGATCGATTGGGGATTTACGTCTGCATATGGGCGAAGTAAGTACTATGTTTCAAGCAATTTTTTAAGCTCACCTAGGGCGCAGAACAAACAGATTTTACTTGTTATTTTAAAATACTGTATATTCTAAGTCATTTAATTTTCAGTCTGCAATAAGTATGTCATCAAGTGCCCTAATTCTTATTCTTTTTTAGCTCACGTACGCACCGGTTCGGCAGGAAGCATTAGTTTATTTCAGCAATCCGTCCACAACGTTGCCAGCTCAACATAACGCATCCGAGGAGGAGCTTCGATGTATCCTGGAGTTTCACCAGCAGGGTCGCCGGTGACATGTTTGGAAGTGGCGGGCGGTACAGTCATGACTGGCAGCCAGGGCCACACTGTTAAAGTGTTCCGACTCGATTGCCACCTATTGCAGTTCACCCTAAACGGCCATTGCGGTCCTATCACATGTATTTTCATAGACCAGTGGCAGGCCGAGATGGGAGCATCTGGTCGCCAGGATGGTGTGCTATGTGTGTGGGACTTGAACTAGAACAGCTCCTACAAGACAATGGTTACGAGAGTGTTCAGCAGGCCGTTGGTAAGGGAGTGGATAATTTTTATAGTGTCGATTGTTGATAACAGGGTCATTTAATGGCGCCGCAATTTAATATAGAGAAAGTTACTAAATACATTTTTATAATAAACAAGACTTCTATTTACATTGCTTTCAATCAGATAATTTATGTTAGAACTTGCTTTTCCTCTTTTATTTTCCCATTACCGCCTCCAGCGAACGCGTGGATGCTTTCGGTCGCGGTAGAATCCTTATTTTTTTCCTTTTCGCATGCTACCATTCCTTGACCTGTCGTACACCTGCTTGTGTCCCATCAAATGACTACGTTCAACAAATCTTTTTCCACAAAAATCACACCCATGGGGTCGTTCGCCAACATGCCTGCGATTATGCTGGGTCAAATGTGCTCTTCGAAGAAACTCCTGCTCGCAGAGATCATATTTGTATGGGCGTTCGTTTGTATGGATTTGCATGTGCCGAGTCACGTGAGAATATTTTATAAACCCGCCACCACAGACTTCACATCTGAATTCTCGATCTTTGCTGTGGATAAGTTTGTGCTGCGTAAGTTCTTTAGATTCAAGAAACTTTCTACCACAGATGTCGCAACTAAATATCTGATCCGTAAGATTCATATCGATGTGAACACGCTGGTGACGTTTCAAACTGCTTCTTTCTACGTAGCCTTTGCCACAGATATCACACTTATACAGACGCTCGCCAGTATCCATGCGCATGTGGCGAGTGAGTTCAGCACTAGTTATGAATTCTTTGCCACAAATATCGCACTTGTGCGATCTCTCACCCGCATGGATAAGTTTGTGTCGCGTGAGACTACTGTTTTCGGTAAACTTCCTACTGCAGATATCGCAAACGTAAGCCTGATCTTTATGGGTAAGCTGGTGCTGATCCAACTGCTCAGAAGTGAAAAATTCTCTGCCACATATCCGACAACGGTGCCGTGGTTCGCCGGTGTGTATCCGTTTGTGCCGGTTTAGATTTATACCCTTGGTGTATGCTTTACCGCAAATATCACAGGAGTACGGTCGCGTGCCGGCATGTACGCGCTTGTGAACTGCCAGCTGTCTCTTCTTGGGGAATGATTGGTCACACATTCCGCATTCATAGGTTTTGTTGATGGCTGTTTGCAGTACGGTGGCATGTGTGAAATTGTCACCTGGACTTGCTGATTGTGTTGTCTGTCTATTATTATTTTTTTTATTTCGATATTAATACTTTTTTATTAAAAAGTATTCCTATATTTTAAAATCTCCGAAAAACGGGCTATGATCTCAAAAAATCTAACTTATTTTCGAAGCATATGAATTCAATGAAGCGGAATAAGCATATCATAACAACTTACCGTTCACCTATCTCCTATCACATGTATTTTCATAGACCAGTGGCAGGCCGAGATGGGCGCATCTAGTTGCCATGATGGTGTGCTAAGTGTGTGGGACACATTTAGGTTCACTAGTCTTATGGGACGACAATACTGGAGATGTAGCTCGGGAAGTCAGGCTTGACTGTTCTAATTCACAACTAAGTCCGAAGATTATGCTACCTGCCAGTGGTTCGGTAATTTATAACTACGGAAATCAAATGTGAATCGTTCGTTTCCCACTTGTGGTGGCGGAAAAGTGGTTCGGTCCGGGGAATCGTAATGGGCCAGCTAACGAAAACAAATGTACAGCAGCAGCCTCTGCACGAAGCCATTGCTAGCAGGAGTCTTTGATTTGGAAGGATAGTTGCTGAGGACCATTCTCACAATAGTATAAAAGTTCTAAGTTCTAACCTCAAAAACAGACAACAATAAAATGTATTTCTTTCAAAGTTGATAATATCCATTACATGATCAAATGCGCTGATGGGTTAGGCTATATTCCATCGTCATTGGAGCTAGATCATAGAATCGTGTTAATTTGACAGACTGCAAGTGTTATTAGTAGCACAAACAGCTAGCAGCCCAGCTAGTATTGTTCTTTCTGCTTGCAACCAACCTGGTTATATTGATGTTAATGCTAAATTCACTGTTACAGCTGTATGGTCGCTATACTGTCCCATTTGTTATGTGATTTGCTATTAACATGGGACAGTTATGCTTAGAGCACCAGATTCTAAAGCGACCAATTTTGGCCAATCACTGGAGACAAAATCACGCGTAACAATTAATAATAAATTAAATTATTGCTGAGAAATTTTTGTTGTACATGAATAAAACATACCTATTTTCTCGTTACCTATGGCTAAATAACCATTAGAAAGGTTATGAGTTTATGTTGTCGCATTTTATAATCATTTATACTGCTTTCAAGCGATCGATTTTTAAGATACGACTCGCATTTTAACCACCCCGTCACCGCGCCATCAAAATAAATCATACTCCTAATGAACTAATATTTATTAAAACATTTACTAAATAAAAACATAGACCTGATAGTTCGTTTGCAAAAAAAAAAACACACCGAAGCACAGTGAGTTGGTGTTAAAGCTCTATCTTTGATCCTAGTGCTGCAGGATTTTGCCAACATTGATACTATTTTTATTAAAAAAAACTATCACGTGAACATTATGTATATGGACTTCTAAATTTGGTAATTGTTACGAATCACACTCGGCCTGGCCTTGGGTACAAGATAATAACTGCTTGATCTCCCACGAGCATGGTCTCGCCGAAGTGTTTGCCTCGCCCGATACCGGGGCTAGGCGAGGCTGCCTCTTGTGAATCGGAACCGCTGAACATTCCGATGAGGGTATGTCCAACGGTATTACCGACGGAGCCGATCGCTACACTACCAGCAGTAGCTGCGATTTGAGCAATTAATCCAAGTGCCTGGTTGGGAGCTACCATTGGTGCAGCGAAGGCCGAGGGTGACGCAGGCTGGACCATCGGCTAACTCGATTCCGGCGAGGTGGAGCGGCTGCAATTGGTGCGGACCTATGAAGCGATGTATATAATTTCAAGGACATCAATGCAATTACCAGTGATCATCAAAATGTTTCGTGGCTAACGTTGTAATTCAGCAAAAAAACAAAACAAGTTGAATTGATCGCAACAAATAAAATCGCTTTCTTCAACGAATCGTGGACAAGAAAAATCCAAATGCCAAATTTAACGGAACATTGCCTAATGACGTCAAATAAAAATGAAAGCCTAGCGAGCTTGTTAATACAAGATATTCGCATTTAAAAGTAAACCAAATCAAGTTTCTCATACTGTGGTCGAATAAAAAAAAATCCAAGTCTATGTAAACAAGTTCTGCGAAATGTCAAAAAAGTAAGGTTAAACATTTTCATCCAATGTTCTACAGCGAGAGGTTCATTTTAGTTTGTTTACATTGCTAATGAATTTTGTACTGCGATTCACCACTTCATTTACCGCGTTGCCAAGAACTTAAGTGAAAATATTCAAAGCAGTGCTGCCCAAACGCACATTTTAAGTCCCACCATTCTTGCTGAGGTGAAAAAAATATTCAACATTCTTGCATATTTCAAATTTTAAAAAATCATGATAACTCCTAAAAATCTCATTTTTACGGAAATGTTCTTATCAATGTGTAATCTTTCGATTAAAAATAAGAAAAACAGTTGTTAGGTCGGACGAGAAAGGTCTATTGGATCTATTGAGCCGTATATTGTAGGCTCTTCTTTCACGAGTTATTCCGAAGGACTCGATTATTTATTTCAAGTAAATGGTGTTACTGATCTTGCAAGACAAAAGGCTTTGTTTGTCACATTAAGTGGACCGGCTGTATATGAAGAGCTCAAGCTTTTATATCCTTCATCGGAAGATCTTAAACTAGTTAGTTACGCTTTCCAAAAAGCTTAAAGAACGATTTGATAAGGTCGAATCTGACCTGATTCAAAGATACAAATTTTATATAAAGGTGCAAGGACCTAACGAGAAGGCAGAGGACTTTGTCCTTGCAGTGAAACTGCAGGCAGAGTTCTGTGCTTTTGGCGACTTTAGAGAAACGGCTATTCGTGACAAGCTCGTGATAGGAGTTTTTGATAAATCCCTTCAACAAAAACTTTTAAATGAGGACACTCTCAGCTTAGCAATAGCGGAGAAGATCATTGTTGATTGGGAGTTAGCTGGATCACGTGCTCGTATGATCAATGATCGCCAGGGTAACCAGATTGCTTCCGTAAAAAGTCGATTGGGTAGAAGGGATTTGCATGAAAACGAAATCGGTCGTAGTAGAAGTCGGAGTAATTCCCTTAAGCGCAAATGGCACAAAAGTTTAGAACGAAAACGAAATGGACGTTTTGCTGATTTAATCTGCGATTGTTGTGGCATAAAAGGCCACATTAAGCGATCATGTTTCAGGCGCAGAAAAATACAAAACAATTCCGTCAAATTTGTCAAGAAGAGAAAAGACCTGAGTTTCGGTGACGACAAAATTGCGGATATGTTTAAACAGTTGAAAGCGGACATGAACGACACAGACAGCGACAGTGACTCAGGTGACTATATGTGTATGCAAGTGTCTTCTGTAAATAGAATAAATGACCCATGTTTTTTGCAACTAATTGTGCAAGGTAAACTTTTGAAAATGGAGGTCGACAGTGGATCTGCAGTCTCGGTAGTTGGTTCAGCGATATATAAGAAACTGTTTGATATGCCCTTGCAGAAAACAAATCGAGACTTAGTTGTTGTAAATGGTGCTAAGCTTGACATTTTGGGAAAAATTGACGTAGTGGTGCAATATAAAGATATTGAATGTCTTTTGCCGCTATTTGTGTTAAACTGTGATTATGATTTCGTTCCGTTACTAGGGCGTAAATGGTTGGATGCATTTTGTCCACTTTGGAGAGATTATTTCATGAACGTTTCACAGGTCAATAAGATACATTTTTCAAATATAGTCAAGGTGGTGACTGACTTCAAAATGCAATATTCTAGTGTTTTCACAAAAGACCTTTCTTCACCAATTGCGGGTTTTGAAACAGATATTGTTTTAAAAGAAAATACTCCTATTTTTCGAAAAGCATATGAGGTTCCATATAGGCTTAGGGAGAAAGTTGTTGAACATTTAGTGTTCGCGCGCACTGTTGGTTCTTCGGATACTTGGAATGAAAACTAGAAAAACTTCTAATTTCACTGCGCGAACTTAAAAAAGGCGTGTATATTCGTGGACTGTATATTTTAGACTAAAAACTCTGACTTACATCTAATGCTGATCAGCGACCGGCGAACGATCGTGCCAAAAAAGGCCTATTGCTTCGTGTCTACATGCATCAGATAGATGAGATAGACCGAAACAAGCTATGCGCTAGAACGGGACTGACCCATTCTCCGATTTGTCGGAGTTGTAGGGTGGTTGTGAAAATTTAGTTGCCTTAATTTTTCTTCTTGCTTCAACATACGCCGGCCGCCTTGAAATCTCTGCGAATTTCAATATATGTCTCTCCTACTCTAACTACTGGTTAACTCTACATTTCAAATTAGGCTGCATAATCATATAATTCAACACAAAAACTAAACAATATTTTCGGCTTGTTTTTTGCCAATACTCGGTGCCGCCAGTGTGACAGTTGATCGGTTGACCTTGACCCAATTCTACTTTGCGGTTATAATTTTTCTGCTGTTGGGTCGATCGAAAGTGCATTCGAGATGCAACGTATTTGTTGTTTTGCTGATATTGTGTCGGTGCTGTTGCTGTGTGAAGATAGTTTACCAAAACCATCTCGCTGCTGCAGTTATTTGTGGGCAGTCGGTGCCCTTTGCTGCTACGGTGGAATGCATTTCTGCGCTGCTGGTTAGTGGTGATTTTGCTGGTTTTTTTGCTGTTTGTTTATTAGCTGGATTGCTGACTGAACTGGAAATTTTGCAGGAAATTTTTTCTTCTCGCTGTGGACTCGATCACGATTGGTTGCCGGTTGATTCGTGACTTCTTGGTTGGTTCCAACGGACATTCCGCCGGACTGGGTGCGTCTCTCAGGACTTCGTTATAAGTAACAACGAATATTCATTGGTTTGCTGCTACTGTAATCGGATAGTTTTAGTGATGGTGACGTCATCGATGATGGTATGCTGATAGATGTTGCTCGGGTGCGGTGAGTTTCGACGTTACGCTGGTGATTTTCGGTATGCTACGAATGTGCTGTGACTGCGATGGATCTCTACGCTGCTTTAATCGTCAAGTCGAGCTGGTCATGCTCGCCAACGACTCCGGCGTGGACATCAAGAGGATGAATTGACCTTTTCTTCCTCTGTTGCAGGCTAGACGTAGTTGTACCTCGAATAAACCAAGCGTGATGTGTGGTTTTAGAAAAGATTCTTCACGGAGGACAGTACAAACTCGAACATAATGCAAGCATGCAACATCAAAAACATGGACCATCACCGAAACAAAACAGATTACCTCCGAATGTGGGGAATCAAACAAGGATACTCATTTAGCTTGAGTGCGGGTCGTCTAGCATTCCGGGAGATGACCGAAACCTGACGTTGCGACTGAGGAAGAAAATTCTGATAAGCTTTTTGAAAATAAAAAACATACATAACTTAACTGGTGGTTGCGGAGATCCTCTGGATCTCCGCAACTGGCGACATCTAGGTCTCTTCGGGTGTTGAGTTGGAGTTGTCACGGATGGGTAGCACGCAGATTTTGGAAATCCCTCTTCGGTAGCTACCATCCTTCGTTTGTACTGTTGCGACACGAATGTTTCCATCCGGTCCAGGATGAATTTCCGTTATGCGCCCCAACTGCCATTTCAGTGGGGGCTGATTTTCGTCTTTCAGGACATCCATGGTCCCAATCGCTAAATTTTCCTTCCGTCGCATCCATCTGGTTCTGTTTTGCAGATCAGACAGATATTGTTCCGACCATCTTTTCCACAATTGCTGAAGAAACTGCTGATTTCGTTGCCATGCTGCTAGTCGACCTTCAGGAATACTGTCCAGGTTTGGTTCTGGTATTGCCGTTAGTGGCCGATGAATCAGAAAGTGTCCTGGAGTTAACGCTTTGAAATCTGCTGGATCGTTGCTAATAGGTGTAAGCGGACGAGAGTTTAAAATCGCTTCGATTTGTACTAGTACTGTAAGCATTTCGTCATGAAGCAAACTTCGTGTTCCTATAGTGCGTTTGAATAGGGTTTTGAACGACTTCACTGCTGACTCCCATAGTCCGCCAAAGTTCGGCGAACGTGCTGGTATGAATTTGAAGTCTATTTTGTCCTCTGAAGCTTCCCTTATCGCCTGTTCTTGAAACTGCTGATTGTTGAACAATTTACGAAGCTCGTCAAGCTCCCGTTTTGCGCCGACGAAATTTCGAGCATTGTCGCACATGATGAGTTCCGGCTTGCCTCGCCGGGATGAAAAACGTTTCAGTGTGGCCAAGAAGGCCTGGGTTGTCAAATCTGCTGCTAATTCCAGGTGCACTGCTTTGGTGACCAGGCAAACGTAGATGGCTACAAAGCACTTCACTGGGCGATTTTTGCGATACGGGTGGCCTACTAAAAACGGTCCACAGTAGTCAACTCCAACACGACGAAACGGTAAGCATGGTGTGACTCTTTCTGGCGGTAGATCCGCCATCAGTTGATCCTGGACTCTTGGTTTCACTCGAAAGCATGCGACGCACTTATGGATTACGCTTCTTGCTAAATCACGGGCGAATGTCGGCCAGAATCGTTCTCGAACTGCCGATATCAGTAACTGTTGACCCGCGTGGAACAGCTTCTGATGATAGTACTCCATTACGATCCTTGCTAGAGGGTGACGACGATCCAAAATGAACGGATGCTTTCGACTGTTAGACAGATGTGCGTGCCGTAGCCGGCCGCCAACGCAGAGTATGCCTTCAATTAGCTGAGGATCGAGCGAAAGGATCGATGAATTACGTAGTGGACGATTGTTGGTCAAATCCGCCAGCTCTTGTGGGAAACATTCTCGCTGAGACAGAGAGACAAGTGTCCGTACAGCGCCGTCGAGTTCCTTGACGGTTAAACTTCCAAGGTTTCGGCAATTCCGATTTGCAGCTTGAGCGTTGAAACGGAACCGACAAATGTATGCTGTGAGTCGCACCAATCCAGTGTAAGTTGATCGCAGGTTAAACAGCTCACCGGGAGAAACGGATTTCAGAACTGCGACAACGGCTCCTTTTTCTTCTAGTACTGATCTGTCAATGCTGTCTTCGCAAGCTTGCAGGGTTCCCGGCCAGTTATCTTGCTCCGGAAGCAGCCAGTAAGGTCCACCAAACCATAGCGATTGGTACTGCAGCTGCGCAGGCGTCATGCCGCGAGAAACTATATCGGCTGGGTTTTCAACTCCTGATACGTGATTCCAGATGCTGCCTTTCGTTATATGCTGGATTTCTGAAACTCGATTCGCAACGAATTCTTTCCATCGCGACGGTGATGATGCTAACCAGAACTTAACAATCATCGAATCTGTCCAAAAGAAAGCTGGGGCTGTGATGTGTGTGCTACTGACCACTCTTTCGTAGCGGTGGGAAAGGAGTAAAGCTGAAGAAAGCTCCAAGCGCGGAATCGTTTGGCGTTGCTTCTTCTTTTTCAGGTTCTCAAGAGGGGCGACACGGGACTTCGATGCTAGTAGGTGTACAGCAACTGACCCGCTGTTGGAGATACTTCTCACGTAGATGCAGGCCCCATATGCCTTCTCAGAGGCATCACAGAACCCATGGAGCTGTATGTCGATGATATCGGATCTGATTTCAACCCAGCGAGGTACAGACAATCCCTCAAGGCCAGTCAAGTTTCGACGATATTCATGCCAGTGATCCTGCATGCTTTCGGCGAGTGGTTCATCCCAACCACAGTCAAGTTTCCACAATTCTTGAATGAACATCTTGGCCTGTATGATCACGGGCCCTACGAGTCCGAGTGGATCGAAAAGTCGAGACATCCGACAGAACGGTGCGCTTGGTGATGAGCGCCGATGAGTTCCACTGCGGGGTGCTGAATTGGAATCGATCTGTACTGGGTTCCCATAGTAAACCTAACGTTTTAACGGTGGATGTTGGGGAATCAAGCTGGAGAATAGTGCGATCATCTCTCAGATGTTCAGGTACCTCTAACAGAATCTCCCTGCAGTTGGAGTTCCACTTTCGTAACGAGAATCCCGCTGATTCCATTAGGCTGATCATCTCGTTGACAAACATTCTACCTTCCTCAGGTTCGTCCACTCCGGACAACATATCGTCTACATAAAAATCCTGCCGGACCACCTTCGCAGCAATAGGGTGTGTCTGTTGACCATCTTCTGCTAATGTCTGCAAACATTTTGTCGCCAAATACGGCGCGGAAGCCGTGCCATACGTGACCGTAGTCAATTGGAAGATTTTGATGGGTTCTGCTGATGAATCTCGCCATAGAATTCTTTGCAGAGGCTGATCGGCAGGCTGAACTTGCACCATGCGGTACATTTTTGCGATGTCTGCGACTAGTGCGTGACGATGTAGACGGAATCTGAGAATAACATCCAACAAATCGTCTTGTACGACAGGACCGACCATTAGAGCATCGTTCAGAGAGTACCCTGAGCTAGTTCGACATGAAGCGTCAAACACTACGCGCAGTTTCGTAGTTGTGCTGTCAGGTTTCAAAATAGCGTGATGCGGCAGGTGGTAGACGGCCTCTGGTGTGATGGTATCATCGACGACTTCGCTCATATGACCAAGAGCTTGATACTCGTGTATAAATTCACTGTACTGCGCTTTCAACTCCGGGTTCGCTGCCAGACGTCGCTCCAAACTCATAAACCGCTTAACAGCTGTACCTTTAGAATCACCGAGCTGCTTGATGATCGATTGCCTTTTTGGAAGTGTGACTACGAATCTCCCCGTCTCATCTCTGAATGTAGTCTCGCTGAAGATTTTCTCGCACGCCGACTCTTCCGTAGAATTCGTGCTGGTTGTTCGACAAGTTTCTAACTCCCAAAACTTGGCTAATTGATCTTGAATCTCGGCTGTTGAACAAACGTTGGTCGTCGAAATTGCACCGCTAGATGATGAACTGGGAACGCGACCGGAAACTATCCAGCCAAAAACAGTTTTCTGCAGAGTAGGCCCGTCTTCAGTTGCCTTGTATCTACCCTCTTCAAACAGGTCGACGTAATACTCCGCCCCGATAATCATGTCAATCGGACCGGATTCATAAAACCAGGGATCGGCAAGAGCTGCTGCTTCTGGTAGACACAACTGCGATGGATTGAAGCTTGCTGTCGGTAACGCCAATGTTAGCTTCGGCAAAACATGGAAACACATCTCCTCGGCATACGACGAAATCTCACTTGACCGTGCAGCAACTGCTACACTGACGGATCTTGTTGACGCCACACTCGACGAACCAATTCCCTGAATGCACAAAAATGCTGGCGATTCACGGAACTTAAGCTTATTTGAAAAACTAGCCGTCATCAGGCAATGCTGCGAGCAAGAATCTAGCAAGGCTCGCGCAAGCAACGAATTGCCGTGACGGTCCTTAACGGTCACAAGCGCCGTCGAGAGAACAATATTGTGTGTAGGTGCGTTGGGGAGTGCTATGCATGTTTGGCTAGTGGAGGCTGTGTTGGTGTTGGACGGTGATGTTGTTGTGTTATGCGAGTTGGCGGTGTTCGTCTGTGCATTGGTCGGATGAGTGTGTATTTGTTGGTTCGGACTGTGTTGCTTGGTTTGTGGCTGTCGTGGCTGCTGGGGTACTGTCTGAGGTCTTGACTGCGGAAGTGAAACGGAGGATCCTGCCTGCGGTGTTTCAGTATGCAGCATCGAGTGGTGACGCTGATGACAGTGATGACAGGCTCCTCTCTCGCAGGTTCTTGCAACGTGTCCTGGACGCAGACAGTTGCGACAAAGCTTACTCCTCATAACAGCGCTGATGCGATCTGGAACAGACTGCTTCTGAAACTTCGCACACTGAAACGCTGAATGCCACGACTCGCCACAGAATGGACACTTCCCAGATGTCTTCACAAGCGTGTGACAAACTGCTACCTTCTGGGAACGTGGATCGCTGTTCATCTTGGATGGGATGGAAATGGATTGCAGAACGGAGCACTGACTACGCAGAAATCCCATCAAATCTCGATAATTTGGGACATCCTTGGAATTATGATGAGATTCCCATTGTCGAAGTGTCGAGGAATCCAACCTCGTGCATACCATATAGGCAAGAATCGTGCTCCAGTTCTCTGTAGACTCACCAATCTTCTCTAACATCTGCAAGTTTTTCTCAAACTGGCCGATCAGTTGACTAAGCCCGTCGTAACTCTCCTTCTTCAGTGGCTCGATGAAAAAGAGAGCATCTAAGTACGCTTTCACAAGCAGCTTTTTATTCTCGTACCGTTCTTGCAACGCCTTCCAAGCCACATCATAGTTTGCAGCAGAAATCTCGACCGAGTAAATTTCCTGGAGCGCTTCACCAGAAAGTGACGCCCTCAGGTATGTGAATTTATCGATCTCGTTCAGCTGCGCGCTTTGGTCGATGAGACTACGAAAAGTGTCACGGAATGTTACCCACTCATGAATTCGTCCACCGAAACTTGGAAGTCGTATCTCTGGAAGTTTTACTCGGGAGATAGTCGTAGACGTCCGATGCGCCGATGAATCGGAGTCGTTGTGGCTGGTATGCAACGGGTCCTTGCACAACTGCAGCTCTAGTAGCTCAGCCTTCAGGGTACAAAAACGATCGTCGAAGTCGTGCATTGCCTGGTAGTTTGTCTCTTCGAGGTGGTGCAATGCTTCCTCTTTCACTGCAGGTTCAGCACCAGCCTGCTTCTTCTCCTCTTCTTCTTCCTGTAGAAGCTCCAGTTTGGCACGCACCGTATAATATTCTGCACCCACTTGCTCTAGCACGTTCAATCGCACACTTAATTGACGCGCATCCCGTTCATCGTCATAGTTATGGATAAACTTGTCAATGAACGTTAAACTGTTCTGCAACTGTCGTTCACGCTTCAACAGTGCCTTAACTTCACGAGCCATTTTCAAATTTTACACCTCTCACTCACTGCACTGTAGAAATCAGGAACTATCACGCACTAATCACCTTCACTAGCACACCCGTTTCCGAAAATTCACCGATCGACTCGACGTTCCACGACCGCGACCTCGCGAGACAGAATACAGACTTATCAACCCAATTGACAGCAGCGAAAGATAATTGAACAGAGGAGCAAACGACAGCCAGAAATAACCAGCGAAATACCGAGACCAAATTTAATGGTGGACACGACTCATGCACTCGCCAAGAAAAAACTCGCATGCATTTGATAACTTTATTTGCAACCGTCACAACTTTCGGTGGCCACATGCAACAAGCCACCATACACTGTACTTCCCTGGTATTTTTAGACCAGATCCCGTCCGGATCGTGGTGCTTCCTGCTGCAATCGTCGCGTCCAATTGTCCTCGTTGCACTCCAGTTGCGATGGCGCCGCGAAACTGCTTCACGATGGCGTCCACTGCGTTGTCCGGTGTCGAAAATGGAGCACTTCACTATTGTTCACGGGCTTTTAATTGTTCAGCACTTGCCCGGCACTAAGTGTCACTTTTCAAAGGGACAACGTCCCGCCAAGCATCCGAAAACCGTCACCGTGATCCGGCTCGAAGGACCAAATGTTCGCGCGCACTGTTGGTTCTTCGGATACTTGGAATGAAAACTAAAAAAACTTCTAATTTCACTGCGCGAACTTAAAAAAGGCGTGTATATTCGTGGACTGTATATTTTAGACTAAAAACTCTGACTTACATCTAATGCTGATCAGCGACCGGCGAACGATCGTGCCAAAAAAGGCCTATTGCTTCGTGTCTACATGCATCAGATAGATGAGATAAACCGAAACAAGCTATGCGCTAGAACGGGACTGACCCATTCTCCGATTTGTCGGAGTTGTAGGGTGGTTGTGAAAATTTAGTTGCCTTAATTTTTCTTCTTGCTTCAACATTTAGAAAAACTTGAAAAGGAAAAAATCATTACACCTATAAAATCTAGTGAGTGGGCTTCTCCGGTCGTTGTTGTCCCTAAGAAAAATGGTGAGATTAGGATGGTAATCGATTGCAAAGTTTCAATTAATAAATTAATAATCCCTAATAGTTATCCCTTACCATTAGCGGACGATATTTTTGCAAATTTAGCAGGTTGTACAGTGTTTTGTGCCCTTGATTTGGAAGGAGCCTACACTCAACTTATGCTGTCAGAAAAATCTAGGAAGTTTATCGTTATCAACACGATCAAGGGGCTTTTCACTTACAACAGATTACCGCAAAGGGGCTTCATCGAGTGCAGCGATATTCCAGCAGGTTATGGATCAGATATTGGCTGGATTGGAAAATGTCTGCTGTTATTTGGATGATGTACTTATTGCGGGGAAGGATTTAAATGATTGTTATAAGAAGGTTGTTTTGGTTATGGAAAAGTTATCGCTTGCTAATATTAAGGTTAATTGGGATAAATGTAAGTTTTTCGTAAATTCACTTCCATATTTAGGTCATATTATATCAGAAACTGATTTGCTTCCATGTCCGGACAAACTTACTACAATTAGAAATGCGAAAGTTCCTAAAACTGTGACCGAATTGAAGGCGTTTCTAGGGCTTGTGAATTATTATGGTAAATTTGTTCCCCACTTGTCTTCGAAGTTTAGTGTTTGTACAGGTTATTGCAAAAGGACGTGAAGTACGTGTGGGATGAGAATACTGATAAAGCCTTTGTAAGATGCAAAAATGAACTGCTTACTGCTAATATTCTTGAATTTTACGACCCTTTGAAACCGATTGTTGTGGTTTCGGATGCTTCAGGTTATGGTTTAGGGGGAGTGATAGCGCACGATATTGACGGAATTGAAAAACCAATTTCCTTTACATCGTTTTCACTAAACAGTGCTCAAATGAAGTATCCTATACTTCATTTGGAAGCATTGGCCTTGGTCTGCACGGTGAAGAAATTTCACAAGTTTTTATATAGTCAAAGATTCATTGTTTATACAGATCACAAACCATTGGTAGGAATTTTCGGTAAAGTGGGGAAAAATGCTATTTTTGCAACTAGATTACAAAGATACGTTTCGGAAATGTCTATTTACGACTTTGAAATCAAATATAGACCAGCTGAGAAAATGGGGAATGCAGATTTTTGCTCTCGTTTTCCATTGAATCAGTTAGTCCCTAAACAGTTTGATAAAGAAATAGTGAAAAGCATTAGTTTTAGCCAGGAATTTCCTGTTGATTTTTCCCAGGTTGCTAATGAGACGAGCAAAGACGAGTTTTTACAACAAATTATATATTATATACAGAATGGTTGGCCAGAAAGAGTAGACAAACACTATGCACATATTTTCTCAAATCGCGTTGATTTAGAGATTGTAGACCATTGTATATTGTTTCAAGACAGGGTTATGATACCAAACTCCATGCACAGTGGGATTTTAAAATTGTTACACGTCAATCATTCTGGGGTTGTAAAGATGAAAAAATTGGCTCGTCGGGCGGTATTTTGGTTTGGGATCAACTCAGACATTGAAAAATATGTCGAAGCTTGTGAATCTTGTAGGAAAATGGCAGTTGTTCCCAAACAAAAAATTACGTCTGGTTGGATTCCAACTAAACGACCATTCAGCAGAATTCATGCTGATTTCTTCCACTTTGAACATAAAACTTTTCTTTTGATTGTAGACAGTTATTCAAAATGGATTGAAATTGAAGTAATGAAATATGGAACTGATGCTAAAAAGGTTTTAAGGAAATTTATAGGAGTATTTTCTAGATTCGGATTACCGGATGTAGTGGTTACAGATGGTGGTCCCCCTTTTAATTCTTGTGATTTCATAACCTTTTTGGAAAGACAAGGAATAAAAGTCCTGAAAAGTCCTCCTTACAATCCCTCCAGCAATGGTCAAGCGGAGCGTTCTGTGAGGATTGTAAAAGAGGTACTAAAAAGATTCATGTTGGAACGGGAAATCAAGGGACTAGACGTTGAAGATCAAATCAATTTGTTTCTGATGAATTACAGAAATACATGTTTGACGTCTGATGGGAACTTCCCTTCAGAAAAAGTTTTTAGTTACAAGCCAAAAATGTTGATTGATTTATTGAACCCCAATTCTAATTATAAACAACAATTAGCTGAACCACCTCAACCCACTGAGGAACCAAAACCAAAGATCATTGAGCAGGATCAACACCTACTCAATGAACCACTAGATAAGTTGACAATGGGAAAGGAGATTTATTATAAAAACCATAATTCCAAAGATTTTAGTAGATGGTTAAAAGCAGCTACTTACGAAAAATTTCAAAAAATATATTCCAGGTGTCCATTGGAAACGTGGTCGTAACGGCGCATCGTAACCAGCTCCAAGTCCCAAAGAGCTCAACGGCTAAGGCGTGTGCCTTCCGCTAGCGGCAACGATGAAGATCCTATTCGAGAGAGTAACAGTCACAAGCACAAATTTCGCTCATCGAGTCAAGATGAAGAAGAAGTGTTTAGAGGGTTTCCAGAATCAGTCATCAAATGCCGGAGAATTTCGGGATTATCTGGTGGCAATCGAAGAGAAAAAGCAGAAATTCAAACTCCAACGTTGAGTACGGTTAGGAGATCGAATCGTTTGAGGAAAGTTAATATTGAGCGAAATTTCGTTTATCAAAGAAAAAAATGATTATTTCTTATCGAAAGTGAATTAATTCTTTTGAAATGTTTGTATATTTTATTTACTTTAGGATGAAATATTGTTTAAAATTTTAAGATCAAATCAAATCTTTAAAAGGGTTGAGAATTGTTATGACCCGAAGAATGTGTACACCTTCAGTGTGCAGCAGTGCGTTAGCGCCTTCAGAAACGAATATCAATAAAACTAGCTGACTGTAAGTCAGCACTCTCTTTTCTAGTTTACCACTCAACAGCAACGCGTGTGTTATTTCAGAACGCTAAAGAAAATCTTTATAGTTTTAACATATGTATACAATTGTGATTCGCTGGTTGGACACTTTTAAACTGGACCGCTTTTTAGTTGGACCTCCGCTAGTTGGACCATTGTCCAACTAAAAAGCATATGAACATCAAAATCTCATGTCAAATTGACTTTGACAATCTATCTAACAATCTTTTATATTACTAAAGTCTTCTTTGGAGTGTTATTGACATTTGTCAGTCGGTCCAACCCAGTTAAACTCATTCCGGAACCGGTTCGGATTTCAGAATGAAGTCAGTATGGATTCCAACTCAAATGCAACAACCGATTCCGACTCAATCGGTTTCAGAATCGGTTGTTGCATTTGAGCTGGAATCCATACTGGTTCCATTCAGGATTCCGAATCAAATTCCGAATGGTTTGATCGGGAACTAGCGAATTAAATTTGTTAGTTGGACATAGGCTGTGGCCCAACCGACTCCCGACTGAATAGAATATATAAATTTACAAAAACTGTTTTTCTTTGGTGTGTAATATCTTGTAAATTTACTACTCCAAACAAATGATTTACTAGGCGAATGAACTTATGATTGAAACCTTAACAATAGAACAAAGGGTTTTTGCACTAAGAACTCAGTGTTCTTCATTTGACGGAAAAATAATGGAAAGACTGATGTATAAAACGACCAAATTAACCAAATATTATTCAACTAGTAAAACGTTTGCATTAACTGTAAATTTCGGTACAAATTTTCTGAAAAAATAGTGTGAATGGAAAAGATTTTTTTACTCCCGGTAAATAATATGAAATGTGGTATCACTGGTACCAGCTAATTTTAGTTTCTCTTTGCCGCTCAGCAGCGATAGGGAAATGGGTGTCACAGCTGTCCAACGTGAAATGTTGCGTCCGAAGTTTTGTATCACAATAGAGCAAAACTCTTTCTATTGCTCATCGAAAAAATTCGCGGCGGCCATGTTTAACTCAACAATTTGGTCATCGATGACCAATTGTTGAGCAATGTTGAATTTCGAAACACGCCTATTATAAAGCGACAGTAGAGAATAGGCAGTCCTATTGGGGACGAGCTAACAACCAGAGTTGACAGTCCGAATAAGTACACCTTACCGGTCGCCATGGAGTAGACTAGATTCACCGCCGGGGACTATCTCGAGAAGTCCGCGTCAATGTACCGGTTGTGAATCGTCGAGGCGCCCATGTGCCTAAGGAATCAGGAGCTAAAGGGCTTATGAAGACGAGAATGGTTGAATGGGTCACGAAAACGCGAAATGGCTCAAGTGCGCAGAGGATCTAAACAACGTTAATGGAGGTGCAAATTACGGACATCAAGATGAAATCTGAAGCTAAATGGCTCAAAGGTCGAGTTGTTTTTAATGGATCAAGCGAGGTTTCAAGTTATCTACTGAGATCTAGTGAGCAAACCAAGTGGTGCGATGGAAGCACATTGAGCTTCCCCCCCCCCCCCCCCAAATAATAATAATACCGTTCCGTAGGGGAAAAGGGCGGAACAATAGTAAGTAGTTTTTTTAGTAGCTAGCACAAAAGTGAGTCCCTCACAGTGCCAACATACAATGCAATTTTGAAGCATTTTAAACCTTATTATTAAAAAAAAGTCATACACACAGGGAAGAAGCGCAGAGTTTGGAGCTACTTGATATCACCACGTGAACGCCTGATATTAAATCACCTTCTGAAGGCCTGAGAATAATAATCAGTTTCTGACCACTGTGTCCCCGTCACTCTGTTTTCCTCAAGATGAAGAAAAAAAAATCTGTTTATTTTATGAATGTAACCCTAAGGTTTTCCTTACAATACGTTTGGCTATTTTGTTGAATTCTTCTCTATTTTCACGCCACATTATTGCTGCATCAACATTTGCTCCAGATTCGTCATTAGGTTCTACAAATATATAAAATTAGTTCAATTTAAACATATTTTCCAAATATGTTCACTTACCAGCTAGCATGCTAACAACGCTTAATAAAATCTTCTCTACACTCTGTACTGGACTCCAACGTTCAGCTGACAGTTCATAACCTAAAACCAATAATAACCATAACCTATAATATATATAATATATAATATATATATAATATAATATATATATATATATATATATATATATATATATATATATATATATATATATATATATATATATATATATATATATATATATATATATATATATATATATATATATATATATATATATATATATATATATATATATATATATATATATATATATATATATATATATATATATATATATATATATATATATATATATATATATATATATATATATATATATATATATATATATATATATATATATATATATATATATATATATATATATATATATATATATATATATATATATATATATATATATATATATATATATATATATATATATATATATATATATATATATATATATATATATATATATATATATATATATATATATATATATATATATATATATATATATATATATATATATATATATATATATATATATATATATATATATATATATATATATATATATATATATATATATATATATATATATATATATATATATATATATATATATATATATATATATATATATATATACACGTATAATATGAACTCATACATGTCCAACTCACCAAGAGGATCATCACCTGGTGCATGTAATATTGAAATGCACACTCTTCCATCAGTGAATACTAGAACATTGAATGAGAAATAAACAATCAAAGAATTTCAATTTATTAGTTAAAATCCTACACTTCGAAAGTTATTTGCAAAATAACCCTGTTCTATAGCATGGTTAAATTTGACAGTTCGACAGTTAAATTCTCCCGTGTTTTTTGAGAATGGCCAATAAGCATACTGTCAAAATTCACTTTGACACAGCCCCCTGCTAGGCAACCGTTTTGTCCTATCCAACATCTGCCTTTGCTAAAATCAAAACAACCCAATGCTATTGCACGGGTGACATGGGCCTAGATGCGGCTAGGCCCATCATATGTTGACTACTGTCAAAGTCTGTATATCTCCATATCGGATGACAGGAGTGATACCCCCTGCTTTGATATAAAATGCAAACCATTACTCGCCGATTTTAAATTACAGCAACAGACGAAAGAGAAAACTTTTCTCTTTCATAAAATGTTAACATCCATTTTCGGTGAATTACGGTTAGTCCGGAATTGAAAAAATGAATTTTGACAGCATGCTTATTGGCCCTTGTTATGGTACCCACTGTGTGTAATGTCACATCGGTGAAACTAGTGTCCACTCCCTCGCTCATTCAAAAGTGTCAATTTCAGATCGTATCTGTCACATCGGAGATGCATAGCAAAAACGTGTAGTGAACTAAACGTTGTTATGAAAAGCGTATCGTTGCATCGAAGAAGGAACATAGAAATTTAAAACACTAAGATGTAAGCATTTATTGAGCATGAGCTTGTGCGACCACCCCTGGCTGCTACTCCGTTATCGATCTGGACTAGCTGAAGTTGAACAGAAAATAAGTAGATAATTATGCTTGGGAGTAGCGAAACATCTTTCAATGTGTAGCTCCTTGTAATCCTAAAGTGTTTACAGTCGAGATTCGCTGGTTGGACATTTTTTAATTGGACCGCTTTTTAGTTGGACCTCCGCTAGTTGGTCCATTGTCCAACTAAAAAGCATCTGAATGTTAAAATATTATGTCAAATTTACTTTGACAATCAATCTGACTATTATTAGAGATGTGAATAGATGCAATTACACTACTAACGTCTCCTTTGGAGAGTGTTTGACATCTGTCAGTCGGTCCAACTAACGAATCAAATTCGTTAGTTGGACAGAGGTGTGGCCCAACCAGCGAATCACGACTGTATTGTTCAATACTGGCGCCGGCCAGGCCAGAACGGAAGGAAAGGAAAGGAATGGTTAGTCCGATACTTGCTTTTGCTAGATGCCGTATATACTACTGCGCACTCCACAAGTGTCACAGGAGAATATTTTTGTTAGTAAGAGTATAGAAGTTGGATCTACTTCTTCTTTATTTATTTATTTATTATTATTTATTTATTATTATCATATCAAGCAGCGTAAGACTATTGTCTTTTTATTGCTACAAAGCCATTTACCGGTAAATTTGAGTGTGATTCAATCGTCGAAAGGAACATCTTATACTAAATTTTCTAACTACCTAATTGAAATACTCTTTACATTGCTTCTTAAACTTAAACACTGATTTTTCATCTTTCATTAAAAATGGCAAAGAATTCCACAGATAAACACCTCGCACGAAGAAAGAACTCGCGTATTGCGCTGTTGAATGGGCTGGAATAATGAAATTTCTAACACGAGTACTTTGAAACGGTCTAAGTTTTTCAAACAAATACGGCGGATTTTTCGATACAATCCGCTTCTTTACCGACGCCAGAGAGGTGACACCAAACTCATAGACCGGGGACCAACGGCTTTTCTTCCCTTCCGAAGGAAGACGTGACCACAGATTTTTTCACCTCAGAAAAATCGCAATGACCTCGGCTGGAATTGAACCCAGGCAATTGGAATGAGCTGCGGTAACGCTTACCACTCAACCACCGGCGCCGTCTCATTAAGATGTAAGCATTTATTTAATTATATTAACTGAATTATTAGTGAAGTAATAAAAATATTAGTTTTGAAGCTGTTTCATACTGCTGTCAAAAGCTGTTGTTCTTCTAATGTTCAAGTCGTCCCAACAAACTTCAAAAATCTTAAGATGCCGAGAAATGCGGAAACAACATTTTTAGACTCTAATTCCAGATGCAAGCACAAAATAGTACAGCTGGACCACGAAGTGCAAATATTACGGGAAGAGCAGTTCATTCGGAACATGCGATGGGAGGAGGAAAAACGATTGATACAATGAGAGTGCGACCGTCAATTCAATGAGATAAGACAAAGTACAGTGTATAACTCGATTGTAGTACCTTACTAATTAATCTGCTACACCAGGGCCGTAGAGACAACGAGAGTGCGACCGTCAATTCAAAGAGAGACAAAGTACGGTGTATAACTCGATTGTAGTACCTTACTAATTAATCTGCTACACCAGATTAATTAGTAAGGTACTACAATCGAGTTATACACCGTACTTTGTCTTATCTTATTGAATTGACGGTCGCACTCTCGTTGTCTCTACGGCCCTGGTGTAGAGGATTAATTAGTAAGGTACTACAATCGAGTTATACACCGTACTTTGTCTTATCTCATTGAATTGACGGTCGCACTCTCGTTGTCTCAATCGTTTTCACGCTACTATTGTAGGTGAACTTCACCTTCATCATGAAAATGTTCTTGGTTGTCAACATTTTGCTCCCCTCTGTTGATTTAGGGCCTGTTTTGCCGCGACACCCACTTTGCGTTCAGAGCGAGTGATACGTTCACCGTCGTGTCGAGTAGCACATCTTCTTTCAGCTTCAGTCCCCAAGGTAATTGCTGTCACCTCTACAGCTTGTAATAACGATGAAAATTCTTGGTTGAAGATACTGACTGCCAAATAAGTCGCAACCTGCCTGCCAGAATTTGTGCATGTGTTTTGACGCTAAGGCACAGATTCCACTATTCAGAGACTCATTGATGTTTTGGGTGTGAGCTCCTAAGGACCTTTCTAATAAATCATCAGATGATAGACTTTCGTAGATCCTGACATGCTCGAAAGTTTCTGAAGTTCTTTTTTCTTCAGCCTGACGCCACTTGCACCAACTGTCCTCGCCGGGTGAACGCTTTGAGTGTTGGGGATTTTCGTTCGATGACGAACAGTTTTCGAAGGAAACTCAGAGTGCATTTCGCATATGTTGTACAGAATTTGAGCTTCTCCGAATCGTCAGCCCATAAAATTTTTTAGCTCGCCGATTGATTTGTCCGTCAACTTTTCCTTTCCTTTCTCACCGACACACCGACACCGACACCGATTTTATGAAACCGCGACCAGACCACCTTAAGGATATACTCAAATATAACATACAAAATACATGTTTTCGTCAACATGTAATACTCTATATTGTCGTTCCATATATTGGTTTTCGAGTATACATAGGGATTGTGTTACAAAAATCCATAAGTATTTTTTACTAACCCTGTTAAGACAGATGTCTTCCGTTTAATGTCAGTCAATATCAATCAGTGAACACTGAAGAAGACTATAAGTAAAAGTTGAAATACTAGTATCTGATTTAGAAAACCGTGAATTTAGTGAAAAGCAACAATTTTTCATTATTATTTCTATAGTGGAATTAAAGAAAGACATCTGCCTTAACACGATTAGTTGTGTCATTCCACTAAGTCGCTCAAAAAGTTTTGAATTTTGCAAGAAATAATTTTTTTAAAAGAAATAGAAAACGAACACATATCTGCCCTTTTTTAGACTACTGGTGAAACGGACATATGATGGGGATAAGACGGACATGTTAAGGATATGATTATCACAAAGTAAAATATCACAAATGTTTTCTAATCGATGTTTTTGAATAGATTGTGGTTCTCCTGTTCAATTCGCGGCGAAAATTTACGTTTTAGAGTCCAATTTAGAGAGGAAGCATATGATGTATATTCTAATATCGTTGCCATTGTCATAAAGAGAGCTGTATTATCACATTCAATGATCACAATATTCGAAACGGGAAAGATATATATTAAAAGTGCTATTGATAACATCAGTTGCTCGATGGCATACAGCCCGAGTATGGGACCTAGACGCAGTCGTCAACCTTTTCTAGGTTCTAGGAATTGCGTATTCAGCCACGGTCGTATTAACGGACATCTTGCAGTCTACTGCAGGCTAGTTAGACGGTTTTACACGTTTGAGATATTAGGTTTTCGTTTTTATAAGGGAGATATCCCGAGCAAAGTTGAACATCAAAGTTACAACAAGTAGAAATCATAATTGCACAGAGAACAGACGTCCATCTTCAGCATTCAACTTGTGTAAAATCTCTAACGGTTTCGAAGCTAGTTTGGATATCTAAACCAGGTGCGCTACTGTCGTCATGTTTTTTTGTGGCTGAGTGCGACAGAATTGACAGCGGTTATTCCTCTACCCAGTCAAACTAGTCCGGAACCGATTCGGACTTCCAGCATGAATTCCAGCTCAAATGCGTCAACCGATAGAGTCGAAATCGGTTGTTTTCTTTGAGCTAGATTCCATGCTGAATCCATCCAGGATTTCGAACCGGTTCCGGAATCGATTTGACGGATAGTTGGGATAGGTTGGTGTGGCGGCGCTAGTGTTTTTCGTATATTAATTCAAATGTTTACACATGTTTCTAAAATATTTTTGTTCGATCATGGATGTCTGTTCTCTGTGATAATAGCATCAAATTGAAATCTTATTTTGCTATCAGTTTAAGATTTTTTAAATGACATCAAATTTTGATCTCATTTTGATATCATTGTTTCTTAGAAGAATTTTCTATGTTTATATTTCTTTTGTGAAACATCAAAGTGAATACACATTTTGTTATAAAAAAACATTTCAACATCTCAATGAGCTTTCAATTTACTCTCACTGATAGCAGAATTAGTTTTCTGTTTGATGTCATAGGTCAATTTTGCTGCTTTCGGGTCAAAAGTGTTAATACCCGATCAGAAAACCATATCAAAAATATATCAAAATTATTGCTCGATTTGATATTTATATCATATGATCATATAATTTTGATATATGTCGCTTGGAACAAATTATAAAAAAATTAAATTATATCATGTTTTGATTTGTCAATAATGATATCATATAATATATCATATTTATATCAACCATATTGTCTTTTCAACATAGTAAGAACAACAAAATAATATCTTTCCAAGACAGTTTTACGAAGCTCTAATGATGCCATTAGAGATGAATCCTCCCAAGTACTGGCTCCAAATCGCATTACTGGTAGTGTTGTCTTGTCATAGGTTGGAATGTAAATTTATAAGAGAATGTACATTTGTAAAGTTACTCGCTGATTACAGAACACAACAGAGAAAATGTTCCGCTGTAGGCCCACGAAGCAGTAAGTAGCTTTAGAGATTTGATTAGACCGGTTTCGGCATACGACAAGCCAAAAGAGCAGCACTCTGTAAACCCTGGAGAGGAATGGAAGCTAAATGTATATAAATTGCAGGCAAGCTATTAAAGAAGAGTATAAAAGACTGGAACATGCGAAAGAATAGGAATAAGCATTTTGAATATACTAAGGATGTAAAGCGCAAAACAGGAACGCCCCAGAAAAAAAAATTAATAAATTATAAAAGTACGCTGAACTAACTGCGAGTTCTAAGTTAGAACAACTTACAACAAGTAGCTGCGACGGTAATAATAATAATCAAATTAGTAACACAGCGAAATTAAATGCAAATTGTACTAATGAGAATTATTTTTAACAAGAAATTATTTGATTTATTATTTAAAAACGGAAAAAAAATATTTGGATTTATGTGATACAATTCTGATATTTTCAGATATATTTACTGCCCTTAATTAGATATAAACTATCTTAAATATCCGTTTGTGTGATATAATTATTATATCAAACAAAGACTCAACAAAAAGACTTTATATCAAAATAGACTGAGATATAATAAGATATAACCGATGCATTTTCTTGGTATAATAACTTGATATTTTAACAACTATCCAGCTATATTTTATAGCAAACAGAGATATATATTTTTCCATGATATAATATCTTATTTTGATATAATTTTGATGTTGATTTCTGATCGGGTAACGGTACAATTTAACAATTATACAGAGTGAAGTGGTTTATAAAAGCATTTTTCGGCATATTTTCGACAGACGCGAGTGGTGACAGTTTGTGAAAATTGAATTCCGGCAAATGAAAAATATCTTTTCCCCGCATTACGGGCCGTCGATTCTCGATGCAAGGACAATGAAAGTGTACAGAAATCATCTAGAAACACAGTGTACATTGTGGGAATGGTGAAAAATGGTTTTTCGGAAAAAAATTCGATCCGAAAAGTGAAAAAATATGGCAATAAGAAAAATTGACATTCAAATAATTTGCGTTTCACCAGCGACTAGCGACTACCAGGTGTCGCCCAAAATTCTTCGCCCGAAAAATAGGTGGCAAACCAGCCGGTCGGTGCTCAGCTAATTTCGTCCGCGTCCCTTGTCACCTTTTTTATTGAGGGTTTCATCGGCGGTGCTACGCCTTGGATATTCCGCTGTGTTTTTTTTTACTGTATTATTTTATTGCAAATGAGTAGAGGTTTTGAGTCTTTTATATTCGGGATTGCAGATATTTTGTCGCATGTAAATTTTGGGTGTTCGTTGATGTGATGGCGCTGTAAGGGAACACGTATCTGCCGGTCGGCAAACTTTTCTTTGGACTGAGCAAACTAATTTTTATGTTTCTTTAGGGTTTGTTTTACCAACGGGGGAACTGATTCACAGAGCATTCAATGTGCTTTGGGAAAACACATGGCCTTATTTGAGTGGAATGATGACTTCAATCATGTATAAGGTTTGAGCATTGACAATTCGCGAGAGGGATCGGGGACCGGTTGGCAATTACCTTCAGTAATGTCAGCACGAAGAATAAGTGTTTTGCTGTCATTTTCATTGCTTAGTTTTCTATTCTATCGCATGCCTCCACGCGAGTCTAAGTCTATTGATGACATTTGGTCCTTAGACCGGCGACGACTGGGAGCTATCAGCCTTCTGCCGATAGTAGCAGAATCAGAGTATGCGATATAGCCGAGAAAACAATACCGTAAAAGTTGTTCGGAAATCAGCGCCAATAAGACTTTAATTTGACTAGTATCGATGATCGCGGGTCAATACGTACTGAAAATTCGCCGCGTCTGTTTTAATGAATCTAATTTCAAGTTCCGTTATTGGTAACAAGCCCGTGCATCAGGTTAACGATCCTCTGTATTTCCCTTCAATGTTCGATATAATCCTTCGTATACGTGTATTTCACAAACAATCCGATATTAGAAATAGGAAATCCTTTCGTTGATTTATAACATCTAGAGCTATCATAACTCTCTGTCTCTATAACGTTTTATCACTCGGTAGTTTGTAAACCAAAAAATATATCGTAGAGAAGGAATAGCGAAATTAGTCTAAATAATGTCGCAATAAATAGTGATCCGGCCCATTACACAGATAAGATTAGCTTTTCTAGGCAATACTCCCACGATCGGCTGTGTGGATGTGAAATTGCTTTTGTTTAGAAAGCATAGGATACTCTCGGTAGATCTTATTTTTCGAGCGATCGTGTTCTCGAAAACTAACTGAACTACTACCTAATAAACTATGCTATACAGGTCGCATCGCTTGCTTGGAGCGAATCCTAGACCCTATTCCCTTCCAAACCACCAACTCCGCGATACCTGTGGAAGATTCTGATGAACCTTCTGTATAAGATTCCTCATTTTATTCAAACGATCGCCGGGTAAAATCAGCACCGACACGATAGAAACCACGAAAAAATTCGTTGTGTGATTGAATATTATTAAAAAATATAAGCAGTGCTCCTTATAGCCGGCTATCCGGAGTTCAAGGTGCTTATTTTGCTAATCGTATTAATACAACAAATGATAAACTTCCCAAATTCTCGGCAGCCGGCTGCCCAGAGCAATTATTACATGATAACGCTATTGGCACACTTACTAACAACTCTCCCCATCCCGTGATACATGTGGAGATGCAGAGGATTACTCGGTCTCTAGTAGCAACATGTATCGGACTAACATTCCTTCCTTTCCCAGAAGATCTGCATTCGGACGTGGCCGGCGTCGCTATTGATCAGCATGCAGGGATCAGAATAGATTGTACAATGTGGCTCATCATGTTATTCCCAAGCATGTTGTTCCAATGAACATTTTGCAACCTAATTTGGTTCTGGTCAATAACGGAGTAGCAACTACGGGCGATCTCTTATGCTTATGCTTATGCTATAGGTCAATTTTGCTGCTCTCGATTTTGATCTTTTAACCGTTAAAACGACCAAAACGACAACAACTTGAGTAATCATTTGCCGAACATCAGAACATCAAGTTTAGTTTTCAATTTGTTGTCAGACTCTGCTCGGGATTCCTACAAGGATGTATCAATCGAATTAATCAAGACTGTCCATTTTGCTCCACCAGTACACATGTTTTTAAACGGTTGCACCTTCTCACTCATACATCAATCTACCTGTTATTTTCAACGAAGATGTCACGTAAGAGTTACATTATCGAAATAAGGGAAAAAATCCGCGAAAAGAATGATGTTTTTCACAATAAACCTAATCAATGTCTTGAAAATTACATCCGCACGAAGATGCACTACTGATTATCAATGCTTGCTTAAATTGTACATATCTAACAGTATTCAAAGCCTACTAAGTATTTCATAATTCAAGGTTATGTATAATTAAGGGGTACACAAACAATTCATTTGAATTACACAAGTTATATACCAAAGATAACCATGTGTCCGCCTTACCCACCCTGCCCGTCTTTCCCTCAGGATCCCTACGTATCAATAATTCAATAAATTCCGTACTTTCACCCACACAGCTGTTTTTGCAATAGAAAAACGAAGCAAATGATATACATTTCTTTTGTTTGAATTTTTACCTGGAAAAATTACGGTCAAACGTGTGGGGTACTTTTGTACCCCAATGCAACGTTCTAAAGTAGAAAAAGTAAGTGTAACGTTCTAGGCAGTGCAGTCAAATTTCATTTCATTCAATCGAAACTGAATGAACGCAGTCAATCAGTCGTCTACGGTAGCATTCATATTCATTTAACGCATCAGTTGCTGTTGATCTGAAGCTCGGTTCATGGCTCTTCACTCACCGTCGCTTTCAAATGAGTCGCAGTTCATATTCAACCTTCTTCGTTTGATCCTCTCAAATGAATAGATCCGCTTTCAATTTACCCAGTGAACACCAGTCAAATGAGATCCAGGTAAACCTAAAGCTACCAGTACACTGTTTGTCATAACGTGAAATATTTGATGAAGCAACATTTAATCAAATAAACGTGTTTGACAAACAAATTTGACAAGGCCAGTACACGAGATCAACTGTTTAACAAACTTTTTTATCAAATATTTACATTGATGCATTACCGGACGTTACGCCTAATATTGTTTGACAAACATAATAAAACAAGTTTGATGGATCACCACACTGTTTGTCAAATATAGTCAAATCGCCATGCGAAAAAAAATTGTGCTATTTGCACTTCATGAATTTTCAAGAGTGCAAACACATGAAATATTTGTGTTAGTGCAGGGATGCCAAATGATTTTCCAGAAAATTTGTTTTATTTTTATGAATGGTCGAAGCAACTATATCGCACTCCTTTGTTCGTGATTATGCAGAGTGTGATCAAATACAAATTAAATACGGCAAGGTCCCATACAAAGGCTGGCAAATGCCTGGGCAATGCGCAATACAGACCCGGTGGTTAGCCACAGTGGTCCTTAGCCTCTTGCACAGGAACTCCTATCTCTACCTCCCAGCAGAGCCGGCTGGGATACGAGTAGCCATAGGAATGTTCGGGTAGCCAACTCGCTGGGACTATGGTCGTATGCTGACAGGGAAGGGGGGCCGTGTAGTGGCCGGCATACAATAGCGCTACGGATCTCCCGTTCCGGTGATATGGGCCCACCAAACGGGATAACCCTAATTCCAAGGCGTGAAGCGATCCGTGCCGAGGGATGAATGATCGGGGGGGGGGGGGGTGAAAAAGATGCCCGATCGTTAACGGAGCCTGTGGGGTACCTGAGCACCCCCCACAGTAAGTGTCTCTTACCACGTTAATGCGGAGCTCTGGCGTGGCGGACCTATTTTCTCGCGCAACTCGTGGGATTTAATATGAGTCTTTTTAGAAATAATAATAATAAAGTATACAATGAGGAGGACAAAAGGATTACGGCGCTGAACCCCTTTTTTTTTTTACAATGGAGAAGACCTTTATGTCCTAGCCCAGTACACGTGCTAACGGTAGGGTCCAATCTACCACACGGGGTGCACTGGGGGCGTGTCGGACTCGAATGGTGACCAGCCATTAATACCGACTAAACTCCATTGGGCTCCGCCATCATTCCTCCCAGGAACTACCTCTCGGTATTACTTCTGGGGGGATGGCTGTACTAAGTGTACTCATTCACTCTCACTCACGCGATCATACATCCTGTATGAGGCTTACTTGGGTGCTCTCTCAATCGCACTTTGATTCACTCTCAAACACTCCCACATGAGGCTGACTTTTGTGCTCACCTTTTACGTTCCATGCGAGGCTGACTTGTGTGCTCACCTTACTCTTTCCTTGCTAGGCTTACTTTTGTGCTCGCCCTACCCATCCATGTGAGGCTGACTTGGGTGCTCACCCTATCACCTGATTCACTCTCAATCGTGCCACTCTATTGTACCTTTGTCACTCCCTCTGGCATCCCATGTGGGACATTTTTCTTAGGCCCCACTTCTGACATACCATGCGAGGCTGACTTTTGTGCTCACCTTTTTCATTCCTTGCTAGGCTGACTTTTGTGCTAGCCTCTACCAACCTGTGAGGCTGACTTTTATGCTCACCCTTAACATGCAGTGTGAGACTGACTTGGATGCTCACCCTTTCACTCCTCTGCCACGCCATGAGGCATCGATAGCTTAGTTCCAACATACTACGCTACGACCCTCCCGTCTTGGCATGAGGCAGTCCACTTATACGCCTATACACTCACTCTTCTGTCTTGCTTCGGGGTGGCTGGGTTTACCCCTTACGCGGTTGCCATTCGCTGCGCCAACCTACCTCGGCATGAACAGACCATTCACTCTCTTATTTTGCGCTTGGCCTTTTTCGCTCCAACTAACCAATCACTAGTTAGCCGTGCCCGTCGTCTGTTGCTCGGTTCGCCAGATTACCTGTAGCCTACTGGCAATCTGGATGGTAGCAGCCGAGACTGCGTTCCACTTCTCCACCGTTTGACACATCCGCTGAATAAGGGTATCCGGGGTTGTGTCCCAGCCACAGACGTCAAGCATTGCTCTTCTTTCGACGTCGAACCGATGACATACGAACAGTATGTGTTCGGCAGTTTCGTCTACACCTGGGCAGTCCGGGCAGACTGGGACCTCCGCGTGTCCGAACCTGTGGAGGTACTGACGGAAGCAGCCATGGCCTGACAGGAATTGTGTCAGGTGGAAGTGAACTTCCCCATGGGGTCTTCCCACCCAGCTCGATATGCTAGGTATCAGCCGGTGGGTCCACCTACCTTTCGAGGAGTTGTCCCACTCACGCTGCCATCTGGCGACCGAGGTCACCCTGGTGCGCTCGCGGGCTCCCCTATTTCCACGTAGCTCAAAGCACTCCTCATCTTCCCGAATGACCAGCCCGACTGGCATCATACTCGCTATCACGCAGGATGCATCGTGTGATACCGTGCGGTAGGCAGATATCACTCTGAGGCACATCACGCGGTAGGTGCTCTCCAGTTTCTGTAGGTAACTGGTTACCCTCAGTGCTCTTGACCATGACGGGCCGCCGTACCTGAGGATAGATACGGCAACGCCTGCCAGTAACCTACGTCTACTGGCGCACACCTTTGAGCTGTTGGACATCATTCTCGATAGTGCCGCAACAGCAGTCGACGCTCTCTTGCACGTATAGTCGACATGGCTGCCGAAGGTCAGCTTGTCGTCTATAATGACTCCGAGAGACTTCAGACTTCGCTGTGAAGTGATCGCGACTTCTCCCACATGGATAACTGCATGTTGTGCCGACTTGCGGTTGTTGACGATAACTACCTCCGTCTTATGATGAGCGAGCTCCAGGCCTCTCGCGCTCATCCATTCCTCCACCGTGCTAATCGCGTGTTCTGCGGTTAGTTCTACCTCAGGAATTGACTCCCCGTAGACCTCCAAGGTTACGTCGTCGGCAAAGCCGACGATCTTGACCCCAGGAGGGAACTTCAGTCTCAGAACCCCGTCATACATGAGGTTCCATAGCACCGGGCCTAGGATCGAGCCCTGCGGGACTCCGGCGGTAATCGGAACCCTTTTCTGACCGGCATCGGTCTCGTATAGCAGTACGCGGTTCTGGAAGTAACTTTCCAGGATCCGGTACAGACCCACCGGTAGGCTAAGCCGGTGTAACGAGAGCGCGATGGCATCCCAGCTTGCGCTGTTGAATGCGTTCTTCACGTCAAGTGTCACTAACGCACAGTATCGAATACCTCGCCTTTTTCGTTGGATCGCTATCTCGGCAGTATTTATCACTGAGTTGAGAGCGTCCACTGTGGACTTACCCTTCCGAAAGCCAAACTGGTTGCTTGACAGACCGTCCGTACCTTCCGCGTACGGGGTGAGCCTGTTGAGGATGATCCTCTCAAGCAGTTTGCCAGTCGTGTCTATCAGACAGATTGGTCTGTACGCCGATGGGTCGCCTGGCGGCTTCCCGGGCTTCGGCAACAGCACCAGTTTCTGCCTTTTCCATCTATCGGGGAAACGGCACTCGTCAAGGCATCTCTGCATAGCTAGCCTGAACATGTTCGGGTTCGCTATGATCGCTGCCTTGAGAGCGTTGTTCGGAACTCCATCCGGCCCTGGAGCTTTGTTCATTGCTAGGGATTTAGCCACTGCGAGTAGTTCTTCGTTCGTCACTGGAGCCACCATTTCGACCGTGCCCGCACTGTCTCGTAGTGCAGGTGGCCAGGGGCTTGTGGCTCGAGACGGGAAGAGTACTTCGATAATCGTTGCCAACCGGTCCGGAGACCGTTCTGGGGGTGAGGAGCCCCCTTTGGCCTTGGCCATCACAATCCGGTAGGCGTCACCCCACGGATTCGCGTTGGCACTCTCACACAGGTTGTCGAAACACGCTCTCTTGCTGCTTTTAATAGCCTTGTTAAGGGCTAATTTCGCAGCTCGAAACACTTCACGGCGGTTCTCTCTTGCATCCTCGGTGCGAGCTCTTTGCATCCTACGTCTAGCTCTGAGACAGGCTGACCGTAGAGCTGCAATCTCGGCACTCCACCAGTATACCGGGCATCTACCGTTTCTTGGCAGTGTTTTTCTCGGCATAGTGGCGTCGCACGCGCGTGATAGAACAGCTACCAGCGCATCCCCGCTTAGACTGTCGGTGTTGGCCTCCAGTCCCAGGGCCGCGGTGAAAGCTTCGCTGTCGAAGTGATTGGACTTCCACCCGCGTACCTGACAGGGATCTCCCGCCCTCGGATGCTGCACACCATAGTTGATCTTAAAGCGGATTGCTAAATGATCGCTATGGGTGTAGCCTTCGTCTACCCTCCATTCCATGCCTGGAGCCAGACTCGGGCTGGCAAAGGTCAAATCAATCCACGCCTCCACTCCGTTTCTACGGAATGTACTAGCGGAGCCATCATTAGCTAGCACAGTATCGAGTTTCGCAAACGCTTCCATTAGCGCTTGACCCCTGCTATTTGTACAGCGGCTGCCCCACTCCACTGCCCAAGCGTTGAAGTCTCCCGCTATTACTACCGGTTTCCGGCCCACGAGGTCCGACGAGAGCCTGTCGATCATCTGGTAGAACTGTTCTATTGGCCACCTTGGTGGGGCGTAGCAGCTACAATAGAACACACCATTGATCTTGGCAATCGCCACACCCTCGGCGGAGGGGTGTATTACCTCTTGAACCGGAAACCTTCCCGTTGTACAGATTGCCACCATTCCAGACCCGTCCGACACCCAATTGCCGTTGCCGGCAGGGATGCTGTACGGGTCTGACAAGAGGGCGACATCTGTCCTCGACTCCGAGACCGACTGCCACAGCAGCTGTTGGGCTGCTGCACAATGGTTAAGATTTAGCTGTGTGACTCTCACGGCTTCTTCTTATTTAACTCGCCGAAGGGACACGAAGGTCCGCCCATAGCATGTTTATGGGCTTGCTTCTTAGCGGTGCAGATAAGGCACTTATATGCCTTAGTGCACCCCCGCTTTTTATGCCCCTCCTCGCCGCATCGACGACATAGCTTGCTCCTGTCTAAGCCTTTGCATTCGTAAGCTTTATGGCCGGATTCTAGGCACCGATAGCACCTGTCCACTGAAGGCGGCTGGGGTATACTAATAGGGCATACCGACCAGCCGATCTTCAGCTTCCCTTTCTCGGTTACCTTTTTGGCATCCGCATTCAGTAGCCTGAGGTAGGCTACTTGGGTGCCAGAGGGTCCGTCTCTCAATTGCACAGAGGCCCGCTCGATTGTGACGTCGCATTGCTCCTTGACGGCTGCGACGACGTCTTCTGCGGTCGTGAACTCGTCCAAGTGCTTGCACTGGAGAGTTGTTTCCGCACCTAGCGACCTGATTTGGGCGCCCTCACCAAGGACCTCTTGGGCCAAGGCCTTGTATATTGCACTTGATTGTGCGCCTCGCTTCAGCACCAGGAGCATCTCTCCCGTGTTGGTGCGTCTTACGCTACGCACATCCTGCCCAAGGGCCGAGAGGCTTTCGGCCGCCTTCATCGATTTAAGGACATCGGCGTATTTGTCCTTGTCGGTTTTTAACCACAAGGCTTCGCCTCTGTCCTTGGCCTTCCTCGCAGGCCGCGGTACCTCCGGTTTCGGTGCCGGCTTTTTCTTGGTGACCAGCGTCCAGGGGTTTGAGCCCCCCTGCCCCGGTCGTGCCGGGTTGCTGGTACCATCGCTCTCCACAGCGAGGTCACTCTCGCCCTCGCTTACCTCACCCAAGCGGCGTTTGACCTTGACGGTTGCACGCCGAGTGGTGTCGGTTTTGGCACCCTCGCCTGGCGACTTCCTAGGGCGCTTCGCATTCGATGCCGTCTTGCGATTGCCCTTTCCCTTTCCCTTCGAGGGGAACTCGGTCGCCGCTCCGATCGACGTGGCTGCTCCGTAGAAGGTAAAGGCCACTGTCTGTGAACCTCTATTGACCTTCTCTCTTTCCTCCCTATTGGAGGCCGCTGTCTGGGTTTCTCTGTCGGGCCTCTCCCGACATTCCACCCTCTCAACATATGCCTGCTGTTCCTGTCTTGCGACACGAACAGCTTTCCGGAGCTCCAGAAGGCTCAACTTCAACTCCTTGGCTATGTTCTGCTTTGCGCTAGCGAAGTCGATTATAGCATCGAGTTGCTTCGCTACTTTGCGCATCGCAGCTATTGGCCCCTCCGATGCATTGGTAGGGGTATTGCCTACCGCTGCTGGGGGGTCACTGGTGCTTTCGAGTGCAGCACTCATCGTTCCACTACTCTCCCCACGGGGGGGGAGACCTCGCCAAACCACCTCTTGCGAAGGGGTTTGGCACCTCCGTCTGTTTATTTTTATTTTTATTTGCCTCCATGTATAGTCCCACGAGTAGCGCGAGAAATATATGTCCGCCACGCCAGAGCTCCGCATTAGCGTGGTAAGGGACGCTTACTGTGGGGGTTGCCCAGGTACCCCACAGGCTCCGTTAACGATCGAGCATCTTTTTCACCCCCTCGATCACTCATCCCTCGGCACGGGTCGCTTCACGCCTTGGAATTGGGGTTATGCCCTACCTTGCTTTACGTGGTGATCTCGGCCCGGATCATCACAACCATCCTCCTTTACCAGGGCTTTGGACCTGTAGCTCTGGATCTCAATAGTTCCATGTACGTATGTTATTACAGACATGCTACTATTGGGATCCGTCATTCGCTAGCGGAGTTGCGCTGAACCCCTTTGCCAAAGGGGGTCTGGCGAGGTCTCCCCCGACAGGGGCTGACAATGGATCGAAGGTGGCTGTAAACAACAGCACCGAAGGAGAAATGGTTGTGGTAGGAGATAATACTACCAGTACGCTTGGCGGACCACTACCCGCGATGCAGGAAGTGGTCAAGCAGCTGGATAGTATTATCGAATTCACAAGCGGGAAGAATAACATCCGCAAGGAGCTTAAACAGAACCTGCTGGTGCTTTGTCAGGCTGTTCGAGTCGCAAGACAAGAACAAGTAGCCTACATGGAGAGGTTGCCGGAAAGAGAGAAGGCTGACCGCGGTATCCAAACCGAGGCCTTCTCCTTCCACGGCGGAGCGACGATGGCGCAGGAGGCGATAGATTTCGCTTTATCGGCCACCAAACGCTTGATGGAGGGTGAGACTGCGAAGCAGCCTAGGCCTAGTGCAGGCGCGCGGAGCAACGCCAACCGACGTGCAACCAATAAGGCCAAACGTCGTTTGGAAGACGCGGATCCGGGTGCGAAGGATCCCGCAGGGCGGCGACCCGAGAAGGCGACTCCTCAGCCTAAAAAGGCGAAAGTCGCCAATCGGGCACCAAATGTGGAGCGACCTGGCACCAGTCAGTCGGCGCCATCGGCAGAAGATGGTGAATGGCAGGTGGTCAGTCGGAAGCGGAAGCCGAACGAACTTCGACCGCGAAGAAGAAGGCGAGGGACAGAGAGGCCCTGCTGGTGAAAACCAACGGGGGTAGCTACGCGGAGGTCCTAAAATCGATGCGGGCGGTCGAAAGCCTCTCGAATTTAGGACAGGATGTGCGAAGCGTCAGACGCACCAAAGATGGCGAACTGATCTTGGTGCTGAAGCGTGGTGCACAATCCAGCGGAGTAACGTATAGGAGGTTGGCCCAAGAGGTCTTGGGAAACGGCGCTCAAGTGAGGTCGTTGGGAGCGGAAGTGACTCTCCACTGTAAGCAACTAGACTAGATCACAAACGCAGAGGACGTCGTCTCGGCCGTTAAGCAGCAATCCGGTGTTGGGATCGACCAGAACTCTGTACGTATTAGGGAGCGGTTGCTTGGCACGCAGGTAGCTTACTTCAATCTACCGGTCGCGGAAGCCAAAAAAGTAACCGATAAAGGGAAGTTGAAGATCGGATGGTCAGTATGCCCAGGTAGCATACCCCAGCCGCCTTCAGTGGACCGGTGTTTTAAATGTCTCGAACCAGGCCGCAAGTCATACGACTGTAAGGGCCCAGACAGGAGCAAGTTGTGTCGTCGCTGCGGCGAGGAGGGACACAAGGCGCTGAAATGCGAGAGGGCACCCAAGTGTCTCATCTGCGCTAGCAAGAAGCAGGGCCGCAACCATGTTATGGGCGGACCTGCGTGTCCCTTCGGGGAGGCGGGAAAGAGGAAGCAATGGCAAACGTCACACAGCTAAATCTTATCCACTGCGCACCTGCTCAGCAGCTGCAGTGGCAGTCGGTATCAGAGTCGGGGACAGATGTCGCCCTCCTATCCGACCCGTACAACATCCCTACCGATAACGGCAACTGGGTGGCGGACGGGTCTAGGATGGCGGCAATCTGTACAACGGGACGGTTCCAGGTTCAGGAGGTAGTACAGTCCTCTGTGGAGGGTGTCGCGGTGGTGTGTTCTATTGTAGCTGCTATGCCCCACCTATGTGGCCAATAGAACAGTTCAACCAGATGATCGATGGCTGGCAAATGCCTGGGCAATGCGCAATATAGACCCGGTGGTTAGCCACAGTGGTCCTTAGGCTCTTGCCCAGGAGCTCCTATCTCTACCTCCCAGCGGAGCCGGCTGGGATACGAGTAGCCATAGGAATGTTCGGGTAGCCAACTCGTTGGGACTAATGTCGTATGCTTACAGGGAAGGGGGCCGTGTAGTTGCCGGCATACAATAGCGCTACGGATCTCCCGTTCCGGTGATATGGGCCCACCAAACGGGATAACCCTAATTCCAAGGCGTGAAGCGATTCGTGCCGAGGGATGAATGATCGGGGGGGGGATGAAAAAGATGCCCGATCGTTAACGGAGCCTGTGGGGTACCTGGGCACCCCCCACAGTGTCTCTTATCACGTTAATGCGGAGCTCTGGCGTGGCGGACCTATTTTCTCGCGCTACTCGTGGGATTTAATGAGTCTTTTTAGAAACAATAATAAAAAAGTATGCGATGAGGAGGCGGAAGCGATTACGGCGCTGAACCCCTTTGCCAAAGGGGGTCTGGCGAGGTCTCCCCCGACAGGGGCTGACAATGGAGCGAAGGTGGCTGTAAACAACACCACCGAAGGAGAAATGGTTGTGGTAGGAGATAATACTACCAGTACGCTTGGCGGACCACTACCCGCGATGCAGGAAGTGGTCAAGCAGCTGGATAGTATTATCGAATTCACAAGCGGGAAGAATAACATCCGCAAGGAGCTTAAACAGAACCTGCTGGTGCTTTGTCAGGCTGTTCGAGTCGCAAGACAAGAACAAGTAGCCTACATGGAGAGGTTGCCGGAAAGAGAGAAGGCTGACAGCGGTATCCAAACCGAGGCCTTCTCCTTCCACGGCGGAGCGACGATGGCGCAGGAGGCGATAGATTTCGCTTTATCGGCCACCAAACGCTTGATGGAGGGTGAGACTGCAAAGCGGCCTAGGCCTAGTGCAGGCGCGCGGAGCAACGCCAAACGACGTGCAACCAATAAGGCCAAACGTTGTTTGGGTGGCGCGGATCCGGGTGCGAAGGATCCCGCAGGGCGGCGACCCGAGAAGGCGACTCCTCAGCCTAAAAAGGCGAAAGTCGCCAATCAGGCGCATAATGTGGAGCGACCTGGCACCAGCCAGTCGGCGCCATCGGCAGAAGATGGTGAATGGCAGGTGGTCAGTAGGAAGCGGAATTCGAGCGCACCTCGACCCGCGAAGAAGAAGGCGAGGGACAGAGGAGAGGCCCTGCTGGTGAAAACCAACGGGGGTAGCTCCTAAAATCGATGCGGGCGGCCGAAAGCCTCTCGAATTTAGGACAGGATGTGCGAAGCGTCAGACGCACCAAAGATGGCCAAATGATCTTGGTGCTGAAGCGTGGTGCACAATCCAGCGGAGTAACGTATAGGAGGTTGGCCCAAGAGGTCTTGGGAAACGGCGCTCAGGTGAGATCGTTGGGAGCGGAAGTAACTCTCCAGTGTAAGCAACTGGACGAGACCACAAACGCAGAGGACGTCGTGCAGCAGCTAATTCTCTAGCGGCGAATAAAGCTCCAGGGCCTGATGGAGTTCCAAACAGCGCTCTCAAGACAGCAATCATGGCGAACCCGAACATGTTCAGGTTGGCTATGGAGAGATGCCTTGACGAGTGCCGTTTTCCGGATGGATGGAAAAGGCAGAAGCTGGTACTGTTGCCGAAGGCCGGGAAGCCGCCTCGTGACCCATCGGCATACAGACCAATCTATCTGATTGACACGACGGGCAAATTGCTTGAGAGGATTATCCTCAACAGGCTAACTCCATACGCAGAAGGTACGGAGGGCCTGTCAAGTAATCAGTTCGGTTTTCAAAAGGGAAAGTGATACGGTGGACGCTCTCAACTCAGTGGTAAGGACTGCAGAGATAGCGATCCAACGGAAAAGGCGAGGTATTCGATATTGTGCGTTAGTGACACTTGACGTGAAGAACGCATTCAACAGCGCAAGCTGGGATGCCATCGCGCTCTCGTTACACCGGCTTGGTCTGCCGGTGGGCCTGTACCGGATCTTGGAAAGCTACTTCCAGAACCGTGTACTATTATACGAGACCGATGCCGGTCAGCGAAGTGTTCTTATTACCGCAGGAGTCCCGCAAGGTTCAATCCTGGGCCCGGTATTATGGAACCTTATGTATGACGGGGTTCTGAGACTAACGTTCCCTCCGGGTGTGAAAATCGTCGGTTTCGCCGATGATGTCGCCCTGGCGGTCTACGGGGAGTCAATCTCCGAGGTAGAACTAACGGCGGCACACGCGATAAGCATAGTGGCGGAATGGATGAGCGCGAGAGGCCTAGAGCTCGCCCACCACAAGACGGAGGTGGTTGTTGTTAATAACCGCAAATCGGTACAACAAGCAGTTATCCAAGCGGGAGAAGTCGAGACAACTTCTAAGCGGAGTCTGAAGATTCTTGGGGCCATCATAGACGACAAGCTGACCTTCGGCAGCCATGTCGACTATGCGTGCAAGAAGGATTCGGTGGCTGTTGCGGTATTATCGAGCATGATGTCCAACAGCTCCAAGGTGTGCGCCAGTAGACGTAGGCTACTGGCCGGTGTCGCCGTATCTATCCTTAGGTACGGTGGACCGTCCTGGGCGAGGGCACTGGAAGTAACCAGTTACCGTCGCAAATTGGAGAGCACCTATCGAGTGATGTGTCTCAGAGTGATATCTGCCTACCGCACGGTATCACACGATGCATCCTGCGTGATAGCGGGTATGATGCCAGTCGGGCTGGTCATCCGGGAAGACGAAGATTGTTTCGAATTGCGTGGCAATAGGGGAGTCCGTGAGCGTGCCAGGGTGACCTCGGTCGCCAGATGGCAGCGCGAATGGGATAACTCCTCGAGAGGTAAGTGGAGGCTGATACCGAACATACCGAGCTGGGCGGGAAGACCCCATGGGGAAGTTCACTTCCATCTGACACAATTCCTGTCAGGCCATGGCTGTTTCCGACAGTACCTCCACAGGTTTGGGCATGCTGAGGCCCCAGTCTGCCCAGACTGCCCAGGTGTCGACGAAACTGCGGAGCACATACTATTCGTATGTCCCCTCTTCGACGTCGAAAGAGAAGCTATGCTAGACGTCTGCGGCTTGGACACAACCCCTAATACCCTTGTACAGGGGATGTGCCAAGCGGTAGAGAAGTGGAACGCAGTTTCGACTGCTACCAGTCAGATTGCCTGCAGGCTGCAGAGAGCATGGAGCGCCGAGCAGCAGGCGAGGAGTATGACTGACTTGGGTTTGGTTAGCTAGAGCGGATTGGGTTATGTGCGGAGAAATGAATGAATGGTTTGATAATGCTGAGGCAAGGGTGGCACAGCGGTTGCAACCGCGATAGCCACGCCGATGCATGGCGATAGAGCGAGTGAATTGGCGGATGATAGACGGAGGTATGGTCTGCCCATGCCGAGATGTGAGGGTTGTAACGTAGAGTATATTGCTGGTACCTAACGCTACAGACACCTCGAGGCTTGGCAGAGGAATGCAGGGCGTGAGTGAGTGCGAATGTAAGGCACGAGTGAGAGCGTACGTTAAGTACGGCCATCCCCCCAGAAGTAATGCCGAAAGGTAGTTCCTGGGGATAGATGGCGGAGCCCAATGGAGTTTAGAAGGTATGGCCCCCTGGTTGAGCCCGACACGCCCCCAGTACACCCCGTGTGGTAGCTTGTAGGACAACATGGCTGTTTCCGACAGTACCTCCACAGGTTTGGGCATGCTGAGGCCCCAGTCTGCCCAGGTGTCGACGAGACTGCGGAGCACATACTATTCGTATGTCCCCTCTTCGACGTCGAAAGAGGAACTATGCTAGACGTCTGCGGCTGGGACACAACCCCTGATACCCTTGTACAGGGGATGTGCTAAGCGGTAGAGAAGTGGAACGCAGTTTCGACTGCTACCACTCTGATTGCCTGCAGGTTGCAGAGAGCATGGAGCGCCGAGCAGCAGGCAAGGAGTATGACCAATTCGGGTTTGGTGAGCTAGAGCGGATTGGGTTATGTGCGGAGAAATGAATGGTTTGCTAATGCTGAGGCAAGGGTGGCACAGCGGTAGCAACCGCGATAGCCACGCCGATGCATGGCGATAGAGCGAGTAAATTGGCGGATGATAGACGGAGGTATGCTCTGCCCATGCCGAGATGGGAGGGTCGTAACGTAGAGTATATTGCCGGTACCTATCGCTACTGACACCTCGAGGCGTGGCAGAGGAATGTAGGGCGTGAGTGAGTGCGAATGTCAGCCACGAGTGAGAGCGTACGTTAAGTACGGCCATCCCCCCAGAAGTAATGCCGAAAGGTAGTTCCTGGGGATAGATGGCGGAGCCCAATGGAGTTTAGTCGGTATGGCCCCCTGGTTGAGCCCGACACGCCCCCAGTATACCCCGTGTGGTAGCTTGGACAACTACCAATAGCACGTGTACTGGGTTATGATGTAAACGTCTTCTCCATTGTAATAAAAAGGTCCCATACAAAAGGGTAATCATTTTATGACTCACCACGCAATCAAATTTGTCTACCCTTCGTGTTGACAGGTCGAATTGTAGAAGAAAAATTAATTTGGAAGCGCTGTTCGATCAAAGCATACTGTTCATATATGATTTAAATTTTCATTTTATTTGTTTCCATTTTATAGAGTACTTGGCAATCTGTAACTGCATTTGTGTGTTTGACGTTTTGTTTTCTTCCACCAGCCACAGGTGGAGGAAAACAAATCGAAAATAGCTTTTCGGTCGGATTTTTTTTTATGATGGAACCTGACCAACGGTATAGACTTATCCAGCTGCGTTGGTATTGTGCCGTTTTGACGTTTGGATTGGGAGGAAAACAAATCACTCCTGGGCTTAAGGGGAGGGCGGTAGTATGAAATTGCGAGATCTTGGTGTGCGTATTTCAAACGTCAGATATCTAAACAGTACGTCTCCTGAATAAGTTTTAAAGCGACACAGAGGTCCTTGGTGAAGGCTCCCAAGTCAGATCGCTAGGAACGGAAATGACTCTCCAGTGCAACCATCTGGACGAGTTCACGAAAGCAGAAGATGTCGTCGCAGCCTGCGTGCGTTTTAGAGAGAGACCCTCCGGCACCCAAGTAGCCTACCTCAGGCTTCTGAAGGCGGATGCCAAAAGGTAACCGAGAAAGGTAAGCTGAAGATCGGCTGGTCGGTATGCCCAATTAGCATACCCCAGCCGCCTTCAGTGGATAGGTGCTATCGGTGCCTTGAGTCCGGCCACAAAACCTACGAGTGCAAGGGCATAGACAGGAGCAAACTATGTCGTCGCTGCGGCGAGGAGGGGCATAAGGAGCGGGGTTGCACTAAGGCGCATAAGTGCCTTATCTGCACCGCTAAGAAGCAAGCCCATAAACATGCTATGGGCGGACCTTCGTGTCCCTTCGGTGAGGTAAATAAGAAGAAGCCGTGAACGTCACACAGCTAAATCTTAACCATTGTGCAGCAGCCCAACAGCTGCTGTGGTAGTCGGTCTCGGAGTCGAGGACAGATGTCGCCCTCCTATCAGACCCGTACAACATCCCTGCCGGCAACGGCAATTGGGTGTCGGACGGGTCTGGAATGGTGGCAATCTGTACAACGGGACGGTTCCCGGCTCAAGAGGTAATACACTCCTCCGCCGAGGGTGTTGCGGGAGATCCCTGTCAGGCACGCGGGTGGAAGTCCAATCACTTCGACAGCGAAGCTTTCACCGCGGCCCTGGGACTGGTGGCCAACACCGACAGTCTAAGCGGGGATGCGCTGGTAGCTGTTCTATCACGCACGTGCAACGCCACTATGCCGAGAAAAACACTGCCAAGAAACGGCAGATGCCCGGTATACTGGTGGAGTGCCGAGATTGCTGCTCTACGATCAGCCTGCCTCAGAGCTAGACGTAGGATGCGAAGAGCTCGCACCGAGGATGCAAGAGAGAACCGCCGTGAAGTGTTTCGAGCTGCGAAATTGGCCCTTAACAAGGCTATTAAAAGCAGCAAGAGAGCGTGTTTCGACAACCTGTGTGAGAGTGCCAACGCGAATCCGTGGGGTGACGCCTACAGGATAGTGATGGCCAAGACCAAAGGGGGCTCTTCACCCCAAGAACGGTCTCCGGACCGGTTGGCGACGATTATCGAAGTACTCTTCCCGTCTCGAGCCACAAGCCCCTGGCCACCTGCACTACGAGACAGTGCGGGCACGGCCGAAACGGTGGCTCCGGTGACGAATGAAGAACTACTCGCAGTGGCTAAATCCCTAGCAATGAACAAAGCTCCAGGGCCTGATGGAGTTCCAAACAGCGCTCTCAAGGCAGCGATCATAGCGAACCCGAACATGTTCAGGCTAGCTATGCAGAGGTGCCTTGACGAGTGCCGTTTCCCCGATAGATGGAAAAGGCAGAAATTGGTGCTGTTGCCGAAGCCCGGGAAGCCGCCAGGCGACCCATCGGCGTACAGACCAATCTGTCTGATCGACACGACTGGCAAACTGCTTGAGAGGATTATCCTCAACAGGCTAACACCGTACGCGGAAGGTACGGACGTCCTGTCAAGCAACCACTTTGGCTTTCGGAAGGGTAAGTCCACAGTGGACGCTCTCAACTCAGTGATAAATACTGCCGAGATAGCGATCCAACGAAAAAGGCGAGGCATTCGATACTGTGCGTTAGTGACACTTGACGTGAAGAACGCATTCAACAGCGCAAGCTGGGATGCCATCGCGCTCTCGTTACACCGGCTTAGCCTACCGATGGGTCTGTACCGGATCCTGGAAAGTTACTTCCAGAACCGCGTACTGCTATACGAGACCGATGCCGATCAGAAAAGGGTTCCGATTACCGCCGGAGTCCCGCAGGGCTCGATCCTAGGCCCGGTGCTATGGAACCTCATGTATGACGTGGTTCTGAGACTAAAGTTCCCTCCTGGGGTCAAGATCGTCGGCTTTGCCAGTCGGGCTGATCATTCGGGAAGATGAGGAGTGTTTCGAGCTACGTGGAAATAGAGGACCCGCGAGCGCACCAGGGTGACCACGGTCGCCAGATGGTAGCGTGAGTGGGACAACTCCTCGAAAGGTAGGTGGACCCACCGGCTGATACCTAGCATATCAAGCTGGGTGGGAAGACCCCATGGGGAAGTTCACTTCCACCTGACACAATTCCTGTCAGGCCATGGCTGTTTCCGACAGTACCTCCACAGGTTCGGGCACGCGGAGGTCCCAGCCTGCCCGGACTTCCCAGGTGTAGACGAAACTGCCGAACACATACTGTTCGTATGTCATCGGTTCGACGTCGAAAGAAGAGCAATGCTTGACGTCTGTGGCTGGGACACAACCCCTGATACCCTTATTCAGCGGATGTGTCAATCGGTGGAGAAGTGGAACACAGTCTCGGCTGCTACCACCCAGATTGCCTGTAGGCTACAGGTAATCTGGCGAACCGAGCAACAGACGACGGGCACGGCTAGCTAGTGATTGGTTAGTTGGAGCGAAAAAGGTCAAGCGCAAAAAAGGGAGTGAATGGTCTGTTCATGCTGAGGCAGGTTTGGCGCAGCGACTGGCAACCGCGTATGGGGTAAACCCAGCCACCCCGAAGCAAGACAGAAGAGTGAGTGTATAGGCGTATAAGTGGACTGCCTCATGCCAAGACGGGAGAATCGTAGCGTAGTATGTTGGGACTTAGCTATCGATGCCTCATGGCGTGGCAGAAGAGTGAAAGGGTGAGCATCCAAGTCAGTCTCACACGGCATGTTAAGGGTGAGCACAAAAGTCAGCCTCACATGGTATGGTAGAGGCTAGCACAAAAGTCAGCCTAGCAAGGAATGAAAAAGGTGAGCACACAAGTCAGTCTCGCATGGTATGTCAGAAGTGGGGCCTAAGAAAAATGTCGCACATGGGCTGCCAGGGGGAGTGACAGAGGTACAATAGAGTGGCACGATTGAGAGAGAATCAGGTGATAGGGTGAGCACCCAAGTCAGCCTCACATGGTATGGGTGGGGCGAGCACAAAAGTAAGCCTAGCAAGGAATGAGTAAGGTGAGCACACAAGTCAGCCTCATGTGGAGTATTAGTGGCAGCGTCACCATTCGAGCCCGACACGCCCCCAGTGCACCCCGTGCGGTAGCTGGACCCTACCAATAGCACGTGTACTGGGCTAGGACGTAAAGGTCTTCTCCATTGTAAAAAAAGAGCGACACAGAGCATTTCAACACCATTATAAATACTTCAGGCGAGCTATTTCGAACGTTTAAATTGGCTGAGTTTTATATATGTCAACTGGAGGAAAACAAAACCCCAATTAGTGTATGTGAAAGGAATTGCATAGAACTCTACAGCGACAAGGTCTACCCCAAAAATGTTTTGGCAGACTTCAATTGCGTTGCGTTGCGTTGCGAAGCACGGTGCTATTCGTAGATTGCATACTAACGATTATCATGTTGCCTATCGGTAATTTAACTCATGTTGCTTGTGAGATAAATGAACGGGAATGAGCTTTATCTCTTTTGAATCAGTAAACCAATAGCATGAGAATCGTTATTGCCGGCCACGACCATCTTCACCGATACTTAGGATAGAGTAGGAAACGTTGATGTAATATCTACTTAAGAAAGGCCACCGACTCAGCGACGCTTCCATAGGTATTACGGAGTTGGATTGAGGGACAGGTATAGGTCTAGGATTCGCCACAAGCAGGCAATGCGACCACGAAATGAATGTTTTTATGCGGTGAGATAATTAGACTCAGAGTATACGATTACTCAGAGCAAAAAGATATTTAGTTATGTTTTTCTTGTGTTTAAACTCTGGATAGCCGGCCATCGAGAGTGATTTACCTTTTCCCTAAACTACAGCAATTTGAACTCCAAACATCCGGCCGTGGGAGTACTGCTAAAACTGCGAGCTAATCTGATATCTTTAATAGACAATCGGTACGATCGCGCGTAATGTGGACAAAAACTGTGTATAGTGCAAAATGATGCCGATATAATATCAAGAATACCACGCGTAGTTTCCTAGTTGGTCGACAAACAAAGAAATTTGTTCTCAGAGTCCTAAAAACTGTCAGCCCGACCGGCATCAACCGGCGGACACGTGTTCCCCACAATGCCATCAAATCAAAAAGCATTTAAAATTACATGCAACAAAATATGTGCAATTCAGAATGTCACGAAATGAAGACCGCTCTATTATTTGCATCAAAATAAGGTCGGTAAAATTTAGTTGCATAACCGAAGTGGTTCATTTTCAAAGACAGCACTGCTGAAGAATCACCTTACAAAAACAAATGATAAGGGACACAGACGATTACAGCGGACAACCGCCTATTATATTGATCTGGTGGGAATGTAGCAAAAGCAGTGCGCATTAAAGCGAGGGCTGAAACCTCAGGTTGAAATAAGATGGAATCCTAAACTAATAGAAAATCACGATCATTCGCGTATTTGTTGAAGCATAAAATGAACTTTCACTCATCTTCGTATAACCTAGATTCTACCTGGGGCCCCATTCCCACAGCCACGCCTCCTAGCGACTAGAAGAAAATTTCCTTCCAGTCACCAAGCGACGCGACTGTGAGAACAGGGCCCCTGATGTCATCATTTAATCTAGGCCGAATAATCATCGTCCAATTACTGTCAAGTATACTATCATTATATTTCATAAAGTCATCACTACCAGCCTGTGAAACATTAAGTAAAGCAAGGTTTCACCTCCAAGCCTCAGCTCAATCGGAATGACACCCACAACGCTGCCCGTCCACTGCCTCCCGGTCAAACCACTCGGAATTTGAATCGGAATCCTGAATGAAGCCAGTATGGACTCCAAATCAAATGCAACAACCGATTCTGAGTCGGAATCGGTTGTTGCATCCGACCCGGAATCCATGACTCCATTCAGAAATCCGAACCGGTTCCGGAATGAGTTCAACCGGGCTACTGGGTGATCAAATGTCTGCAATATTGAACAGCTGACCAGCAACATCAAAGAGCGTAGAAACTGTCAAATATGGGTTCGGAACAATAACACTAACACCACTTTGCTTCGTTCAAAGGTCAGTCACAACACTTTACTTTTCCGGCCTCCCAAGCTGCAACCTTACGTCTAACGAGAAATATTCAAAATCCTGATCGAAAACTCCAAAAAAATTGTAATGATTAGCAGTTCTTAAAACCTGAATACATTACATCACACAGTCGAGCATGTACAGAAACTTCTAAACATCACAGTGATTTATTGACACCACAAAACCAAATGAAAAAGAAAAATATGTTTTTAATCTTGTCTACCGACATGCTATCCACACGTTCAACAAACTGTGATCAGCTCTTAAGTAACGCAAACGCAAAGGTAGTATTCAAAAATTCAATCACAATCAGAAAGTCAAAGTCAACATCTCTGAGTAGGCGCACCATTAGTTGATTAGGACAAAGGCGTCAGTATTACGGTACGCAGAGAGAAGAAAGTCCACTCATCAAGCAAAACCAGAATCCAATCTTGCTGCAGAGGTATCAGAGATGGACTCCAATTGTGCCCGACAGGCAGACTCCACTCTCTGCGCAACTGTTCTCTATAAACTGAGTTGAATTTGGTGAGCGTGTGGAGGCTATCCAAAAATCAAAACAAACATGCGACGAGTAGATCAACTAAACCACGGAATGAATATGCTACGTTGAAGGAATTCCAATTGGATTATGTGATTAAAAAATGCTCCCTTGCTTATTACTGCAGAAAATGGCGCATCGCTCTTTTCAAAAATGTTTTGGCAGACTTCAATTGGACAAAAAATGATTAGAACGGGAGTTTGAAAAATATTTAATCCTCTTGTATTGTATAAAACGGCGATGAACACGGTATGGATTTTAGTTGCATTTCTCGCTCACTTGTTTATGTACTTTCTCACATTTACAGTTAAGTGGCCACATTCCTCCCACAGCTCCGACAGGTGTGGTTTCTGAGCTGGCCTATGTAGAGCACTCTTTCGGCGCGTGCTTGCCGTTACGGAAGAACGAAAGGAACAAATCAGGTGCACCCTGACTATGCCGAATTTCTTCATTGCTTCGCTAGTGCAATCTACATAACATGTTACAAACGCCGCCGAACCCTCATACAGCAGCTAATTATTTCCGAAAGCTGCTTTTAGATTAGGCCTAGCGCGGAAGAAGTTGGGAGAGGAAAAAGTTGAAATGGGTGATTTGCAGAGCGTTTTCGTCGATTTATGGATCCGGATCGCAAGATGAAACATGTTACCGTTTGAGGGATCGCAGCTGCTCTCAGCCCCCGAGGATGGTCGTTGCAGTTCCTGAAGGGAACCCGCTTAAGCCCCAACGCCTGGTATGGACGTTCCGGGGTGGGCGCGGAAGGCCTCTTTTGGTCCTCGGGTCCCAGGGTCGTATTTAGTTGTGGGAGGGTTTTCGGATCTGGATAATTGATTCTGAAGGTTATGAACAATTAATATATTCCTACTCACAATTTGGTTTATACTCTATTCTACGTGTCTGGTGGAGTGGCGGCGGTTTCGATGATGGCTTTCTCTGGTGATTATCAATCTCGGCGAAGCGATGAGCAACTCAGCAACGTCACGGAGGTTTATCCGTCCAGCGGTAAGTTTTCGATGGTTGTACTGTTGTTGGTCGTAGATGGTTTACGACCAATCGCACTGCAATGGCGGACTCACGGGTCACGCGGTCGTCCTTAGCTTTTAGCGGGTGGAGCGAATACCGACTAACAATCGGGGAACCCGCGACGACGGCCTGCTATCTCCTCTTACGATTAGCCGTATCAGCTCGAAAGCTGATCAGGGCGAGACAGGCACGTTTTGACAGGTCCTTTGCGTTTAGCTGGCGGTCGAAAACCACCTCAGCGACCAGGGCTATTACAGCCGGTTTCACCGTATCTCCAGGTTTGGTATAATAACTAGCAGCTAACTTAAGCACGTCTTTTCGCTTCCACGGTCGAAACCTCAAGACCGAGAGTCTCTTGATCATGATCACTCGACCCATCTCATTCCATTTTCCAACCGTTCCGCGATCATCCGTTTTGCTTCACTGCAGCCAACCACCCACATAGCCACCTATTGAGAGATACATCCACTGCCACCCACCAGAGTTATACCCACTAAACAATACGGTTTTCTACCAAATTTTTCTAATAATCTAACGAATATATTACGACCACAAATTATCCAGATAAACAACAAAATTTATACAAAAAACATTTTGTAACCTCAGCGGTTACAATCCGCCCGTGGTTGGTACAAAAAAAAACAAAGAATGCAGTTTGTTCCCACTTACTTTCATTTTCGTGACATAGCTGGTGCTGCCATTCAATCCGCTGGCCTTGGCTATTAATATTATTGTCGAAGGGTCTGCCATATCGATATAGAATTCTCTTTAGAACACGCATCACGAATACCATCCACTTATTTAGCATCAATCGTATGTTCTTAAATTTAGAATAAATTCCATACACTTATATAGAAATTAACGAAAACACCTTCATTTCCTCAAATACTTCATTTACACCATTATCATGTACATATCCCGATCTTTACCTTATACATTATGATATTTCTATAAGTACCTAATCTAATCGACATTGTTTATCGAAATCACACGCGACGCGAAGAGGAAAATACACAAAGTTAATTGAAACGCTCCGGCGCGATGTCAAGTGATTTCTGCCGGATCAGATCGAAATTCAATAAATCTACCTACTCTTATCTATTCGGGGTTTGCGGCGACCGATCAACCTACGAAGTACGTACGTTCAGATCTACACTGAACCAATAAACATTGTTGTGGTAGTTCGCCTGTAATGAAACAACCCGAATTTCGTTTGTTGTACAACCGTATAATTTCCCTATACTCGGGTTTGCGATGTTTTTATCATCGGACAATTTATGGATTCGCGAATCATTCGATTTTGGTCGGATTATTAACCGACCTCAGTATTCCATCACCCTTTGTTCAATATGGATGAAGGTAAGCGCGTGCTTTGCAATCAAATATGGGTTGAAGCCATGCGGTTCTGATACCGGCAGAGGATGGCTAAATTATGATTACCTTCCTGTGTCTAGAGTAGTTCCCTATCCATTTATCACGTCCAACACTCCGCGGTTGTGTCGGAAGACCAGGCAGCTAAGGATCAAATCAGACGGTAAGTTTTTCGATAGCTATTGTCCTCTCTGCGAGCAATGATCATGAGTTTATTATTACTTTATCTTTTGTTCTTGCTTTTTTTAGGTTTTTAGGTTTTGAGACTGAGAACGAAGAGTGTTATAGCTTACAAATATTAGCCATACTATGAAGGCTTCAGTAAATTAGCTGGCCATATGCCCAGGTTTCGACCGGACGAGTCGACCAGTTCATATGAAGAAGAACCATGTCGAGCAATCACTGTACAAGGTATATATTGTGAACCAAGCTTAGCATTATAATAATCGCTTGCGTTAGACAGTTTTGTATTACGTTTATACACCGTCTCTCCGACCTCAAATTGTTTTTTCACGCGGTGGTGGCGCAGATTATAATTGTGGGAGGATGTTCGATGTGCTTTTGTAAGATTGTTAGTCACTATTTCGTAGATTTTAGGCGAGTTCTCTTTGATGCGGGCTATCCGTGACTCGATTGACGCATCGTTTTCGTGCTGAGACAGATTGTAGTCCGTACCTTTTAAGACTACTTCTTCACAACGTGTAACGAAAAACGGGCTGAAACCGGTAGAACCATGAACGGTGGAGTTGATCACCAGTTCTATCTCGGACAGTCGTGCGTCCCAGGAACGTTGATCGTTCCTAGCGTACAATCTGATCGCCGTATTTATTGATCGGTTCACACGCTCGACGGGATTAGCCTGTGAGTGGTACCTGGATGTGAGCCCGTGTTTCACTCCATACCTCTCAAGTAAAGCACCGAAGTCCTTGGATAAAAACGTGCTAGCATTGTCCGTGAGAAGAATGGACGGAACAGAGTTCCTGAAGAACCATTGATCTCGCAGTACTGTTTTGAGGGATCCCACCGATATAGCGGGGAATGCATGCAACTGGGTCCATTTACTGAACAAGTCCATGATTACCAGGATATATTGCTTCCCTGATTTGGTCTTTGGCAATGCACAGTGGTCCCAAAGAGCAAAAAAGGGGTTTTTTTAGATTGCGTCAAAACGGTTGACTTTAGCAATATGGTGTCTTTGAGAAAGTTTCTTGGAGTAGAACCCCCTGCTTTCTGTCTTATCAGATTAATGATATATCCCCCTAATAGTGAGTTACGAAATTTATTTTCTTCAATAATTCAGATAGACTAATACTTACTTCAGCAAAGTTGTAGAGAAACTCGTTACAAGCATTGTATCCGAAGACTTCAACTCTCTATCTTTTAAGGTTTTTGAGATATGGGACATTATTTGTAAAAGGCCCCTTAAAAACAATTTTTTCACCATAAGTTTTCTTCTAGATTTTTTCCATTATATAAATGTTCTAGAACATTGTTTGGACTATTAAACTGCATTACTTTGCCGAGGACGGAAACTTGCTATTGCTAGTATGTGTGGAGATATTCACGTTTTTTGATTGAAAATAGCTCTTTTTCCAATGCCGATAACTTTTAAACGGGCAAAAACGGGCAAACCACTTTGTAATCAAATTAAAGTACAAGAAAAGCACAACAAATGCTGGAAAAATCAGATCTCCCCAAGGCGGCCATCTGTGGAAATACTAGAGCCTAAGTTTGTCCATACTAGAGCTGTTCCGGCATTAAATACATCACCATATATTACTGTTAGTTTTTTTTTATTTCGATTATAGAGGTTTTAACCTTAAGGTCATTCGCCTCTTCGGGTTAGAAAAATCTCATGAAAAATTTCTAACCCTATGTGCGGGGTCGGGACTCGAACCCAGGTGCGCTGCGTACAAGGCAATCCATTTACCAACTACGCTACACCCATCCCCTACTGTTAGTTCTGAAATATAGGGTTAAACTCGTAATAATTATCCTTTCTTACTTTTGTAAGCACGTCTTGAGTAAATACCCAAGCAACCAAAAGTTGATATAAAGGAACTACATAAGCTACTCGTTTTAAGTAATTTTGCAATACGTTTTATGTTCTAATAGCGGGTTAAGCAGTTCTATTAAAGCTTGAGCAGCTTGAAAGTACGCTAAGAACTTTTTGTGAATTTTAAAGTGTGCTTTATAAGTATTATCCGAACTTCTGTTTGCTTGGGTCAAAAGTTACAGTTGTTCAAAAACTCAATGCATACGCCTAATACCGGAAACTGACAATTCCCTTGCGCCTACTTCATAACAATGGCGCAAGTGCAACCAAACGGCGAGTAATCAATTGCATTTGATGACGGAATGAGACAAACTTCAGCTCAAGTATTTCCATAGAGGGCCGCCTTGGGGAGATCTGATTTTTCCAGCATTTGTTGTGCTTTTCTAGCACTTTAATTTGTTTAGATGTGGTTTGCCCGTTTTTACCCGTTTAAAAGTTATCGGCATTGGAAAAATAGCTATTTTCAATCAAAAAATGTGAATATCTCCACACATACTAGCGATAGCAAGTTTCCGTCTTCGGCAAAGTAATGCAGTTTAATAGTCCAAACAATGTTCTAGAACATTTAAATAATGGAAAAAATCTAGAAGAAAACTTATGATGAAAAAACTGTTTTAAGGGGCCTTCTACAAATAATGTCCCATATCTCAAAAACCTTAAAAGATAGAGAGTTGAAGTCTTCGGATAAAATGTTTGTAACGAGTTTCTCTACAACTTTGCTGAAGTAAGTATTTGTCTATCTGAATTATTGAAGAAAATAAATTTCGTAACTCACTATTAGGGGAATTAATCATTAATCTGATAAGCCAGAAAGAAGGGGGGTTCTACTCCAAGAAACTTTCTCAAAGACACCATATTGCTGAAGTCAACCGTTTTGACGCAATCTAAAAAAACCCTTTTTGCTCTTTGGGACCACTGTGCAATGACCCAATGTAATCAAGCGCAATGATTTGCCACGGTTGGCTAGCCACTCTCATATCTCCCATCAAGGGGGTAGTTGGTACGTTCGCTGCTTTAATTTCTTTGCACACCTGACATTTCTGCACATAAGCACGTATTTCGCAAGTCATTTTAGGCCAGAAATATTGTAGGCGAACTTTAGCGATTGTTTTATCGGTCCCTATATGCATGGAATCATCGTGTGCAGAGGAAATGATTAGTTTGCGGGCTTCGGGACTTGGAACGGTTTTCCAATCGAATCGAGGATCTGTAGGATCGTTTGAGAAGACAAATTTCATGAGACGATTCGAGACGATCTTTAATTCGAAAGCCTGGATAATCCTCCGGTGTATCCTCGATCTTTTTTATCAGTTCGTTGTACCAATCCGATTCCGTTTTGGCGTCTATGGTTGCTACACTTCGAGAAAGCACGTCATTTTCTTTACCACGTCGGTGCTGTGAGGTCAAGTCATATTGCTGGAGCGTTAAACTCCAGCGACTTAAACGTGATGAGGTTTTCCACTTCGTTCGCATCACGAATGTTAACGCGGATGAGTCGGTTACCAGCGTGAAATGGCTACCTTCCACGTAACCACGGAAATGCTCAATCGAGAGAAGGGCAGCTAAACCTTCTTTCTCGGTGGCGTGATAGTTGCGCTCGGGTGTAGCTAATTTTTTTGAGAAGTATTCTATTACCTGTTCGCACCCATCAATTTTCTGAGTTAAAACTCCTGCAACGACATGGTCGCTGGCATCGGTGTGAATAATGAACTCGAAGTCAAAATTAGGGGAATTTAGAATGGGAGCAGTAATGAGCCTGGATTTAATTGCTTGGAATGATTCTTCCGCGGCTAGAGTCCATTTCAGATTTTTTGATTGGGTTTTCAAAAGTTCTGAAAGGGGGGCGGTGATATTACTAAAATCAGAAATGAATCTCCGATAATAGTTGGCCATACCCATGAAACGGCGTAATTTTGTAACCGTTGTGGGCGGCTCATACTCCACGATCGGTCTGATCTTCTCAGGATTGGTGCGCAATCCACGGGAAGACAGAATATAGCCTAAAAATGGGATTTCTGAAAGACAAAAATGGGACTTTTTCAATTTGATGGAAAGGTTGGCCTCTCGCAGGCGCCTCGCGACCTCTTTGAGCAGATGGACGTGTTCTTCAAACGTCTCTGTGACTATGACAATATCGTCCAAGTACACAAAGACGTTTGGTTCCAAAACACCCTGTCCCATAACTCGATTCATTAACCGAGCAAGAGTAGCCGGGCTGTTGATGAGACCGAAGGGAAGGCGGGTGAATTGGAACATACCCTTTCCTTGCACACTGAACGCACAATATTTTCGCGAGGTTTGAGCCAGGGGAATTTGCAAAAACGCTTCCGTGAGGTCGATCGTGCTTAAAAAGCGGGCTCGTGGCAACCTACAGAGTATGTGTCCAGCGTGTGGAAGCGGGTAGCCATCCCGAACCGTCCGTGCATTGAGTTTGCGAGCATCGAGGCACAGCCTGATATCGTCCGAAGACTTTCGAACTGGGACAATGTTTAAAGACCAATCTGAGTTGGATTCTTCTATAATCCCACGGGAGAGAAGGCGATCTATTTCGGCGAAAAGACCTGCCTGGACATTTGGGGCAATGGGGTATGGGTATTGACGAACGGGTTTTTCTGATTTACAATCATATCTTATAAGGATTTCATGCTCGATTAGTGAGGTGGTATCTAATTTATCAGAGATAGCTACTTTGAACGTCTTCTTAACCTGTTCCAGTAGTAGTTTTTGTGATTCTGTTAGAGTGACTGGGCTTGCTTCGTTCATAATCGCACTGGGTTTTACTGTGGCGATCGAACACGAGGCCACCATCGGCAGGATTTTATACGCACGCCAGAAGTCAATCCCGCATATACAGTCGTTCGTCAGATCGGGAACATATAGGGTGGGGATGACCCTGGTTTTACCTTGAAACGAGTATGGTACCAGCACTTCACCGGCGATCTCCAAGGGGTCGCCACTGGCAGTCACGAGCTCTATGGGCGCGACTGGAGGCCTTAGCCGAACATTGCGTAATTGTTTGAACACATTGGAATTAAACATTGTCCGGTGGCTTCCACTATCGAGCAGTGCACTAAGTGGAACATCGAAAATATTGATTTCGACATGAGGACGGTCATCATTACCGTCGGGTGAAGTTAGCGTAATTTTACTAACTTGGGTAAAAGTGGTTTCATTTCCATTTTCATACGTTCTTGGCAAATAATGTTCGCCAAGCTCCGAAAGTAATAATGAAAATGATTCCTTAAGAGGTGCTAGAAGAGAATTCTGCGACTTTAGAATTCCCTCGGGGAGTTTTTTTACAGTACGGGCAACTTGGGGAGGCGACCCCAGGGAAAGCACATACTTCGCAAAATAGTCTTCTTGGTAATGAGCATTCCGAGGGTTTGTGAAACTCCAAGCAATTGTAACATTCGCCATTACGCGGTGGATGGTAATTTCTAACCAGCTTGACGAAAGCTTGGTCTGCATTAGTTGAAGTATTTTTCGTAGTCGATTCACTAGGTTTAGGTTTCGAGGGACCTGGCGTAGGCTCCTTTTGTTCCAATTTTGTAGATCGATTCTGAAACGTCTGATTCGAATTATTAGGGTGGCCTTTATAATTCGGATTGGCTTTTTGATCTGAGGGTTGATTTCGATTATGGAATGTTCTCGTAGGCTGTGGGGAATCATTCTTTTTATTCGCAATTGCACAGGCTTCTTTCTTTGGATTGCCAAAAACCCTAGCGAAAGCCGAGGAGTCCGCTGCATCAAGATCATGCCCTAAAGACACTAGCTGTGTAAGCGTTGTTATTCGCTTGCCTACTAGGAGTTTTCGGTAGTCGTACCTGAGATTCATCTTCAGTACTTCAAGTTTGTCACTTTCGGCCATAGGCTGCGACATGCTTCGGAACAACTTCTCCATCTGAAGATAATATTGTTGAAAGCTGTCGGTTCGCTGTTGGCGATTTTGGTAAATTTTAACTCGCAACACAGCATCTAAATCGGGGTGGCGAAACGCAGCTCTGAGCTCTGACACTAAGTGGCTCCAATTATAGAGACGGTTTTGGCTTCGTATGGCTGTATACCAATTTAAAGCGGCGCCTTCGAATAAATGCATGGTTGAGTCAAATAATTCGACTTCAGAGACATTCTCCGATATAGCCATCTGAGTTACCTTTTCCAGAAATTCGTTCATCCCAAGTCCTTGATCGTCAGCTTTGTACTTCTGTATTTTCCATTGCGAGACTGGTGTAACTTTGCGAGAGTGCGTTTTAAAACGCTGCTGGTTTACAGGTGGTGGAATCAAGGGAGGTAAAACTTGTGGCGCGTAAGGCAAAATCATCGGGGTGACATTGAGAGGGTTAGCGAACGATTCTGTGGGACCTGACCAGGTGATCGGTTTTGAATATCTATTTGGGTCAGCCCACGTAGGGTACTGAGCTGAAGGGTATGAAGTATTAATTTCTTGGTACAACAACGGTGGTTTAGGAAAAGTGTGGTTGGATGAAAATCTAGTGCTCTCGAACGGAGTGGCCAAGCTCCGAAAGTAATAATGAAAATGATTCCTTAAGAGGTGCTAGAAGAGAATTCTGCGACTTTAGAATTCCCTCGGGGAGTTTTTTTACAGTACGGGCAACTTGGGGAGGCGACCCCAGGGAAAGCACATACTTCGCAAAATAGTCTTCTTGGTAATGAGCATTCCGAGGGTTTGTGAAACTCCAAGCAATTGTAACATTCGCCATTACGCGGTGGATGGTAATTTCTAACCAGCTTGGCGAAAGCTTGGTCTGCATTAGTTGAAGTATTTTTCGTAGTCGATTCACTAGGTTTAGGTTTCGAGGGACCTGGCGTAGGCTCCTTTTGTTCCAATTTTGTAGATCGATTCTGAAACGTCTGATTCGAATTATTAGGGTGGCCTTTATAATTCGGATTGGCTTTTTGATCTGAGGGTTGATTTCGATTATGGAATGTTCTCGTAGGCTGTGGGGAATCATTCTTTTTATTCGCAATTGCACAGGCTTCTTTCTTTGGATTGCCAAAAACCCTAGCGAAAGCCGAGGAGTCCGCTGCATCAAGATCATGCCCTAAAGACACTAGCTGTGTGAGCGTTGTTATTCGCTTGCCTACTAGGAGTTTTCGGTAGTCGTACCTGAGATTCATCTTCAGTACTTCAAGTTTGTCACTTTCGGCCATAGGCTGCGACATGCTTCGGAACAACTTCTCCATCTGAAGATAATATTGTTGAAAGCTGTCGGTTCGCTGTTGGCGATTTTGGTAAATTTTAACTCGCAACACAGCATCTAAATCGGGGTGGCGAAACGCAGCTCTGAGCTCTGACACTAAGTGGCTCCAATTATAGAGACGGTTTTGGCTTCGCATAGCTGTATACCAATTTAAAGCGGCGCCTTCGAATAAATGTTTGGTTGAGTCAAATAATTCGACTTCAGAGACATTCTCCGATATAGCCATCTGAGTTACCTTTTCCAGAAATTCGTTCATCCCAAGTCCTTGATCGTCAGCTTTGTACTTCTGTATTTTCCATTGCGAGACTGGTATAACTTTGCGAGAGTGCGTTTCAAAACGCTGCTGGTTTACAGGTGGTGGAATCAAGGGAGGTAAAACTTGTGGCGCGTAAGGCAAAATCATCGGGGTGACATTGAGAGGGTTAGCGAACGATACTGTGGGACCTGACCAGGTGATCGGTTTTGAATATCTATTTGGGTCAGCCCACGTAGGGTACTGAGCTGAAGGGTATGAAGTATTAATTTCTTGGTACAACAACGGTGGTTTATGAAAAGTGTGGTTGGATGAAAATCTAGTGCTCTCGAACGGAGTGGTTCAGTCATCACCGAAGAACCGATGTGACTTTAATTGTGGAATATGCCCGGAATTCCAGACTTCCGGAATCGTCGATAGTGGACAATATATTCAAAGAATGTTTGATTGGCAATCAGTGATCTAGATCTGCGATTAGAAGTAATTTGGTGACCATTTCAATAGTTTTTAGACTCTGAGGTATTACGATTGTACCGATTTATATGGGAAATTCCAGTGTATCCTTACTAACCCCCCTGTAACTCCGGAAGCAAGAGTCAGAACCGAATGAAATTCAGCAGCAGTCAATGGTATTACTGTACCTTTCATTTGAAATCAAGTTTGTGAAAATCGGTAGAGAATTCGTTGGGGAATGGGTGTGATATTAGCTTAGGAACTTGGCGGGTTCCCCGGGGGCGTCATGATCCGTCATAGGTGGCCAATGTGGTCAAAACTGCTTTGATTGATCATTAGTGATCCAGACCCGCAAACTAGAGTAATGTTACATAAATTTTAATATGTTTTACATCATTTGAACATCATGGTGGTACCAGTTTATATGGGAATTTGCTGTGTGACCGCACTCTTCAACCCGTAACTCCGGAACCGGAAGTCGGATCAACTAAAAATTCAATAGCAGCTTATGGGAGCGTTATACCTTTCAGATGAAACTAAGTTTGCGAAAATCGGTTCAGCCATCTCTGAGAAAATTGTGTGAGTTTAAATGACACACACACACATACATACACACACAGACATTTGCCGATCTCGACGAACTGAATCGAATGGTGTGTGACACTCGGCCCTCCGGGCCTCGGTTAAAAAGTCGATTTTTACAGTGATTGCATAGCCTTTATTTATATGAGAAAGGCAAAACGTTACTTTTCTTGTAGTAATCTGAGGCAAAACTCAGAAGTTGGACGCTATGACCAGTTTTTGGTCGAAAGAACTAAATCAGAGATACCGAAAAGAACTATTAAACAAAATTAAGCTAAACTCACACTTCACTAAATCACCTTTATAACTCTTAACTCAGTCTCAAATAAACGAATTTAAGCACTGCGAAACGCGTCCAGAACTTCTGGATACCAGCCGAACTGTTAACGAAATGAGCGAGTAGTTCAAATTTCTCGTCTACGAAACCTCTGTTCGACAAAGACCTGAGGCGGTTACTTTCCGAGATGGCGATTTTTTGATGTGGCGGTTATATACATAATTGGCGCGAAAATAATCTCCATAACACAACGTGGTTCATTTCATATTTTCCAATAGAGATAATAGCCGTCTTATAGCGTTACCCTTAGCCAAGACATAACCCTTACAGTAAAATTATGGCGACTTTCCGATACGCCTTCTCTTTGGTTTATATTTTGTGGCATCTAAACTCAGCTATAATTACTTTATTTTTAATGCATAATTTAAAATTATCTTTGCAATAATTGTCGCAAACACACAAAACGTTAGACAGTTTGCATCAAATCTCGACGTTTCATGCACCTTGAACACATTTAGCATCAAAAATAAAAACCTGTTTTAATCCACCTAGCGGTGCAATTGTGCCTTTCTCATTTCTCTAAACTATGGCACGGAGGCTTTTTATGTTCAACATAATCGTGGAAATGTCCATTACATTCTTAGTACACTATGCACTTATACACAATGGCATGCCAGCCACGAACTTGATGAGCTACGTGTCGACGGTGAAACACTTGAAACAAAAAAATATCATACTCCGTTAGCCTAATCAGCATTAGATCAATGTTATCTGCTTGCTAACTTATTTTGTCATGCGGGGCTGGGTATGTGAAGAGGGCGAAAGTCCCATGAACGAACGACTCCCCAGCTTAAATTGGTATGCTTTGTGATATAGTGGTGGTTTAAAGATGATGTGGTTGAAAGGGAGGGGTATGAGGGCTGGATGGGGTGGTGGTCTGAGGGGTGATTTAAGGAGATTTTTAAAGGAGTGACGCGAAAAGTAGAGGGGGGGGGGGTGTAACCCCTCTCCGTAAACCATCAACTACGCTCCTGTTAAAATCCAGAAACCCTAAACGAGTCGAAAAAAAAATTTGGCCGGGATTAGGTTGACGTTTTTCAGAGTGATTGCATAACCTTTCTATATGAGAAAGGCAAAAATGTGCCAAAATCCAAAAAAGTGAATCGTAGTCAAATTTTTTTTCGAGTTTGCATCAAATCTCGACGTTTCATGCACTTTGAACACATTTAGCATCAAAAATAAAAATTCTATTTTTAATTTTTCCTATAGTTTATATGAGAAATTTCTGTGTGGCCGCACTCTGAAACCCGTAATTCCGGAACCAGAATTCCGATCGATCCAAAATTCAATAGCAGCCGATGGGAAGGTTGCACCTTTCATTTGAGACTAAGTTTGGGCAAATCGGTCCAGCCATCTCTGAGAAAAATGAGTGACATTATTTGACACATGCGCACATACATACACACACACATACACACACATACATACATACACACACACACATACAGACTTTTCCCGATCTCGACGAACTGAGTCGAATGGGATATGACACTCGGCCCTCCGGGCCGGGATTAGGTTGACGTTTTTCAGAGTGATTGCATAACCTTTCTATATGAGAAAGGCAAAATTCTATTTTTAATTTTTCCTATAGTTTATATGAGAAATTTCTGTGTGGCCGCACTCTGAAACCCGTAATTCCGGAACCAGAATTCCGATCGATCCAAAATTCAATAGCAG